>NC_133474.1:14654624-14936556 GCF_025370935.1 Choristoneura fumiferana | reverse complement strand
TTTTGCACAACATAACATGCGGATCGAAATGCGCGGAAAACAAACATCTCGCTTTTTAATTTTTTTTCCTGGTAATTTGCTGTCACTGCTGTCAATTTTTTTTTTTTTAATTTTTCGATTAGGCCCTTTTTTGTCTTTTATTTGTCAAGGTGGCCACATAACGCGTCTAATCCGTCTATCAGCAGCTCACAAACTAGCAGACTGCTAGCAAGCGTTTATGAACATACTTCTTGAAAACCGTCTAACAAGCTTAATCAGTCTGGTAAGTAACAGACGCGATCAAACCTCAAATAAGGATTTTTTATGAATAAGGCTGTAAAAATATAAAAATAACATAGATAACGTTTTATTTCAACATCTAATCAAAAGCTTTAGTTAGACCTAAATTGTAGCTCGCCAGTTCCTGAAAACTTTCCAACAAATCTAGCAGACCTAACTTGGTGTAACTAATCAATGAATCCGAACTATTTAAGAGCAGGAACGCGATCCATAGTCTTAAAAGTTTCGAAAACGGAGAAGTGTGGGTGGAATAAAACAAAGGCAGGCACGCGCCCGCCACGCGGCACTCATGCTGAGTGCTCTGCTTTGTGGCGGGCGGTGGCTCAATGCTGTACCTACTCTATTACTACAGCTACGCGTAGAAGTGTACGATCCTGTGAGCGCGTTAGACGCACGCGTCTACGCGACGCAATTGTCCGTCACTCAATCAAATAAAAAGTCGCTCCCGCTTGTAAGTACTAGTTGAAGGTGACTCTTTTTCAGGATTTTATTTTACCCTCTACAGTCATCGTCAAAGACCAAATCGAAATAAAGTGTAAAATATACTGAGCGGGAAAAAATATGGCCTTTAAATTTATGCAGTAATTGGTATAAGTACTACAGCGAGCTCTATTTTGAATTTTTTGCTTGCATTTTAACATTCAACTAAATATTTCAACTTAATCGAAACTAAATAAGTTACTCGTATGTAGCTACATATTTAAAATTAGAAATGTGTGCAAGTATTTTGGATGGCGAACAATTTTTTGATTTGCATCCTCTTTGCTGTCGGTGGCTGATTGGCGCAAGTCCTTTGCCGCGCGCCTTCGATCGTAAAAAAGGCGGCAGTCAGCCAGACTTCAAAAAAACTCTCGGCGGATATATATTATTGCGGTTGTGCTCAGTTTTGTAAAATAAATATTAATTGTGATTGTAGACATTGTAAATAGTTTTGTGTGTAAATAATAACAAACTTTATACGCCTAAAAACTAGCTAGTGAAGTGGCGGTGCGGACTATTGCGGCTTTACGGACTTTAGCGAGCGTCATACATCGAAGTCGGTTTCATTGAGGTATGTTTTTTCATGAATTGTTCTCTAGACATAATGCTGCACAGAAGAGCAAATAAGCCACGGCCTTGGTAGCAGTCACTATTCGAAGGTTTATTAAACATATTTGGTCCATCGTCGCTCGGAGTTTTGTTTCGTTCTGTTGCAGTTTAGGTTAGTTTTAAATAAAAGTTATCTGTATAAAAACGGTGTTAGACAGCTTTTTTCGTTTTATTTAGATTCAAAACACTGAAATAATATTTTGTGTGAATACTTATTTTAGTTTTGCGGAATAATTTAGTAATTCTTTCATTGCATTCGACAGTCATTTGTTTTAAGCGTGGACACGGCCGGCCCCGGCTGACGCTTGCGTTCTAAATTCAAAATGGCAAAAATCAAAGCTTGTGAAGTAAAATTAAAATTAGAATGCGATTGGTTTAAAGCTTCTGTCGAAATGATTAAGTCGCCTGACTTTAATTCGAGTATTTTAGCCGCGCGATTACGAAAATTAGAGGCTCATTTTAATAACTTGACAATGGCATATGAAGGCTTACTAGAGGTTGAGTCAGACGAGGAAAAAATAAAGGAATATGATAGTCAGTACCGGAACGCTACTTTACAATATAACGAGTGTGATGCCAAATCAGCTGAGCTGCCGATTTCTGTGGATATTAGTAGCAACGGCGCGGCGGCCACGGCGGCGGCACAAGAGGCGGCGGCGCCTGCTCCGCGCCTGCCTCAGATTAATTTACCTCAGTTTGACGGTGATATCTTTCAGTGGGTCAGCTTTTATAGCTTATATTCCTCGTTAGTGTTATCAAGGAAAGATATATCTGACACAGAGAAATTCCATAATTTCTCATGTACAAAATGAACCGAGGTCGTTGATTCAGCACTTACCTATGACGGCTTTATCTCTTGCCACGGCACTCGAAATTCTTACCTCGCGTTATCATAATAAGCGTTTGTTGTCCGATCGCCACATTTCGCGTATTTTGAATCTACCACCATTGAGGAATCATAACGCATTAAGAACTAACATATTGAATCCTTTGCTCGAATCCACTCAGGCATTGAAAAGTTTTGGATTACCAGTTGATGAATGGAGTTATCTTTTACTGCATATTGCATTAACAAAGTTGCCGTTGGAGTTAAAAACGCGTTTTGAGCAAACATACGGTGGACTGAAAGAAAATTTACCAAGATTTGATGAACTAGTGGTTTTCTTGCAAAACGAATGTCATTTTATTGACACAGCCAATTCATTTGATTCAATGACGAAACTATTGAATACATATAATATTAGTGACAATAATAATCGATTCGCAGAAAAACGGTGCGCATTCTGTTCAATGAATCATTCATTGCAAGATTGTTTTAAATTTAAAAAAGGCTCTCCTACTGACCGAAAGTCTTGGGTGCGAAATAACAATCTGTGTTTCAGATGTTTCGGTAATCACTCAGCGGTAATGTGCAAGCAATTTATCCCGTGTGCACGTTGCGGTAATGTTGGACATAATTATTTAATTTGTTCCATCGACATGAATCCGCAACGGAATGTGATTCAGTCTCATGAGCCACAAGAGCAACCACTGCGGCGCACACAGTGCGGGGGCGTGCGCGCCGGCAACTGCGCGGTGCTGAGCGGCGCGGCGCAGGTGCCGGCGGCGGCGGCGGCGGCGGGCCCCGCTGCGCAGTGCCAGTGCGCGTGCTCTGTGCGCGAATTACCCGCACCAACTTGCGATAACTCTGAATAGCAACTAGTCACAAGTAGTGTTTCAACGGATCCGGTATTAGCAGAAGATGTTATTTTACCTACAGTAATTGTAAATATTGTTTCAGCATGTGGTGAACTTGTTAAAGCACGGGCTTTGTTAGATTTAGGTTCACAAGTCTCAGTTGTTCGGAGTGATTTTGTTAATCTGTTGGGGCTGAAGAAACATTACTCTGTGACACCGTTGACAGGTATAGGTGGTACTCAATCAAAAGGTGGCAACCATATTGTCACAATTAATTTTCGGTCGGAACGTAATGTGAATACTTTTATGTCGGTAAACGCGGTTGTTTTAAAATTACCTACCACGTATGTTGCGGCTCGGCTCGGTATTTCTAGCATGGTAGGTATTTCGGATAGCGGTTTCGGTCATATGTCCATTATATTCGTGTTGTGACATTGAAATTCGGTTGAAGGTCTCGGTGAAATTATTTTGGTAACCGGGACTTTGTCCTTACGGTATTACGCTATTGATACTTGATTTTGCTCTCTTTGGGCCAATACGTGGTGATGAAAGCGGTACGTTACCTCGTAGTGTAGATTATTTTTCGGGTGTTTCTTTAGTAGAAGCGGTCGAACGATTTTGGAAGGCGGAGGAACCACCATCTATGGGTTCGATAAAAGATCCAATGGATGTGATCTGTGAACAATTGTTTGTTAAATCGGTGACTCGCGGTTCGGACGGTAAATATATGGTTCGGTTACCTTTAGTTCCTGGTCACGCGACTATAGGTGATTCTAAGCAAATTGCTGTTCGTCGGTTAATGTGTTTAGAAAGGCGTATGAGTACTCAGCCTAAATTTAAAGAAAAGTATGTTGAATTTATGCGTGAGTATATGAACCTCGGGCACATGCAGCCCTCGCAGTTTGATATTGACTCGGGCCAAGAACATTACATTCTTGCGCATCATGGAGTATTCAAAAATTCGGGCGATACTGAAAAGATACGTGTAGTTTTTGACGGCAGTGTAAAAACAACTAGTGGGGTTAGCTTGAACGATTGTTTATTTTCTGGAGAGAAACTACAAAATGATATAACTAAAATTATTTTAAATTTTCGGGTTCCACTGTTTGTGTTTACAACTGACGTGAAAATGATGTTTAGGATGACTTGGATCCACCCCGAGGATCGAAAATATCAATTGATTCTTTGGAGATGGAATCGCTCGGAACCGATTCGTATTTTTGAACTGACTACAAATACGTATGGGTTAAAATCAAGTCCCTATGTGGCAATTCGTAGTCTTCATCAGTTGGCAGTTGATGAGCAGGAACGATATCCAAGAGCGGCAAAGATTTTGTTAGCAAATTCATATGTTGATGATATTAATGGAGGTGCAGATTCTATTCAAGAAACTCGAGAGATCATGAATGAGCTGATACAGCTTATGAAAACTGCTGGTTACGAATTAAGAAAATGGGCATCAAATGAACCTTGCTTGATATCTGACTTTCCAAAAGATCATTGCGAAACTCCTCGTTCTTTTGACGATGATACGGATTCTACTTTTATCAAGGTGCTAGGCATCCAATGGAACCCTTCAACAGATAGTTTCACTTACAGGATTAACTTACCGTCTGAACAATCAAAAGTCACTCGACGTAGCATTTTGTCGTCTTTGGCGAAATTATTTGATCCAATGGGATGGATTTGTGCTGTGGTGTTTCGGATTAAATTACTTTTACAGGAATTATTGAGTGACGGAGCTAAACATGTTGAATGGGACACACCTGCACCCAAAAATTTAGTTACGAAATGGAAGGCCATAATTTCAGATTTGCCGAATTTAAAGAACGTTTCGATACCACGTTGCTTAAAATCTAATAATGAAAAAATGTTCTCTTTACATGGTTTTTGTGATGGGTCGTCCTGCGGATATGCAGCTGCGGTATATTTACGATCGGAAAATGATGATGGAGTAGTTATGGTTCGCTTGGTTACAGCTAAATCTCGTGTTGCTCCACTTAAAACTAAGTTGACTATACCGCAACTGGAGTTAAATGGTGCTGTCTTGCTTGTTAACTTGTTATCACATGTGTACAGATATTTGAGCGAGTTATCATTTGTATTTTCGGACGTTATTGGATGGTGTGACAGCACTATCGTTTTAGCTTGGTTGCACGTTCCTCCTCATAAATTGGAAGTTTTTCAAGGCAATAGAGTATCACAAATTAAAGATAAAAAATTGCCTATGGTTTGGAGACACGTGCCAGGGGATTTAAATTGTGCAGATGTAGCTTCACGAGGATGTTCTGCAGCTCAGCTACTGGAGCATCAACTTTGGTGGGGCCCAGAGTGGTTACGCCAGGCTCGTGAATTGTGGCCTCATGATAAAAAAACGGAAATATCTACTGTATTACCGGGAATACGGTCAAAATCCATCAATGTTACGATTTCCGAAAAAGGATTTGATTTATTAAGTCGTTACAGTTCATTCGTAAAACTAATAAACGTAACGATTTATGTTTACCGTTTTATAAATGCTTGTCGAAAGCGGACTAATGTCAACAAAAATCCTGTCTTGGAACGTCGTATGGTTGTTATTAATTTAATAAGTATGGTTCAAAGAATACATTTTGATAACTATATTGCAGATTTAACCGCAGGAAAACCTATTCGAGATTCCTTAAAAAAACTGAACTTATTTTTAGACAACGGATTGATTCGCGTAGGTGGGCGTTTATGTCATTCGGATTTGCCCTATACGGCGCGCCATCCCATTCTGCTTCCCGCTAAAAATAAGTTTACAGTATTATTGGTTGAACATTACCATAGAATATTCTGTCATGTAGGAGCCAATACGCTGGCAGCAATTTTGTCTCGTAATTACTGGATATTAAACATGCGATATTTAACTAAGAGCGTAACATTTAAATGTGTGACATGTTTTAAAGCTAATCCACGGCAACATCAACCATTTATGGCTGACTTGCCAGCTGACCGTGTTCGATCTTCACGTGCTTTTGAAGGAGTTGGGACAGATTTTGCGGGACCCATTCTCATTAAAAGCAGTGTTTTGAGAGGTGCTCGGATTCAAAAATGCTATTTGTGTATTTTCGTGTGTTTGGCTACAAAGGCGGTACATTTAGAGGTAGTTTCGGAACTTTCAGTAGAAGGATTTGTGGCAACTTTATCTAGATTTGTCTCTCGAAGAGGTCTTCCATCCTTGATTCGCTCTGATTGCGGAACTAACTTTGTTGGGACAAACAAGTATTTGAAGGAGTTGTACATATTTTTAAGGGATAATCATTCTGAAATAGAACGTCAATCGTCGCAAGTAATATAACCTGGTTGTTTAACCCTCCCAGCAGCCCTAACATGGGAGGATTATTTGAAGCGGCCGTTAAGTCAGCAAAGACCCATATGCATCGTGTACTCGGGGAAAGACGACTCACCTTTGAGGAGCTGAGTACATTCTTCACCAAAGTAGAGGCTGTCATGAATTCCAGGCCGCTTTGTCCTCAGAGTTCGGACCCAGCTGATTTGGAAATTCTAACACCCGGTCATTTTTTAATCGGTCAACCTCTTGTATCATTGCCAGAATATCCATTTGAAGAAACAAATTTTAATCGGTTATCGCGTTTTCAACAAATTCAAAAAATGTCTCAACATTTTTGGTCTCGTTGGCGAAATGAATACCTGCATACGTTACAACAACGTCCTAAATGGACTTCACGTTTGTCTGCTCCTAAAGTCAACGATTTAGTCTTAATAAAAGAAGATAATTACCCTCCTTTGCAATGGAAACGTGGTCGGATTATAAAACTATTGCCTGGACAGGACGGAACAGTTCGAGTAGTCGAGCTCAAAACTCAAAACGGTACATTACTTAGGCCGGTATCAAAATTGTGTATTTTGCCTTTAGATGGTGACTGTTAACTAATGCTCGGCTTGGTTCTGGGGGGGAAATATGTGCAAGTATTTTGGATGGCGAACAATTTTTTGATTTGCATCCTCTTTGCTGTCGGTGGCTGATTGGCGCAAGTCCTTTGCCGCGCGCCTTCGATCGTAAAAAAAGGCGGCAGTCAGCCAGACTTCAAAAAAACTCTCGGCGGATATATATTATTGCGGTTGTGCTCAGTTTTGTAAAATAAATATTAATTGTGATTGTAGACATTGTAAATAGTTTTGTGTGTAAATAATAACAAACTTTATACGCCTAAAAACTAGCTAGTGAAGTGGCGGTGCGGACTATTGCGGCTTTACGGACTTTAGCGAGCGTCATACATCGAAGTCGGTTTCATTGAGGTATGTTTTTCATGAATTGTTCTCTAGACATAATGCTGCACAGAAGAGCAAATAAGCCACGGCCTTGGTAGCAGTCACTATTCGAAGGTTTATTAAAGAAAAAATATGGCCTTTAAATTTATGCAGTAATTGGTATAAGTACTACAGCGAGCTCTATTTTGAATTTTTTGCTTGCATTTTAACATTCAACTAAATATTTCAACTTAATCGAAACTAAATAAGTTACTCGTATGTAGCTACATATTTAAAATTAGAAATGGGTTTGTAATTCAGGAAAACCCAAATACTCTGAAATATTTTATTCCGATTTTCCAAACTCTGATTTTCACAATTCCTAAGACATATAATTCAGATTACTAAAAAACACGAAATTTATTTTTCCGAATCTCAAATTATCGTTTTTTTTAATATCCGATTCTTATAACTCCGAAGAATGAAAAACACGAAATGTTATTGGTCCAAAGTACAGTAAGTATTCCGATTATCAATTTTCCGAAATTACATTTTTAATTCAGAAATATGACATTAGGCAAATTAATAATAATTATAATAATAATTTAAAGTTTATTTCATGCTCTAGTCCCATATACTTCGTGTTAGTTACAGTCTTATAATGATAATGTTAGTAGTTTAATTAATTGCGATTGAATTTATCAAAACAATAAAAATAAAAATAAATAGGATGTCAGAGTTCTAAAATTAAACTTCGTCGTGTTAATAATCGGAATCTTGAATCTCGAATATCGAATTAATATCAATCAATTTAGGTAAATTGACCTGCGAAGGTTAGGTTAGGTTAGAATTGCGTCAAGGCGCGAAGCGCCTTAACTGCGCGGAATAGGAGCTCCGGCGGAGCTCCGTCGACCTTGTGTCACATTGCTGAAAATTAATCACAGTTACTACTGTTTGAGGCCAATCTAACCTACATAGCTTACGTTAATAAGTCGGGATTTATTATTGATCGGTGTAATGATATTCGGAATTTTGAAATTTGGTATTTTAGTAATCGGAATTCGTATTTTTGGCATTTCGGATTATTCTTGAGTCGGACTTCTTATTGTTCGGTGTATTCGAATTTTGAAAATCGTAACCTTAGATATTTTTAATTAAGTATAATTTTCAGATTTATAAAAATCGGATTTATGAAGAATCGGAATAGTCATATTAGGAGTTTTAAAACATTCGGAATTATAAAAATCGGTATTTTCGGAATTTAGTTTTTCGTATTTATGTAGTGTATCTACTGTGGGGACTGTAGCTAGGTAAGAGCTAGGTATAGGGGTCTACGCGCGTGATTTTAAATTCAGTTAAATAAAAAATATTATAATTCTTCTGTACGTTGCTTTATTCCTGTTAATACTAATACTTTTACAGATAGGTCCAGCCGCTCAGGCTGTCGGGAGCAATCTGTGCTCCAGCGTGTATACCGCTGTCAATCGTCTTTTAAAATCAAATTCTACAATCATACAATATAAAAATACTATCATGATACACAATAAAGTCAATCTAGCGTGTTAGGTGGTCAGTTTTACCACCTACCAGCGGTATTAAGCCTAGTCCCTACAGTACCCTTGTAATTCAACATAACATATATATCATAACATTATACTACCTACTACAATTTTTTTTTGGCTTCAGAGTAGTCAATTACTTTTGAGATTTTTCATGGTTAAAGTTTCCTGTACCGTAACGCGTAAACACAGAATAAATAATGATTCATTCATTGTCATGGTGATCCTATTGTCTTTACTAGTAAGTACATGAGGTAAATAATTAGTGAGGTGGGCGCTAATGAGCACTCGATCAAGGACCGAGATCGCTGCACGAGACAAGACCGTGGCGGCGCCCCTTCAGATATTGGCTCCCTGCACCTACCAGGAATTCATGAATATCGTAAACCTAAGTGTTGCCTCAATAATCTCTGCACTCTGGTCTCAAGACTTGGCTTGTTTGAACAATGATTGGAGTGTCCTTGAAGCACTGGCTGAAAACTTACATGATTATAAAATATTTTCAAAATATCATCTTCACTTCAATCATTGTTCAAAAATTACTTTTTATATTTTTATGACCCAACATCTGATGATCACAACTGTCTAAACCAGTAGCAATAGACAATGCGCCCTTGGATCTTTTTTTAATTATATTAATTCGGCAATAATACTTCTATTAGTACAAGTGAGGGTAGATATTTTTCTAAGTTATAATTGATGGTTTAGGTAGAGGCCACTTAGTTCCTGCTCGCGACCGTCTGCGAAAAATTTGTTATCGCTATCCCTTGGGAATTATGCAATGTTTTCGCGATAAAAACTATCCTATGTCCTTCCCAGGGTCTCAAATTATCTTCATACCAAATTTTGTTTAAATTAGTTTAACGGGTTCAGCGTGAAGAGGTAATTAATAAAGATATTAGTAAGGATTAGTAAAGATTTATTCATATCGTAGTCCAGTATCGTCATCATTATTTAAGTATTTAAGTTCCCTATGTTCGTCGTTTAAATAAAGAAACGTCCAAATATCAAGCAGCTACTATACCGAACTGGCAAGAGCTTATTGAGACGTGGCGAGAGCATGTGCCTCTTCTCTCGACAGGCTTGCTTTGTATCCCCCCACTAGAACCACTTTGTAGTGACGAGGACATGCTGTCTTCAAAATATAATGAACTCTGTGGATATGACTCCCCATTTGTCTGACAGCCTTATGAAAAGCATTTTTAAATATTTAGTAAGTAGCACTATTATGAAATGCGATCGATGAAAAATGTTGGAAATGGACTAACTTCGTCTAATTAGGTCAGGTGTTTGACAAATTTAACTACTGCCTACCTGAAAGGTATAATTACTTTATATTGTTGTATAGTTTCAAAGTTAAATGAATAAATGTACGAAACACATAGCATGAGGTTTAATTTGGTCACTGTGACACTCAACTAAAATAAACTGAAAAATATTGCAATATAACCTTTCCTCGAATGTAATAAAATATTTTCGTGTTACGTTTTCTTGAGGCTCCTCTTCAAGCCCACGCTTTGACCTTCGCAAAATGGAGCAACCGAATAGAATATACGTTCAAGAATGAACAGAAATGTCGGGATGGCTAACAAATTAATGGATTAATTTATGAAATTTGACTTACTTATGGATTAGCACCACCTTTTGTAACATTGTCCTAAGTTCTTTCTTTATTCACTTTAATTCATTTTAATCGCAATTGCTCAATAATTCTAAATTTACTCATTTTTTATCCGAACGATAATATTTTCAGCCCCGAAAAGTAAATGTAGTGAACAACTGTTCAATGTTCATCCGTAATACATAATACATAATAGGCTAGACGACTAAAAAAAACTATTTAGTCCGTCGTTAGATAATTAAAAAGTATTGTGCACGTATTTTTTCTTTTATTTGACAAACAAAAAATGACGAGGTTACAGTGCTTAGAAGTTTCGAGTGGAGTCACTATATGGTACGATTTTTACCTAATAGTGACGTCACAAGCCCCCACTCCGGAATTTTGATGATCTACTTATACCTTTGTCGATTTTTAATAATTTGATAAACCAAAAAATACGTGTCCCATATTTTTCCATTCTAACTGTCAGACTAAATTAGAATGATATATTTTTAACCCAGTCGTCATCCCTATTCACACCATCGCCTTACACGTATACGTTTTTATTGTGAAAAGGTCCAACAACTTCCTTCTGTTCGATATTAACTTCCAGTCGTACAGGTAGAAAGGTCAACTTCTAGAAACCTGTACTAACCTAAGTGAGTGGAACAGATTCACTTGACTGGAATGATGTAACTATATCGTTATCCTCTAATTCGGTTCTAATGGTGCAGTTAAGGAAGTGTTCTTGAGCGCTCTCGTATAGGAAATGAGTTCAAATTGCCCCTACCTCGGAGCAGGTTCCATGAGACGCGGTTGCTTCATTCTCCACTAACTATTGAGTTCAGTAGACCAACTACAATTTCGAACGATTCTTTTAAGAGGATACTTTATTGAATTGTAAGTTTTATTTAAATTGAAGGAGTTCAATCTCTATCACTAATCCTACTCGTGTGTTGCAATTTAGTCCACGTAAAGATTAGGATTAGGTTAGGTTATATATACGCTAATGTTAAGACCCCACTGAAATAATAAACTCCAACAGCTTGAATATGAATAGAAATATGTATAAAAGCAATTAGGTACTTATAGGTTGATCTCAGCACATGGATCTTAGAATGTATAGGTACATTAACTTACCTCGTGTCTACAAGTTGCCTAAAACCCCCTCGTCCTCCCTCGGGGTGATATTTATCAATGTCTTTTGTATTTTTAAAGAAAAACTGGTAGTAGTATCTTTACGGTACTCCTCTCCGTATGTTCAGGAACTCAAAGTTTCACGTATAATTCCAGAGGGTGCGACGACGTGCAGAGGTCACTGGAGCTGCTGGACCAGGTGCTGAGCGAGTACGACGAGGGCGAGCCCCGGTCGCTGGAGGCGCGCGCGCCGGCCGCCACGGCCGCCGCGCCCGCGACGCCGGCCACGCCCGCCACTCCCGCCACCGACGACGACTCGCCGCTCGCCGGCCACACGTCCGAAGACGATGGATACATGAGCATGAACGGGAGAAGGTGATTATCAGATGCTTAATTATTGCCTAGCAATTGAACAATACCATGCGGCCATGCCATACCCGGTTTTAGAGTAGAAAGGATCCAAACCGATCTTTTTTCTATTATCAAGAAGACATTAATATCTAAGGCGTATTATAAAGTTAATGATTATATCATGAACAGGGATATTTTGAAATAATTCGGATCCGCATTGGCGATCCCTTACTTCAAATAGCGAACCTACTGTGTTAAAAATAAATGTCTATAGGTACCTACTGATTGCGAATTTTGGACTCCATATCTGTGGTGAGGAATCCACGAGAAAATCGTCTCGAAGGATCGTTTTCGATTGATAACAGTAGGGTTACTACGAAATTCTAAAATCGAAGTTCGTATCGTACCGTCCCTCTCACTCTCGTATTAAATAATATAAGCGTCGGCGGGATGGTTCGATACGAATTTAGATTTTCGAATTTCGTAGTAGCCCTACAGATGACCACGATTGTGATGTTTCATAATTAGACAATGTTAATGCGTTCAGCATACATGCAGTATGCAACGGTTCACTGAGGATGAGGTAGGTAAGGTACATCAAGCTCTTAATAAGTAGGTTTGTCACTCGATGTAGACCGTGATTATTTTCTTATTTTCCGAATTACCATTGGCAGTCTTCGTGTATCTGTAAACTTAGAGCTGTACAGTCACCTGCATTAATATCTGCCACAACGGAGAGTAAAATAATATCTGACACATTCTGCCGGCCCTAGAAATAGAGTCAATTCTATGAACGGAGTTGTTCTGATTAGAAGGTAACCCGGTTCTACGCAACGTTTTAGCCAAAGGTATGAAGTGCCCTCAGCGCTGTTGCACTCCCCTTCACACAGCCAGGAGTCTCTAAGCGCTTGCCCTCTTTGCCTGTAAAGGCCAGTGAAGGGCCAACAGCATTTATCCTCACAAAACTCAATGGCCAGGTAATTAGTCAGTTTAACATGGCACAAAGCAAACAGCGGTAATGCGTGCGTGCATTCCCTTACGGTGTTTGTTAGATATTAAAGTAAATGTCACTTAACCGAACATTATGATCCTTTAGTACCTACTCACGAACGGTTCGACACAAACCGGCTGTGAATAAAAGAAAACTTTACCCACGGCTTTACACGTAGTTAAAAACTATTGCCAGATCTAGAATCAAAATTCCGAAATTTTACTAAGTTTCTCTGGAAGATCCCAAAAATAACGCCGTGGTCTTCATTGCAATTGCAGTAAAACCGACTGTGCCAGATTCTTGTACATTTTTAGGTATGCCCCGCGGCTGAGATTTCATAATTTTATCCTGATGCCGTGAAAATATCGGTATAAAAATTAGCCTATGCGTTATTCCAGGCGTTCAGCTTTCTACATACAAAATTTCGTCTAAATCCATTTAGCCGTTTAAGCGTGAGCATTTAAGGAGTACTTAACAAACTGAGGGTGACAGCCTAGTGCTGTGAATTAATGAAAATGAGGTAAGGAAAGCCAGTTCACTCGTCGTAAGAATCAGTAATCCACTAAATTAACTTAATTTCTACATTTATTTATTGGATTTGATTTGAGAAGCTGTGGTGGCCTAGTGGTTTGACCAATAGCCTCACAAGCAGAGGACCGTGGGTTCAACAAACCCCGGCTCGCATCTCTGAGTCTTGCGAAATAACATTTGAAATTTACCACGAGCTAATACGGTAAAGGAAAACATCGTGAGGAAACCTCCACAAACCTGCAAGGTAATTCAGTGGTGTGTGAAGTTCCCAATTATTCTCAGAGGAGGCCTGTGCCCAGCAGTGCGACGTATATTGGCTGGGATGATGATGATTATGGTGATTTATTTGATGAAACTTCAATGTAGCAAGTAAAAAAAGACAATGATATATTTTCCTAAACGCGCTTCCAGTACTGTCATTTGTTATGTTCTCCAGTGCCTACTATGCCAGCCCCAGCTACTAATATTTGCACTGAGCCAAAGACTAAAAATACACTAAAGATGATTCTGTATTGTTTCCAGAGCGAAGTTTGCCCTCGGGTTCCGTCCGACAGAAGAGCGCGAGGAGCCGTCCCCGCCGGATCCGCCATCGCCGCGATCTCCGCACTCGCCGCCGCCGCCCGAGGAGGCCCAGCGAATCATCTCAACCCTCCTACCCAAGTAAAACAACTTAACCATTCTTAACCCATTTAAAGTTAGTTTAAAGCTTCGTTAAGTCCAGCCGAAACTTGAGATGGAGTTTCGAAAATTTACACCGTTGGTCGTGGACGCGTGCTGCTTACAAATTATTGCTATGCTCAATACTTACTCGTTATGACTTTTAGTTTCTAAGAACAATAAATGTTTCTGTCACGATAACAATAATAAACTTAAATCACGGATCAATATCAAGACTTCTAGTAATTAGATAGAAGAAACTTAACAAACACGTAGCTACTTAGCTTCCTTATAAATCTACGGCGGTTTAAATTCTAATTATAAATACCTATATTCCTCATCAATAATAGTTTCGCGTTCGCAACAATATTCCCTTGAATCTTTTCAGAGTATCACCAGCCAACTCAGCAAAACGAACATCATCAGTGGAACAGCGAGTGCCGGGGGAGGCGTTTGATTCCATCATCAGCATCAACGGGATTACAACCGCCACCCAAACCACTTTTGTAAGTATCTAAATATTAGATAGGTACAACAAAACATATATGTTTTTGTTACATAAATATAAGACAAACTGGAATAAAACTAGATGTACTGGATAGAACAGAAAAATATCTGGTTGGCTAAAACTGGCTAGGAAGGTCTCATTAATACGATTTTAAATAGTTGATCCAACAGCCTATTAGATGACTCGATAACATGATGGCATACCTAATCCTTACTAAAATTATAAATGTGAAAGTAACTCTGTCTGTTATCTTTTCACGGTTCACTCACTGAACCAACTTAGACGAAATTCGGTATAGAGATAGTTGGAGTCCCGAGGAAGGATATATTTAGGCTTCTTTTTATCCAGCAGTTTTTTGGTCCAGCAGTGGTGTAGGGGTTATAGCACGCAGCACGGATTGCTGAGGACCTGGGTTCGATTCCCAGTGCCGGGCTTTTTTTCTGGTTTTTCTTTGCATCCGTGTCTCGATTTGTATTTTCGATATGGCTTCTTTTTTCCCGGAAAAATGCGTAGTATACCCGCGGAGTCACGGGCAATAGCTAGTATATCATAATTATAACTTTTTCAGCCGAAAACAAGACACCAGCGGCCATACGGGTGGGAGAAAGACAACGAAAGCAACGGGTTCCAGCTGCAGCAGCCTCCAGTCCCGCCGTACCGGTTCGCGTCTCTGCAGCACGGCGCACGCCCACCTGGTGACGCTGCCGCCTGGCTACCCCCACGCAATCCTCACTCCCCCACCCCGCCCAACAAGAAATCCCCTAGTGTCGAGAATCCCCCAGTCTTCCCTTTCATGGGATTCTCCAGCGAATTCAGCGACAAGCCCTACAATGAACATCCCGTCACCATATACCCGGGACCCAATATACAGTTCAACCGACCAGCTCACTCACCAACATACAACATACCCAAAATATCTCCCTCAAACACCAAAGGATCCGAAAGAAATGGCGCTAGAGACAACAGGTCGGACATGGAAATATTATCGCCAAGGGCAAAAGTGCCTCCGCGGACTCTCGCTGGTTCTATGGAGAGACATAGAGAAGTATGTAGAGGATCTACGGAGGAGATAATGGAGATTTGTAAGATAAGAGGTTCTAACAGGAGCAACGACGAGGAGCACTTTTCGGATGATTCACTTGAAGAGTCGTTCCCGCCACCGCCGCCCGCAGCAACCACGCCTTCGAAACGCAATTCCATAGCTTGGGAAGTGTCACTCGATGGTGATGACCCTCTACTCACTCCAGGGAGCACAAAGGTACGTAATTTAAATGATATAAGCAATTTCCACGTGATGATACTCATAGAGCTTGATTTATGATTTAAGGCAATATTCATTATTACAGGTAATAGGCCGACGAAGAAGAAAATCTGGTGACCAGTCACACTCCAGCACAAGTTCGATACCACAAAGAGTCGACGACGACTGGGGCGAGGAGTACTGGCCGCCGCCGCCACCACCCGCACAGTGCGAATCGCTCGCCTCCCCAACTTCCGACGCCGAAATCGACCCCCGACGTGTTCAAGACCTTGCATGTGGAACATACGTAATACGAAAAGGCAAAAATAGAAAGCAACTACCGAGTTTTAACAAGAACTCCAACAGTAAACCGGCAAATCCAAACTTACTCCAAAACCAAAGCCTTAACCGAAGTCTGGATACCGACAAATCGATGGACGGTTCTAGTTTATCCATCAGTGGCTCGGGATCGGTTGGCTCCTACAACTCCAGACCAAGCTCAGACTTGAGCTTGCCGCAGTCTAGATACAGCGTCGATCTGAATTCAAGATTAAGTCGGGAACTAAACACACCAAATTCAAGATACAGTATAGATCTCTGCTACCCGAATTCTAGGCTGAGCAAAGAAATGACATCACCAAAATCTAGACTAAGTTTGGACCTCAATAATGGCCAAGACAGATACAATAATTCAGAGTATTACGGTCACAGCCCTAAAAGTAGAAAAATACCCACTGAAAGAAATTCACATTCTTCTAAAAGTAACATTGTCCAAAACAAGTTATCACCGCAAAACAGATTTACCGATTTCAAAAAATATTCTTCTACTTTTGATAATTTGCAGTCACTAATAAAAGAAGGCAAAGTTGAAGAAACGCCCCAAACAGAGTGCAATGAAACTGTCAACGAACTATCGACAGTTCCCCCTAACATGGTGCGAGTGGTGTCGCTGCCGAGCTTGGGCGAGGGTGAGAGCACGAGCACGAGCGCGAGCCGGCAGGCGCTCATCACCACTGTCGAGGAGGAGGAGGACCCGGAGAGCGGCGAGCCCGGCTCCAGCGGGGACACTTCGCCCCTCAGAAAAATCGAAAACAACATTAGTGCTATACTAAGTCAAGGTCGGGACCAAAACCATTTTACACCATATATACCTAAAGACTGGAATATCCATAAGGATGAATACTGTGATGAAGTATCTAAAGATATATTAGAAAACAATTTCCGTTATAGTTCTAAAGAGAGACAGAAAAGGCACGACATTCAAAAATCATCGAGTCATAACGAAATACAAAATCAGCGATCGATAGATCGCCGTGACCGATCGTCAGGTAGGAGGTCGAATAGTATGCATAAGTCCACTAGTGCCAAGGATGTGCCGGTTAGCTTGATACGTCAGCCGTCATCGTCAGATTCGGCCGTGTCGAGTGGTGGAGATTTCCCGTTGAACGTGCAAATAGTAGAGCACTCGTATCGACATTACCCTCCTCCGCCGTCACCGGGTGCGGTTCACGAGCTAGGCCCGCTGCCGCAGACTCCGGAATCGCAAAAGTTCCCTCCCTTGCCGCCTTCCCCCGTACAAGAAGTCGAAGATGAATATACTGAAATAGTTCAACCTTCGGAAAAGCGGCATGTAAAGAAAGCAGACACATTACCCACACCTACCATGGAGTCGAGAAGAAGGTAATTTAATGTCGAATATTTAATTTTCAACCTACATGAATTATTCATCCGTAAAGTTGTCTTACTTAACAGTAATGGAATGTGTTCTAGGCCGTCAGAACCCCCAGCAGTGCCGCCGCACCGCGAAACGACAAATAGTCTGAAAACACGTTCAATGGAAGCTGGCTACAATAAGAATAGAAGAAGTAGCAATTTCAAAAGTGGCTCTACGGATAGAAGAACATTGCCTACAGGTATAATCTCTGTTCTCTCTTGTTTTTAGAGTTTTATATCGAAAGTACCTAACCAACGACATCCTATCACTTAGCTTGCCCTGCCTGCCTTTAGGTACCTCTATCTGGCTATCTGTCTGGCTTTAGTGTGACTGGTCTGGAATATTATCCGCAACAATTAAAAAAACAAAAGAGGGGTTTCTATGCAAGAAACATGTTTTTACGGTGATACAACACCCTTCTCGTACGGGTTCGATTCGCATATTTGGCCCATTTTGTGACTTTTTTCATTTATACAAGGTGTTAATTAAATAACTGAAAACCTCAGACACCTCAAAAATATTTTTAAATTTAACTTAGTTGATTGCATTTATTTTTGAATACCTTCATTATTTTAAAAGATATTCGTGTGTTTTGCTAAGTCAGTAATTCTACTTCATTTCTAACTTCTACTGCTCTACACTCTCCACTCATGATTTGTATTTGTCAGTTGCACTTTGACATTTTCAGAAGAAAATCACAGTGACAGCAAACCGGCCAGTTTTAAATGATCGAAATAGTATGCAACCTCGCTAAAATATTTCATCGGCGCCTGTTGCAGTCGTTACTTTTAGACTGAGCAAATAAAAAAGGGATTTAAAAACACAATCACAACCTAATTTTAAACATAGTGTAATCGATTCTACTCTCGATTCTGAGCAAACTACTTTCTGGTTTTCAGTTATTTCATTGACAACTTGTATATATATCGGCGGCCGATCGTAAAATCTGCCAGATCACGAAATTACTTATACTATAGAACTTCTTAGCAAGTGTGTGCAGGTTTCTCATACTACAGGGCACAAGCTGCCTTTCAGAATGAGAATTATGAGAAGGCTTGGGCTGTTGTTACCACGCGGGCCCTGTGCCTATTAGGAACTTCAGATATAATAATGAATTTATTCTCAAGTGTGTGCAGGTTTCCTCGCTATGTTTTCAATGTAATTTTGCACTTATTCTGAAAATCTCAAGAGGTGTCAGCGCGGGCTTGATCCCACGCCCTCTCTTTGAGACCATAGTCGAACTATTACTTAGGCTACATACATTAACGGTGAGCGATACCAATTTTTTGTAATCGTATTTATTTAGACTTTCCGAAGACACTCACTAACCAAGAATCAAAAGTTATTGTTTTATGGAAGACAAAGTCCATTGTACCCTCTTACGGACAAAGAAAGGTCAAGAGAGTTTATTTTCATAAGCCCTCCATATCGCATTTGTATTGTATGTAATTGCGTTCATTGTAAAACTGGCATGCAAGTCTACAATTCTATACACGTGCACGACGCCACGTATGCTAAGCAATCACTGGCTTATCTATCACCATTTTTATACCTACACAAGGTTTGTTAACCCTTTAACGACATTGTAAACGAAACAGTTGCTAATAATCGATAGTTTCTCCTTAATTAAAAAAATATTGTGCAGTGTAATTCTGATGCCATTACGCATTCTATTTATACTTACTAAGCCGCAAGCCCCTCATACGAAAACAAAATTGTATGCACATTACCCAAACCAGACACATCACCCATATGATTAAGGAGACATGATCTCAAAATTGTATAAAAACTTATTGTCAGTTCATCATTTGACGGACCAGCGATGAATAGTATGACTGTTGTCACCAAAGAGGTTGTCACCTATGAAATTTACGTATGAGACCTACGTTTTTGGCATACGCGCTTACCTACATGGGCTCTAGATTAATAGCCGAACGCCCATGTACGCGCTCATTCCTGCATCGTCGCTTGAAACAAAAAAATCAGCAGCAAGAAAAAGCGGTTTCAGACTAGCGTTTTTTTCTGCGCGTATACCTGCGGTCGTTTCGGCATACAGGCGCTTCAAAAAACGAGACTATATGTAATATTATTAATGTGATGACTTTATCAGACATGGGAGCCAGCGGCGCCCGGCGCCGGACACTGCAGCGGCAGAACCGGGACGCGGTCCGCGGGCCGCTCCAGACCTCGGCCAGTCTGCCGGAGACGCCGGTGTTCGCCCGCGGCTGCGACGTGCCCCGCACCCCGCCCAGGAACTCCATTGGACCGCCTAGGAACAATACTATGAATTCCATACAGTCCATAGGTACCTACTTTAGTACATTAAACCTTATTATCATCATCATATCAACCATAGGATATGTTCTGTTCTGTCTGATATAGGCCTCCCCCGTACACTCGCCGTATGTATTGAAGTTATGTTAATTGGAACTAAAATAATGCAACGACCAAACCATTTTTCCGCAAGTGAACGAGTAGACCTAAAAATGATACATGGCGTTTCCGGGCCGCAAGCCATACCAATGCCTTAACTGACTAGACGGATGCCGTTGTATACCAACAAGGTATACCACTTATCAAATGTCCGATCAATTTGTGTATTTGACAAAGATCTAGGATGAAGTTATCGAATGCCAATTTCTAACGAGCCGTCTTTGTTAAGCATATTTAAAACTACCCTACTAAATAAATTAAAAGTAAATAAAATATAAAGAAAAAAAGTTACTACTACCTACTAAATTGACTGTTAAAAAACACTGTTAAAATTAAAACTATTATTGAGTAAAAAAGTGAATGTTGCTGCATAAAAACCACGTAAGTATCTACTCCAATAACCTGGTTTCAGCTTTCGGAAACCAATGGTATTCCACCCATGAGATTATGTCTACAGTCATGAGATTATTGACTTATAATTATGTCATTAATTTAGGACCCATTGCATACCTAGTTCCAGAGCATAGTTAATCGTTAATGAACCGTTGCAGAACAAAGAAGATATCTTATGTCAAGCAATTTGAATCAATCACGTCGCACTTTTAAAGTTGGAGCATCAAAAATCGTGCAAGTTGCATTACAATGAGATGAGCGGCCGAAAAGTAGACTTTGAAGTGATCAAGCAAGCACCGCGACATAATGCAATGAGGGCTATCGTTTTTTGTCTCACTAGATGGCGCACTGTTGCGTGAGGTTTTTAAGTATGGCTTTCAAAGTCTGTTATTACGGGCGTGAAAACAAAGTTTAGATTAAAATCATATTTAATACAACTTAAAACCGTACCATAAAAATATTGAGCATGCCACAGTGTTGCATAGTCCCCGTTTTGTTTGGAAAAAAGGGAGGACAAAGGTTTCCGAAAGACAAAACTGTCTCAAAACACAGACATTCATTGCCCCGGAACGCATATTTGCCATAATTAATTTCAGATATTACAAAATATTCACAAAATTTTTCTAATTAAAAATAAACCCGCGTAGCTCACTCAAAAACTATGTGATTTGACATTTCGGAAACCGCACGCTACACTAGCGCCTCTAGTGGCGAATTCATTCGCGATAGCCCTCATTGCACGATTTTCTTGCAGCTCTAAACTGGGCTTAAGATCACCGACAATCTGCTCAAAATGTACAGACATTTGAGACAAAGCTCTCTAACCCTCATTCGCTCGTTAATTTGTCGAGCAGGGAGCAGCGCCACGCTGGGAGGCTACGGGCGCGGCTCGATCATGGGCCCTGCGGTCAGCACCGGCGCGGACCTGCTCCGGCTCGGCGGGCCTCCGCGGGGATGGTACCCTCGCCAAAGACACCGGTAAGCTTGCCAACTCTATGCATTAGTCCCATTTTGTGATGGAGATTCACACAAAAATTAACTTCCAAGTAAGATTAACTATATATACCTACTTATCGAATACAGCCGATAACACAATTCCTGATATCCACTGCTTTTAGTTTCTTGGCTCACGATTGTTTTCAATGCAATTATTTCCCTATTATCTCAAATCAAAGTAGGCTGTAATATTTTCTTCAAGACGTTTGACCGGTCGCAATTTTTTTTCACCCTAGCGCCTACGCCCAACGTTTTAAATATAATACTTAGTAATCTTTACTATCCTTACCCTTACTAATATAAAAAAAATGCAAAAGCAATCTGTCTGTCTGATATTATGTCTGTTTGATATTAGTTGCACAGACCAGTGCTGACATGCCTGACGAGGATAAACTGGGGATCTCGTTTAGGAATCAGTTTTAACAACGCAGGAAACTTGCAAATATGTTTACCCACTAAAAAATACCTGACAAGACTGGATTATTCGTAGTAGTACCTTTATTAGTACAAAAAGGAGAATTTTTAGTAAGTAAGTGTAAAAAGAAAGGAACCAAAGTAACTATTACGAATAATCCACAAGAGTATAGTTTGCTATTAATAAGGCTTTCACAACCACTGCCATAACCTAACCCAAGTCTGCTTGACGGCAGGCCGGCTTCAATCGAGCACTTGGACAGACTAACTGCCTCGTCGAAGGCGTCAGCGGAGCACCCCGTCCCGTGGGATGGCACGGGCGCCCGCAAGCCTCTCACCTTGCCCCCCAATCTGACGCCCAAGTTCTTCCAGAAGTCCCCCAGAGAGGCTCTCCGTAGGGTTACCAGCTTATTAATACGAAAAGGTAAGTTTCTTTTAACTAAGTAGGTACGCAGTGGGTAAGGGTGTCGTCAGAAACCATTTCATTGCTAGAGCTATGATTAGTTATTTACTGTTCTCTTCGTATTTACGAATTTATGTATTTACAAGTGTTTTTATATGGCTTTCACAAGAGAGTCTTGACTTTAATTATTAGTAAATTTACCTACTATCGTTATCGATCATAATTATGTGTCTGCCCAACTACGAGTATATTGTCCTCCTTGGCCTTGGGCCAGCCAACCAAATGCATAATCGCCGCAGAAGTTTTATATTTTTTTTATTTAAAACGAATTATAAGTAAGTGACCAAATTTTTGGTTAAATCCTTCATATTTAAAACCTACAAATAGACATGAATTCGGCAATTTTGGTTGTAACCCTTTTAAGGGTACAATTTCTAAAATCGCTGAATTACCTACTGTTTGTTTTATTTCTAATTAAGACCCTTTAAAAAAAGTTTCAACGTTCTAGCTTCAAAAATGACGGACTTACATACAAACTATGAACCCTTATTTGACCCCTTTAGAGGTTGAATTTCGAAAAATTCCTTTCGTAGTGGATCTCTATGACCTTCAAGAAATATGTCTGCCAAATTTCAGGCTTCTGGCTCCAGTAGTTTCGGCTGGGCGATGATGAATCAGTCAGGACAAACAATTTTATAAAAGTAATAGAAAATAGAATAGATAATGCACGCATGTTACTTACTTACTATTTGTTATAAAATTCAGTTCAATTGCGTAACAGAAGAGCAGTTTTAAAAAAGTACTTTTATCATAGGTAAAGATAACCTGCGTACTGAAGAATGTTAATGACCCCCCTTAACCATTCACATACTTACATTATCTAACTTCTTAAAGTATTTGTGGGCGCTATCAAGGTCTTTTGTAACACATTGTATACTACGAGTACCTATATCGTGTACGAGTGTAGACTCTGGCCAGCAAAAGTTGTCCACGCATTTTTTACGAAACTTTAATCTGATATCATTTTTGAGACTGTCAAAATTGTCATATTGTCATTCTAGCCCGGCTTAAAAAATTTGATACATCGTCTATTAGAAATAAATAAATTATTTTTTGTTGATTTCAATCTCCTACCATCCTCAAAATGCAAAATGTTAAAATAAGATTTTGTTAGAATTAAAATGTTAGAAGATATATTCAATGCCAATCTGGTCAAAAGGGTCCAAAAATGTATGCGTCTGGACTTAACGAATGAGTTCCTACATTTTATATTTTACTTTCTTCCTAATTATTAATAACTCCCCTGACGAACATATTTCGAAGGCATTTATTGAAAGTATTATATTCACCTATTCTCACGCTTATTTTTTTTGCCTTTTAAATATACTGTCCGATACTATCGCACGATGTCCGATAGTAGGTATACGAATTTTTTATAAGCTAAAAATAGTAGTATAACAAGATATAAATCGGTTATCGACACAGTTATTAAACTTTTTACCAAAACGGTATAACGAATGTACTTCAATGTGCACAATTATTATTTAACAATATTTTAATGTCTCCAGTTTCAAGACTTACCTTTTTGTTAAAACTAAAATGTGTCCGATACTATACTAAAGTATCTTCCCCTAATTTGTACCTACGATTGACTCAACGCGCGAGTCCAACTCGCACGTGGTCCGTTTATTCTATGTTAAGATACCCCATTCCGTTCACGTTAAGCGGTGACTAAACGTCGGCAGACCACATGGGTCGACTCGACAGGCCTGTCTTAGGCGTCGTAATCAAAGTCAAAGTCAAAATATCTTTATTCAATTTAGGCTATAACAAGCACTTATGAATGTCAAAAAAAATCTACCACCGGTTCGGAAAAACCTCTGTTGAGAAGAATCCGGTAAGAAACTCAACGAGGTAGGTATATTTTTTAAAAATGATAAAAAAATTGTCAGAGCATTTATTATTTTTAGGCTGCAAAGAAAAATTTAAGCACCCAACTAATTGTTTTAATTATTTCCGAAATTACAGCGCACCTGCAGTTATTTACTTAATCAGAATATTTAGAGGATAATAATGATACGAATAGGTACCTAGGTATGTACCTAAGTTCTAAAACTAGACGAATTGTGAAATTCAACCAATTTAAGTATCTGCTAATGTGTGCCAAAAAACTCACACCGGGTTGAACTTAGTCATAAAAACATTTTAATTACCTAATGCTGCAATTAAATGGTAACGGTGCCGTGGTCTATGGCCACCTCATGAATAAATAAATGATGCACCTGAACTAGCTTAGAATAATGAAGATTTAATTTCTAGACAAATTCTAGACAGTTAAATAAATTTCCACCGACGAACACGGAAATTTTAATCCCACCCGAAATTTTGTGAAGTGGCATTGGATTTAGGTAAATTACTAAAGAACGGCGGTGGATGCAAGCCGCTGCCAACCGAAGCGACTGGAGGTTTATAGGGGAAGCCTATGTCCAACAGTGGACGTCCTACGGATGAGATGATGATAATGATGATGAAATTTAGTGGATTACCTACTAGTTGGCACAGATCGTAAAATCAATCTTGTTTGTAGACTGGGTAATACTATCCAGATCATGGAATTTGATTCGCCGCCAAAAAACAGATGAATGTTTTAAACCACAGGCGGGTTTCTTTTTCTATAAATATGTAAATCCTTGAATGAGTAATTTCAATAGCGCCCATGGTAATTCATTGTCGCCCCCATCTACAAAGTTTATTCGATCCGTCACATGCCACATAGTCACATACCAAAGTGTGTTCTACTGAATTGGCATTGTTCACTTTTTGTTACTACTCTTATTTATCTTATTTTCTTAAAATATAGATAATTTCAAGATACTAATTTGAATATCTTGGCATAAAATGGCATAGTTACATTTTTTGAAAATATCAGATACGACGTCTCGTAAACTACACATGACAGCTGAAACGGCCAGGTAAAATAATATTTTAAAAAAATGAGCTAGTTGTCAATGTCAATAGATGCTTACTGTCCGTGTCACATTCAATCTGGTATTGTTTTGAGAAAGAGTAGAGATAAAATGCCTATATTGAATAACTACTTCTCTGCGAATTTTATACAAACTATGATACAATTTTATTTTAACTCATTAATTGCCACAGAAAATAGGAGATGACTACACAGATAAGAACTAAAAACTTTAGCTTTACTACCAAGCCTCATGACATATTAATAAAAATAACATTAAAAATTACCTGCAGTAAATTTAGTAGTTAACGCGATTTTCAGAAACTATTTATATATTTTTTATATTTGGAACAGTTAAGCTACGACGTCTTTCTGTAAACATACATTTTAACGAACTGAACGATCTTTCTACTTCGGTAGTTGTATTACTCGTAATAGGCGCGAGTATACCTAGTGCACCAGCATACATATTCGCGTGACATTACATTGCCTGACAGTCTGTAGTGAATAGAGAAATTTGATTCACAGATGGATTAAAATTTTATGTACTTAGATTAAATTTTTGCTTTTACTTAATTAGAAATACTCGTAACTACTTTGTAGGAATCGTCGAATTATATGAGACAAAACAAAAACTTTAAATATTTATTAATAAAAATATTAATTATATACCTACTTATGTGTATTTCTTAGACTAAGAATCAAATTAAGTCTACGTCAATACTTAATTCACAGCAACCAAGCTGCAACTTCAATTTTAGAATAGCAGTGCGGATTCAGAAAAGTTTGAAATGCATGCAAATAAAATAAACCCTTTTTCTTGCTCTAATCTAACTTTTTTTAGTCCTCGCTCCCAACAACAGATGGCGCTATCAGTATCAAAGTGAGATAACGCCGCGTTGTTTAGTCACAATCAATGAAGTCATCAAGGTAGGTTAATACGTTATCAAATATCTACCTACGATTCCCAATGCGTTTTTTATGATGAATAATATGTTTCCAATGTATATTACTTTTGAATAATGTTTATTTTAGGTACTATCTCTGTTTGGTACCTTTCTTTGATCTCAAAGGCAAATCATAATCATAGGTAAATCATATTCCAATTCGGCCATGTCTGACGTAGATACTTTAAAAAGTCTAGAATTCGACACGACCTATAATCATATCACATATCAATTATATTACCACCCACCTTCTAACTTAGATTAAACAAACTTTCAGATTGTTCTTAGAGCAAAGTTAGATTCCTGTTATTATTCCAATCTAAATAAACCGACCCGTCCAAACACTAACAATAAGGCGTTAACAATCGCCCGCGAGGACCTAAAAAGTTCAGCTGCACAATAGTGAATAGCGCACAATGGCGATTCAGTTACCTGCATCAATTATGTGCATAGCAGACATGGCGCGGTGCAGTGATTCACTGTCGCCCGTTCGACTCCTTGCAGTGACTCATGCGAGGGTGATAGGTCCCACGCTATCTTAACCGAGTTTGTGATTAAATTAGTTAATATAAACACCTAACTAAAGATGTCATTTAGTCAGTCACTCAATGATCTCAAAGCTATATGCAGCTTTCATGTGAAATCTGATACTTTATTTTTATAATTGATACCCACACAAATCTGTAGATTCTCTAAAGTTCAACGACGATAAAATGATAGGTAGATGTAAATTGTGATTATTTTCACAAAACAACGGACTTTTCGACAATCACCTAGTTCAGACTCCAGTCTCTCGCAAAGGATTCTTCATGTTTGAAACTTGGGTAAACAAACTTTTGTGAAAATGTATATAATGTGGTCCTTTGTGAGTTGATAAAAAAATACATTTTTATTATATTATAATGTAACCTAACCTGGGTAATTAATTAATTAACAACCCCAGGTTGTATTTTTAACCTCTGACGCAAAAAGAGGGGTTCTATGAGTTTGACGCCAATGTTTGTCCGTGGCATCGTAGTTCTCAAACGGATGGACCAATTTCGATGCGTTTTGAAGCGAAAGCGAGTTTCCTTGCGGTGTTTCTTAGGTATGTTTGATAAAAAAACCGATTTGCCCGTTTTTGATATACTAGTATTGAACCTTGAAATAAAAATGTCGAGGGTTTTCAAGTTTTCTAAGTTAGTCATTGGTTTTTCACCTACCTACGTTATACTAGTACTATCTTTTCTAAGTTGGTTAGTGATTCGCCACCTACGCCATACTAGCGCTATCTTTTCCTATTTTAAATAACTAGAGTTTACCCGCGGCTTCGCACGCGTACACTATTCGATCTGGTAGTTACAATTGAAATTCCGGGATTTTACAAAATTCCTGTGGGAAATCCCAAAATTTATATTGAGATGTTGTATTAAGAACAACTATAGAATATTGGAATAAAAGTAGCCTAGTATTATTTTTAGACATCCAGCTACGAGTATCTACATACCAAATTTCATGACTAAGCCCAGCGTCATCTGGCGCGCGGCAATGAATGGGTAGAGCTTTACAGACTGCATGCAATGCAGGATAATGAATAGATTTCTTTTTCCCTGAATGGCAACACTGGCATAGATAATAGATCGCTCGTTTTTGGCTTGAAGTTCGAACTTGTGATTTTATTTTGCTTAATATACAAAATGTACACACCCAACCCAATATCATATTTTCTCAAGTTTTTCGCGAATCCCAAATTCAAAGAATCGAATTGCTTTAAAATTCCAGAGAAATAATGCGTTATTTGGGAGAAATTTATAACATCGTATACTTTGATGGGAATCTCGATCACCCGGAGCTCCAATCGAACGCAAATATTGAAACGTTAGAAAGTATCTGTCTGAACTATGCTGTGTAATGAATGGTCTGGTAGAACCGGTCGCAGCCAACGATGGCAACCGGTCAGGCCAGCAGGCCAAGAGCGGCGCCCGTCAGCGCTGCGCCCTACATAAGACCGGCCGTTTAGTATTTATCCTACGTGTCAGTCAAGAGAAAATAATATAAACGTTCACGTTCTTGAGTTTCGTTGCGAAGATCTCTTACACGGCTCCGACAAAGCCTACTTCCACTATTTATGTTGCAAAAACTTTATAAATGCTCGAAGCAAGAGGAACCCTTTTTCTTTCGAGAATTTGAAAGAACAATGGAGAAGAAAAGGCGATAAAAAACACATATTTTTGGTCGTCCACCTTCCATATTTACAGCTGCAGCGAAAATTCTTCGGAACGTTGCCAGTTACGCTGAACTATATTTAGAAAGTTTCTTTCGAAGGTATTTTGAACGTTGTAACTCTCCACGAGCTATTTTGAATTTTCCACTTGTTTGCATTTACGACCTGCGATAAACTTGCGATTTGCAACATTACACTTAATCATTGGCATTATTAGAAAGTCATACATAATGCAGGCGCGTTCGCTTCATTTCATCGCTGTAGTTTATATCGATACCGCGCTGATAACGTAATCTTGTATCTGCTATCATGGTATCAGTATTGATAACGTGTACAATCAACGAACTTTACATCTTAATCATCGTTATCTTGACCGGCAACATTTTGTTGTCGATTAAAGGAGCGGGGAGGCGCTCTAGGTGCAAGGAAAAAGGAAATAATATACTTACATTGCAGAATCGTCTGTAGAGAACACACATTTGGCCCTTTTTATCTCTAGTATTTAAAAGATTTCTATTTTGTAGAACGTTAAGCACCTACCCTTTCGGTTCCGCGAGCCTTTTGGACTTGTACTAAGTATTACTTATTCTGTGCTTTTGGTTCGGACAGTCATTCGAACGAATTGCTTCCAAATGAATGATCTCAGGTTAGAGGCTATCAAATAGCGATGATTTTCGCCGGGACCTGTACCTACATCTTTGTTCGAAACGTGTTTGGAGCCTTTTTGATTTTTTTTATTTGGTTTCCTTGTGGCATTGTCATTCGCGTCAGTTCATTGTGAACGGGCCGCGACATGCATGCAAATGGTGATACATCCGTCGCCGACGGTATCTATGTCTGCCTACGTCCGGCTTGGACGACAGTGTACTTTTAAAACACCTTTTTTTTAAAGATCCTCAAAACACATACATTTATCTATCAGTAATTAGATGTATTAATAATAATGCACCGGATAAATCATTAGTTTAGTTATATTAATCAATAAATCCTTGATTGGTATTTTCTTTTGATCGATACGCACAGTCAGCAGCAGAAGTAGATGAGCAGTTGTGTTCAAAATGATCTAAACACTCTCTTATCACCTTGGCAGTACAGTCTGTGTGTGTAAATAGATAATTTCGAGAACCGTAACCGCTCATCCACCTCTGCTGCTGACTGTACTAAAATGACCTCTTTTGTGTACTTACCTCGCAATAAGGCACACCTTTAAAAAAAATTGCCAGGGTGGATCCACATTGTGTAATTTTAGCGAACCTATCGTATTTCCGTCGCCATAGCACCGATGAGTATAACGATCGGTAGTTTGGACATGATAATGCGATCGTGCAACTCGCTGTAGGTATATAATTTAAGAAAAAGCGTCCAAACAATAACGATCATGGTACGTACACGTCAGTGCTAAGCAACAAGTATAAATATGCTAAAATGATACAAAATGTGGACCCACTGCGACTCATTTTAATAGTGGAAGGAGATATTTTAGGTACGATGATATGATAAGACTAAGTAATAAAAAATATCACGAGTATCAGCATTACCTATGCAGTTGGCCCCAGTACACAAAATACAGGACGTGGTAGGTACCTACCCAACTTTTAAAATGATACAATACAATATTTAATTTAAGCTATGAAAGGTAACGACGAGAAATATGTCTATATTCTCGTACATACCTACGGCGATATTAAAAATAAGTTTCAATATGGATGTTTAAAACAAGTGTCCTAAAGAAACATCATAAACCTTTTATAGACTCGAATGTGCCGCCAACCATCCGCGATGCGGACCATATGGTCACAATGTACAGTTGTTTAAATAACAGTTTTGTGCCAAGTGAGCAAATAAGATATTCAGCTGAAATAAAGCAGAATATCTTAATGTTTTTGTATTTTTGCGTTCTATTCCTTCGACGACTTATTCACATGGATACCTAAGTGCTTGATTTTTTGGTCTGGAGCAGGGTTTTTATTGGTAAAATGGCCTTATTTATATTTCATGGCCATTTTGAACTGTCACGGCGGCTATTTCATAATCATAAGTAAAAACTCAGTATCTTTCGTGTTTTATCAATGCTGTGAAGTTGACATCGTTCTGCAACGACGCAGTTAGAAATACGATATTAAACTATTTAAACAAATTAGCATGTATCGTATCGACTTAAAACATGTGCATCTGCGTAGTCATCTGAATAAACTACTTCAGCGTATATGTTGAACACCTGCCCTGCCCCGTTATCTTGATCTCTGCCAGCTTTGTGTGCACATTTTGCTTTTTACCTTCATACGTTCTAACGTTAAGTAGCTATAAGCTAACGATACGTGGGGGGCTGGCGGGCCACTAAATACAAGCTCTAGCTAGCGTTCTGTACGCGACGTTACCAAGCCAAGCTGCGGTTTGGGTATGACAAATAAGTATGTAACCTGCGGTAAATGCCAAGTTTGGCAGTCATTAAACAGACCATACAATATAAAACTGCTCCTTGTTGCAACTAGGCTTTTTCGATAAAACCCGCAATTTTTGCTACAAATAACCTAAGGTGTAAATCAGGGTTATGCATTTTTAAATGTAGTAATCCAATCCTAGCCGCCGTATCCACTCGTGTCACGAGCATGAGTACGAGTACAACCTCGTAGTAACCTAATATGGTCGAGGCGCTGCAGTGGGCCTGTATTCACACCATCCAAGTGATATGGCAGCTGCAGGTAAGCTTTGTTCAGTTCATACACTCGTTACGCTACCTACGTATTAGGTATAATGCGCGTAAACAAATTAACAGTTTAGATATGTACTACAATCTGTACGTAAATCCCGGCTATAACACAATACGATCTTGTTTTTGTCATATAACGCTCTTTTTGGTTGCAGATAGCAATTTATGCATAAATCTAGTGGTCAACCTAAAAATAATATACCTAACGTAAAGGAAAACAGAGTTATGTTTAATTATGGGCAAAACTTCCTCTGTGCGGGTCAACTACAGTGTTGCAACTAAAAAATAAGTCTACATAATAACAAACAAATATTACTCTCACCATTTCCTACGTCCACAGTCTAGTTACTACGTCTACGTATACGCGTGTTATGGGAATGTTGGTGTAGAAAAGAAAGAAGGCTCTATTCCTACCCAATTATTGAGCTAGTTTTTAAAGTTCCGTATCCGAAGGGTGACAAACAGTAGAACCCATTACAGTCACTTCGCTTTCAGTCTGTCTGGCTGTCACAGAGCTGTATCTCGAGAACAGTAATAGACAAATGAAATGAAATTAACGCAATATAGTTAATGTGTATTTATTTTCCACTACAACAACGAACAATAAAATAAAATTTAATCAAAAATTATGCGGGTTCTCATACTTACAAGAAATGTAGTACCTATCTACTATTTTTAACACCCGACGCAAAAAGAGGGGTGTTATAAGTTTGACCGCTATGTGAGATGTCTGTGTATGTCTGTCTTCTGCGGCACCGTAGACTCTTAAAACTGGGTGGACACCGATTTGAATTTTGCGCAACACAATTAATTATACTCTCATTCCAAGCTTGACCCCTTCTCATTCCTTAAATGACTGGATCACTAGTCGGTAAAGTTGTTAGAGATGTTCGGAATCGGTTTTTTTTATTCTGGTCTTACGGTACAAGTAAGCATAAGATCAGAGCGGAGGTGACGTTCAAAAATATCCATACAAAATATTAAAACGGGTGTAAAAAGCTCGTTTAAGCGGCGGTTTGGTCACGATGACTCTTATTTTTGCCATCGATAATATGGAGATAGTAGGTAGGTACGGTCAGCATTCAAAGTAGCTGGTTACTTTGTTACTCTGTCACATTAACACATTTGTAAATCTTGTATGGCGCTAAGTACGTGGCTGTAAAACGACAAAGTACAAAAGTAACCATGCTACTTTTGATGTTGACTGTACACGCGATTTACTTAAGAGGTGAAGTTCGAGTGTGTTTGTAAGTATGATTATTGTTAATCATATTAACGGATTTAACATGGTCAGCAGTTTTCAAAATGGTCTTCTATTGTTATATTCTAAAGCTCTATGTATAAAGGTACCTATCAAGTCAAGTGTTCATAAATTTCATACTAAGTATATTATTATTTTTATACGCGTGTACATTTGGCTGTGAAGCCGCAAAATGGTTCTAAACACAGCTATATGAAGAAAGAGGCATGTTTTTCCACTTTGAGCACTTAATAAGACCTAACTGTTGTAATGGCTATAAAAAAATCGTTAGTTTTAAGCTCAGTTTACATACCTATTGTATGAAACTGTCAAAACCAGATTTAACGACCACCTACATCTAGATTATTTTTTCTAGCAAACGACCAGCAGTAGTAATGTTTAGGAATGTTCATGAAACTTAATTATTTTTCACTGTACCTACATACATTGTATTTGTAGCTTTAATAAATGTAGAAAGTAACCAAACGTCCAATGCCCCACAAACAAGTTAATCAAGCTCGAAAGAAGCTTAAGTTTCATATGTTTTATGTAAGAAATTTGACAGTTTTCATATTCTTTTTATCTGTGGGTTCGGGGTTCTTATCGGGAAGATTATTAGTAATCCTAGGTAGGTATACTGCGATACAACAGAAGATATTTTTTCGCCTCTTTAGCTCGCTAACATTTTGTAGCACACGGCCTGAACGCCCCTCCGCGCAAAAAGTCACACTTGCAGAGTTGCGTCAGCTCTAATTATAAAGCACGATAACTTTATGGCCACATTTATTGCCCATCCTTTGACTTAATAATAAATTTATGATGTGTTTGTATTAAATATGTACTTTTATGCCCTTGCGTACCTACATAAGGCTCATTGAACTGGAACTAAAGTAAATACCTGTATGTGTTGTTGGTGTCAGTTTTTCCTGTATTTAAATAGGGTGCAAAGTTATTGCTCGCTCAAACTCAATTTGTTGCACTGAATTTCAAAAAGACATTTAACAAGTGTATAAAATTCAATTATTAATCAACGTTACTTGCAATTTTTTGAATCTAGAAGGCACCATCCAAAGTCCACGCATGTCAAATGTCTAGCTTTCAGCTCTTTGTATAGCTTTTTAAGCCCGTATTTTAACTTTAGAGATATGTGGTGGAATTGATTATCAGTATAATATAGATCAGGAGACCCATTTGCTCGTTTGCCATCCAGTCGAATAAAAAAATATATAAAAAAAATATGGCTTATAGATTGGGCTGCACACAAACATAAAATTATCGTTACCTAAGCTACTACTAGTTCAAAACGCGTCCGCCGGGAAACGCCCATCGCCCACACGGAGTATATTGCTCCCTTTTAGGGGTGTTTAAACTCTATTACTAAAATCAATTCAATCTTTCCGTCTGTTCCATAAATAAAATCTATGAAATATTGACCCGATAATCCGATCGCGTTCGAGTTAAAGAGATATAGAAGACTAACTCATATGTTAACGTATGGCGATAGCATGGCGCGACGGTTGTCGGGATTTGAGGCCGGAGTCAACGCCACTGCCAAGGTCGCGGCGTCCGCCTCCACGTCAAACAATTCGCAAGATTATTTCAATGCAATCAACTCCACATCGGACATTTATTCCCACTGCGTTATCAATTGATACTGCAAGGAAAGCGGCTGATGAAGCAAAGAGGTGTAGGTACCTAGGTAATTGATACAGTATCAATGCAATTTTGCAATGGTCTCGGCTCGCGCCAGCAATTTATGAGACTCAATTGTGGCGTTACACTTTAATGGCATGGTAGGTGTAGGTGATAATGTAAGAGTTTTGTAATAATTAGAACAGTATAGGTAGAGACATGCACATTATTATCGTCTCTGTCGAGACATCGGCACGGCACGGCAGCGGGCGACGGCAGGGTGAACGTTCGCTCGGAACCGGTCGGACGGGCCGCGGCAAAAAGGATTCTCCCGGGAACTTACCTACCTCGCCTAGCCCCCGACGAACCGAATCCCGCACTATCGGCTCCCAGATATTTCCGGCTACCTCTAAGAGCATATTGGAGCGAGCAGCAAATTTTCCATACAAACGACACAGTGTCCAGTGCAATTCTTTCTGGATTAATGCTGAAAATTTGATATTTTATTATATTTATAAAATAAGAACATAATAAGAAATATACAACTCTCAACTCTGCTATAAGAAATACTGAAATAAGTTTTTTTTTTCATTGTATTGTATTTAGCACTTTGTGCGCGTCGTTTTTTTTATATTCAACTGGATGGCAAACGAGCAAGTGGGTCTCCTTATGGTAAGAGATCACCACCTCCAATAAACATCTGCAACACCAGGGGTATTGCAGATGCGTTGCCAACCTAGAGGCCTAAGATGGGATACCTCAAGTGCCAGTAATTTCACCGGTTGTCTTACTCTCTACGCCGAAACACAACAATGCAAGCAAGATGGTGGTAGCAATCCGGGCGGACCTTGCACAAGGTCCTACCACCTGCAAACTGCTGTCGTTACTTTATATTATCAATAACAATATTCGTTAACATTTTTCTTAATAAATATTTTTAAACTTTTATTAGGTATCAATGCAAAGTTGCAGCTTTCTAACACTAACAGTCTCTATGCTAACACTCAACATTATAATAGGTACCCAATATAGAAATAGTTATAGAAGCGACAAAAAATAAGTAGTTTTAAGAAATAAAATATTTATTTGGTATTTCTCCTTAAGTATGTATATTGTATATTCCTTATAGTATATCAAGTACGTAGGTACAGGCTTCTCGATACACAATGTGTAATTTAATTTGCCTGCATTCAAAAATGCGTGCAAAAATATTTGAATGTCCTACCGGTCCTAGAAATAGAGTCGTATCAGATATTTGTGCACGCTTTGTTGTGTCTGATATCGGTGCTGGTGACTGTACATTTCACTCGGGTTTGATGAAAATGTACAACGACTTTTGTTTCTTCTCCGGTGTTATTGATTCTTGCGTACTGTGCTTCTACTTGCACGCTCTAGAACTCTAGAGCGTCACAAATTAAACTATAACAGGAAGGCAGGAAGTCACTGATACGTTGTCAGTGTCGACGAGTGGGAGGAAATCAACATGTGTACTGTATGTTGTTTTTCGAAATCGTTATTCAACTTATTCATGAACGTGATAAATGTCATTTCTTAGGTAAAACTTTATCATCGTTTAGTGATCGATCATTACCTGTAATAAAACGTGTTAAATATAGTATATGTATAAGGTATTGTGCGATGAGTAAGAACTCAAATTGTTCTTTGTATGGGCCACAAGTTTGTTGTAGCATTGATGAGAGGGGATCACATCTTAAATGCTCTAATCTAATGTGTTTCTCCTGATTTCCCTTAACTCTCTGCGGTCATTAATAGAAATTATCTGGTAATTAACTTTTTTGCCAAATAAAATAACTTCACAGTTATTGTTTGAGGTCAAAATGTGTGAATTAAAACATTTTAGTTAAACAGCGTTTCCACCAATAATGTGCGAGCGAGGAATATGTTTTTCATTAACCAATAGAAATGCTTCATTTACACATCCTCGCACAGCACATCTCTGGTGCAAACAGCTGAGCGGAGCGAGGCGAGGTAAATGAAGCGTTTTATGGGTTAATGAAAAACATATTCCTCGCAACACATCCTCGCACATTATTGGTGGAAAGAATTTACAAATTACGCTGTTTTACTGCGCATAAATAATTATCTTAATTCTTGATTATTTTTTAAACGGTTAGATTTAAACTAAGCCTTTAGTATCTAGGAGAAATTGACTTCATTTGATCTATTAAATGTTGCCTTAAAATTAACGGAAATCAAAAACAACACGTTGTGTGCCTAATTAACTTATTGATATTAACTGCCAACGTGCTATGAAAATATTAATTTAGGTACTCTACCTACATACATTATCACAATGTTACGAGTAGGTGCATGTCCCTAAGCGAGCTACAAATGCTACACAAGTGTCATGTTACATGATATTAATTTACTTAGCTCCATTTGTTGCCATTGACTCGACCAACTCAGTAATTAATTATGCCTTGATGAGTTTACAGACCTTTTTTATTGACTTGGAAGATTGATTAATTTTGTTATGATACGATTTTGTCTCAAAAGACAGTAGCTATTTACAAATTATTCTGATTTTTAGTTGATGCTTTCACTATGTGCATTTTTTACAGGGAACAATGGAAAGGAGAAGGAAAACGCTCGAAGCAAGGAGGCCACCTCGCCGGCGGCGCGCTCCGCTAACGGTGAGTTACATTGATTGCTGGTCTCATTGACCACCGAGCTGCGTATCGTTGCCATGGCGACAATCGCGTGTTGGAGCTTGAATGAGTGCTTATTAATCGTGCTTTCGAGGGGCTATCGAGGAGGAGGATGGGGTTGGGGTCCCTGGGGCCGGAGCCGCGCAGCCGCAGCCGCCGCGGCCCCCGCGCCCCGCCCGGCCTGTCTCTGCAGGGGCGACAACGACTCGCACTCCCCATCCCTCGCACATTTCCGCGAACCTTAGAATCCTTCCTAGAAATACTTTAAGTATTATATCTATCATTTAAAAGTAATGACACGATTTCGCGTAATAACTACACATTAACCGTCATAAAGCGATTTGATAAGATGGAGTTCGCAGAATTAATTATTTGGTGATTCTGATTATGAAATCATTACTTTCCCGTATATATGATTATTAACGCGATGTTAGATGTAATGTAACTACTAAAAATTCACTAGAAACTCTCTAAAGTACTGTTATACAATAACACATGCATTCATTTTAAATTTTTTATTACGTGACTAGGTCGAATTATGAAACAAATGAATAACCAGAAAAGGTTCCAGAAAATACTAGCTGGCTCATAATAACATTCATCTACATTGACTCCCCTCCCGGGTCCCGCCGGGGAGACTATTGATTGCACGCACGCGCCCTCTTACGACGGTAGGACCTCAAAGCATCCGCGCCCGGAACTCTACGCTTCTGGCTGAAGATTGTTTTTAGTACTTAAAACAACCAATTTAATCCACGTGGTTTATAACAACGGTTACCACGACTCCAAACAATGAACTGGCGTAACGTTACAGTTTACATAACGCCGCACATCACAACGTCGTTCTCTGCACATAACAATAATTATTATTATTATTCTAGACACAAAGCATCCCAACGACTAACTGATAATAGAAAGTCTACACAATGTCAGCGTGTCACTTATGTGACATATCAATAGGAGACGAAGATAAACGAACATTGTTTCGTATGTATCTCTCGCTAGGAGCAACTCTTGAAATATTAATGGACGTGACTATTTAAATTAATTAATGACAACAGAACAGCTACTCAGCGTCTGGTAAGCATGGCTGTATAAGTATTTCTTGTGTCTGCGCATGGGTCGTTAACATGAATTTGTCGTAATTCGCACCTATTCAGTTCCTCCTTTACATAAAGCCGTGGTCCACAACAACAATTTTTTTATGAGACTATGCAATCGTATTACCGTACAACCATTATGTTTTAACTCACACGATCATATTTTATCTCAGTCCTAAGCCACATTTTCTAATAGGTAGGTATAATAACTATTCTCATGCAATATTTAAACGGTTGTTTTTGAAATTCAATGTGTTTCCACATTATTTTAAAGTTTACTCAATGATTCATGTTGACGTCATGGCGAGACACTGCGACCGGGAGCGGGAGGGAGCAGCTCGTTAATTGGTTCGAGTCCCGTCCATTCCATTACGAATGCACTTAACGGGTTATGCGTCGAGGATGAGCCAAGTGTCATGGTATTCGTTGATTTTCTGACTACTTCTGACTCGCTTTTATTTTATCAGTAGCTGCCTCATCTACGAGTTACTTAAATGATAGTAACCACTTTTTAGGGTTTCGTAGCCAAAATGGCCAAAACGGAACCCTTATAGTTTCGCCATGTCTGTCTGTCCGTCCGCGGCGTTTCTCAGAAACTATCAATGCTAGAGAGCTGTTATTTTGCACTGATATTATATATGTAAACTATGCCGACAAAATAGTACAATAAAAAAAATAAAAAAAAAATTTTTTTAGGGTACCTCCCATAGATGTACCTAAAGCGGGGGTGATTTTTTTTCTCATCCAACCCTATAGTGTGGGGTATCGTTGGATAGGTCTTTTAATTTTTTGCAAAGACGATTTTTCGATTCAGTGATTGGTTTGCGAAATATTCAACTTTAAAGTGCAAATTTTCATGAAAATCGAGCATCCCCCCCCTCTAAAATCGAAACCGGTGAATGGAAAAATTAAAAAAAAATTGGGATGGTAGTAAGTAAGTATATCAAATTTTGAAGGAAAACTATAACGGCTAAGTTTGCTTGAGAATTATTAGTAGTTTAAGAGTAAATAGCAGCCTAAGGTATAATAAATAAAATATACCTAAACTTGAAAGATTCCGTATAAAATACGAAATCCTGAGAAAAATATTACTTATTTTTTTCGTAATGGCTACGGAACCCTATTTCGGGCGTGTCCGACACGCTCTTGGCCGGTTTTTTGAATTATTCCTTTTTATAAAGAAATTAGAATCGTGCACAGAATTGAACACCGCCTTCTTCTGGGTACCTCTAAACTATTCGTACGCCTTCCTTGAATCAGCTGTAACGCTACTTGACGAGGAGGTATATGTAATCCTGATTTAATTCGAAATTCATTAGCTAGGTAGTCAATCATTACGATTAAATTCATTAACTCCTTCAAATAAAAAAATTGCACCGCGCAGTTCCGAGAGAAGGGTTACCGCTATTAATCGTTGAGTAACTCCAGTTTACAAAATGAAGACGTACCGAAGTAGACTAATTTCTAATATAAACAAATTACTGAATGAATTCGATAAGCTAAAGCAGCATTCCACGCTTTCCAAAGTGAGGTTAACGCGGCGGCGGGAGCGCCCGCGCCGCAGAACGTATACCTACTACTTTTTTGCTTGTTAAGCCGGTCGTTGGTCTGAGTGTGTGTAAGTATCACACACTAGCCACAGAATCAATGTTTAATTTCACCATCCATATGGGTGTTAATATTAATCAGTTTATTCACTCCTACCTCCCGCCGCCCGATGTTTTACGCCTTCAAAATAACAAACTGTCACCAGAACAGCGTTCTATTAATGTTCACTGTGTTTGAGAGCTGTTAAATGTAGTTTATTTTTCAAGTCGTCTGGCTCAGGGTGTGAATATTTGCCTACTTACCAGGTTAGGTTATTATTTTGTATATCTACCTAATAGTTCAGTACAATTAGCTGAAAATTTGTCAAAAAAATGGAAAACTTTTATCTATCAGGACATGTAGGTTATAGAGCACAGTTAAATTTTATCCACTCCCCCCCCCCCCTCCGCGGACCGATTGAGTTGAAATTTGGTTCACCTATGTAAATTGATGACCCCAAACACGGACGTGTAATGTAAATAAATTAATTTTAAACATGGGGGCCAGTTTTGGGGGGTGAATTAGAAAAAAAATCAAACTATATATAAAGTATATCGTATGACATATCAAATGAAAGGGTATTATTTTAAATTAATCAGTTTTAGATGAAAATGACCATTTCCCCGCCCCTTATATCCTAAAAGCCAAGTAGGGCTCAATTTTTTTTTTTTAAATACAGAAAATAGTTCCATACCTATAGATTACAGAAAAACATATGAGAGTCTAATGGTATTTAAAGTAACACCGATTTAACCAGTACTCGTACGAATATTTATATTTCGCTGAATAGCACAATGAATTAAATTAAAAAAATAGCATAGCAACGGTAAATGAAAGAGTTCAGAAATAAATTATACCTTTTTATAAAGAAAATATTATATCCTTTATTTCTGTCATACATATCTTGGCGGTAAAGTGTGAAGTTTTTGAGAGAACTAACCTTATAGCAAAAAAAAAACGATTAATTATAAAAAAGCTAATATTTGGTAACGGATTGCGCTGAAACTATAAGTGATATCGTTTTTATATGTATGAAAGGTTTATAGTAAATTCATCAAGGATTATTTCGTTCCTACACACTTTTGATGTATCATGTACGGTTTTCTTTTAAAATGCAAAATACCGCGCTCCGGGACATATTCGAGGGCGCGGGGGGGTGACGCTTGCCCCGGAGGGGGGGGAGTGGATAAAATTTACCTTTGCTCTATAACCTACATATCCTAATACTTAGATAAAAGTTTTCCATTAATTTTGTCACATTTGAATTTAGTTTTCTTAACCTTTAAGTAGATATCATAATTATTGGTGTTAATTGGTGTTTACGAAAGTGTATTTGTTTCTGTTATGATTTCATAGTTATTCGTAGACTTGGGTTCAAAACATTAACGTCATGTTTAAATGCCTACCAGCTCCAATTGGAACATTTCCAGTATAAATCCATTCTCAGTGTCAAATTTATATCTGTTAAACTAATGTTATCATGTTAATCTTGTTGCATCATCATTAACAACATCATTTGTCATAACAAATTGTTTACTTGTCAATTCAATATGTATTTTTTCAATGTTAAAAATACATATTAATATCTGTAGAATTGCCTACTATATTGTTGTTATCTACCTATAAAAGTAAGGTATTAAAAGTTCTGATTTAACAGAGCTTCAATGTTGCTCACAACCTTATTCGAACCACCATTAGATAAATTAAAAAGATAGCAAAGAGGATATGTAGGTAGGTATAATTAAATTAAAATTGAGTTAGCAACTTAATGAATTAATGATGTCCCAATTAATACGCATACTCGTACCGCGACTTATCGCGTCTACTCCGAAATTATTTTCAGGTTTCATTATGTATTCTAGTCTAAAAATTTAATTAGTATCTACTTAAAACATGTCAGAAATATAATAAACCACCATCTAGTGACTTGAGGTCGCTAAACTCAATTTAACATCCGTACCAAGATCCGTACCTAATGGCGACCAACCGTAGTTGGATTTAGCGAGGGTTGCGCGTCCAAGTGACAGCGCGCATTATGTTTTTTCAGTGGGCAATGTGTACTGAAATTTCAAAGCTTACCCGTGACTTTTTCTGCACATAATTCATCTATCGTAAATAAAATAGCCTATTCTTTTACCCACATTATGACCTACTTATTGGCTTGTTTGATTCCAGTGGCGTAGCTACCAAGGGGCTAGGCGGGGCAGTGCCCCGGGGCCCTCAAGCTCAGGGGGCCCTCGAAATTCTGCTTTATAGCTGATGATAAAGTTGCTTAGCATTTTTAAAGTATTTGTATATATAATGACTTTACTTCAAAAAACCTTACCAGTTTTGATAGCAGTGGGCCCCATTTTTTTATTTGCCCCAGGGCCCTAGGTTACCTAGCTACGCCACTGTTTGATTCAGCGGTCTTACATACCATGAAGAGGTTACAGAGTTATTTTCGCATTTATAATTTATTAATTACTTAATATTAACATGGGCTACTTTGATTCGCTACCTACCTGTAGGTATAGTGCCTATTTATATAGAGCGAAATAGATATGTTCCATCGTTTAGTGTAGGTATTTCAATAGGCCGTAACATTACAAGTAACTGAGTAAACTGACCGCCCGCTACAAATCAATGTGCATGACCTTTAGAATAATCTTAACGACCTGTCTGGCGCGGCCTTACAACACAATAGGTATCACGTTAAACGTCCATCACTTACTCGTATATTACGGCAGCTGATCACAACAACCTTAAGCGTAAGTCGCTTAAGAACTAAATAGTAGGTTAATGCTATGCTACCATATGTCGCGTGCAACGTTTACCTTATATGTAGGAATAATACCAGGTGCAACCGAAGGTCGGGCCCTGGGACGGTTCCGCATCGCCGCCCTTATTAGTACTCATTAGCCGACAAAAGTGACTCACACGGTAACCGCTCGTTAGTTAACTCCATAATACACTGCGTGCTAATTTTGAACCAGATTTTCCTTTATTTATTATCCTGGATTTTTTGAACCAATAACAATCCTGCTATTATTCATATTTATGTTGTTTATTCCAGTATTTAAATAATTATAATTAGATTATGTTAATACAGGCGATATTTTCCTTCACCATAAAGCTCGAGGTAAATTTGGAATGTAATAAATCGGTAAGTATGGTAATTTAAATAATAACTAAGAGATGAAAACCCGAGTTTCTACGATCCTCTGCTTGAGAGGTCAAACCACTAGCCTAGGCTACCACGTCTTCGTAACGGCTAGGTAACGTCTTCTACCTGTACTCCCCTGCACAGCTGCACAGTAATTCAATGGTGTGGTTATTCGTAGTGTGTGACCCAATCCACATCGGACCCGTGTGGCCACTACAGTCCAAGTCTTCTCGGTTTGAGAGGAGGCCTGTGCCAATCAGTGGGACGTACCAATATAGTCCGAAGATAATGAATAATAGGCGGCCAATCGCAGCACCCTCAGGCCTATAGGCTCGGCTTATAGGGCCCGCGCCGGTGTATATAGTGACGTTGCGAACCTATAGGTAATATAAGTATAAAAATATATAAGCGTAGTGTTTTTTTTTTAGATAAAACTGGCCCGTGATTGATCCCTATCTCACCTCATGTAAAGCGCAGATGAGGGCAAAAGGGTATCTCACAGGTTCAGTAACGCCTATTCACTCTAGCCTTTGACAGTCAGGGACCATGTAAAACTAACTGCTACTAACTTAATAAACAATTCCGCTGGCGACTGCTTATATATTAATTCCATACTACGTATTAACAAGATCGGATAAGCGTACTCATAGTCAGCTTTTCTTGAAGCCTGCCTTAGGATTATCTTACATCAGTTACTGACGCAGCGTTACACCCGGTCTCCGACCACGTTGTCGAACGAAGCCTACACTTACCAAGACAAACATAATATCATTAAGATTAAACGTTACCTGAAGATATATATTTTGATTATGACGAAGTCAGACTGATCACTTTTGGTTGACTCAGTACAGCCCTTGCATTTGTCAAGTATACCAAATTTTAAGTCAATTCGACCACTGAAAGTTAATCAAAATGAACTTGCAAGATTTGAAGAAGCAAACAAATATATTTAAGAGATAAAGTAAATAAGTAAAAGTTTGGAACAATACATCACTTTAGGTAACCCAATAATAATATGTAACGTAGCCACCGTGCAACTTTCATAGGAATGAAGCCGATAATTGCAAAGTAGGTATATCGTGTTTTTGTCATGATATAAAAAGAGTGCAGAAGTGTGTCGACGAGTTTGGCCGCAGGCGGATCTTGTCTTGGATAGCCCAGATCACATACGAGCCGGTATTTTTATTTTACGGGCCGGTCCGTTACTGCTCCATGAGTGCACCGTCCTACCGCGACCTGTACGACACCTTTCCTCGCCAGTCGCCACTGCAGCCATATACGCAGATAAGACATAGGTATTTATGATAGTGGCGCTATATATATAATAATTATATGAATATGAGCATCAGTTATCATAGTTAACTAACTACACATAAATTTCTTTACCATTAGCTTTTCGGTGAAGGAAAAATTCGCGAAGAAACCTATATACTTGACTATCACTGTGACTACACCTGTGAAGCAATTTGTTCCTGCATGGGAACTTACATCTTCTGAGAGCAGAGGCTTTATTGTATAACGCACTCAGAATCATAATCATTTTCGCCACCTTTTTCTATCACACGGTATGAGATGAGGATAAAAAGAGATGGTGAATGCGATCAGTACGGTCACTAGCTTGTACCCAGCAGTGGGACATAACATATTTATAGGCCGGACATGATAATAAATAAACCTCGCTAACATATGTATTCAAAGATATTACCACAACATCTACAAGTAAATATTACAGCCTTTTAATAATAAAATAATCAATCATAATATTTTTATTACTTATATCTTCCCGATTTCATACAGTAAACAAGTCCAATGAGCGTGGGGGTTGATAATTGCGAGGTCTTGCAGTTCATTGCTCTGTGATGACCTGTGGATTCTGAGGAGAATTCTGATAATACCTACCTACTATGAATGACATCCAGGGGTTTCTTTTCTGTAAATTGATCTTACCTTTAAGATAGTCAAGGACTTTCCCGACAAATCGATCACGAAAGTCAGCTCCTCATTGGTACGAGTAGATCTGCCTTTTATGATACTTGAAGCTTGTATTAATAAATCAAAATCGGTTAAGCCGATCGCAAGCTAGGTATTTAACTTTTCATGAGTTGAAATTTTCTGTAAGTAGGTATATGTGTAATTTGTGTATACATTCATATTCGAATTTCAAGATGGATGCCTACATTACGAAATAAGAAAATCAAGCAAGAAGCGAACTTTAAAGTAGGTAACGAGATTTTAAACTAAACATAAAATTAATAGCAAGGTACCTATAACAGTATTTAATGATGATGTATTGGGTTATACCTGAATAAAATAAATTATTATTTATTATTATTATTATTAATCAGCTCGTTAAATAAAAGCCACGGTTTCCGTAGGATAAACGACAAAGTAATTCAGTGCAGACGAAGTCGCGGTCCAAAGCTATTATTATTTATTTATAACTTGTATATTTTCCTCTCTCGTTTAGTTAATTAAGAGTGCAAGGGATTTTCCCTATTAGCACCCACTCTAAAACATCATGTAAACATCATGTCAGCGTTGTGATTGATACGGCAATGAGGGTTATCGTTTTTTGCCTCGCTAGATGGCGCACTGTTGCGTGAGGTTTTTAAGTATGGCTTTCAAAGTCTGTTATTACGGGCGTGAAAACAAAGTTTAGATTAAAATCATATTTAAGTAATACACCTTAAAACCGTACCATAAAAATATCGAGCATGCCACATTGTTGCATAGTCCCCGTTTTGTTCGGAAAAAAGGGAGGACAAAGGTTTTTCGAAAGACAAAACTGTCTCAAAACACAGACATTCATTGCCCCGGAACGCATATTTGCCATAATTAATTTCAGATATTGCAAAATATTCACAAAATTATTCTAATTATAAATGAACCCGCGTAGCTCACCCAAAAACTATGAGATTTGACATTTCGGAGACCTCTCGCCACACTAGCGCCTCTATGTGCCTATATGATGCACCAAAAAAAAAAAATAACCCATAGTTTTTATTTTTGGAAAGAATAGGATATTTTAGGATACCATTTTCATTGATTTTGAATTTGGACGAGTATTTAATTTTTTATATTTTTTTACGAAATACCCTGGATGACGTCACAGTGAGACAGCCAGGTTCCATTGCCTAGAAAAATTCAGGTCGTACATAACATAATCTGTGGCATTACAATTTGACAATAATTCAAGCACGGCTTAGGGTCCTAAATGAACCATGACAAATAGTTTTATTTATTTCTCTTCTTTTAGCTTCGATTATTCCTATGTTTGTTTAATGGTGTGATATTAATAGATAATTCTCATTAAAATCTGATATTTAAATTCTTTTGTAAATACAAAAGAATTTAAATATCAGATCAGAGATCTACTTGTAACGTAGCAATTTAATAATTTAATTTGTAAAAATACATTGGGAATACTCCTATACCTACATTTCGCACTTCACGATAAATGACAACTGTTTAAAGCCGGGTGCGCATCATGTGATTAAAGTTCTATCTTTGTCACTCTTTGCTATTATAAGTAGGACAGCAACGTTTCAAACTGTCAATTTGCTTAACAGTGTAAGACCTGCTTTATAACTGCCTTTATGACGGAACACTGCAGGGGTCAAATGAGGGTCATTACTTACAAGATTTGTAGTATAATGCCATATCAAGTTTTGCTTTGGTCCACAGCAAGTGGAAATTATTTAAAATATTATTCATGAACATCATCAGGTAATTTCTGACATAGGAACCAGACATAGATAGCATGGTACGATTAATAAGCATAATAAAATTTATAAAAATTCTAATTAAATATTTAAAATACTTGCCTAGTTACCTTGCGTAGTTACCCAGAAATATCTCCCTTCAAGTTCTTTGTGCTGGTTGCATTCATGTGTGTATTTACATACTTACACGGTGTAAATACACCTGTACTTCTATCAAAAAAGAATGTTCAAATTATATTAACGACTGACTATGCGTCTATTCTACGAGTATGCACATTGCGCCATTATACTTGGTCTGGATAGGTATTTAGCTAAATGTAAACAAATTTCAGCTGCCAGATTTGCTACATTCAAGGATTTTAAACATTTGACTTATCTATATCTCTCGTATTTCAATACAGAAACGTAAATGCTTAGATAGTTTATTGGGGCGGAATTTCAATATTTAAGAAAAACCCCAATTGACTTTCGTTGCTTTGTTTAATTTTAGTTAAATATCTATCCAAAGTAAGAATAGATAATGCTACATCAATCTGAGTACGTCTTGGATTCTCGGGTCTCTGAATATTTAGGCCGAATTTAGTCGGTTAATTAGCAAAACGTAAATCATAATAAGATTTATTTATGATATGCTAATATATTGCCAATTTGTCAATTAGCGGACGTGATTGACTCTCTGTAGTATAAATTAATATTTTCCTTTGAATAGAAAATATTCTAATTTAAATTGAATTTTGAGATTGAATAAGCGAAAGCGATTCATTTGAATGTTAAAAAAGATTACAGAATAAAGCTAAGAAATTCGGAGCGAAATAATCATTCAGAGGCCCGAATGTAGAGATGTAGCTGGCTGGGTGCGGAGAGCGGAGGCTGCGAGATCAATACGGCGCGTCGCCGCCCGCCCGACGAAAGCGAACGCGACCCCGCCGTGCCCTTCACCGCAGAGTCGACGACCCCTGGATTACCCTCCCCCCCCCCCTCCAAACACCCCAGACACTACAGATTTTTTTCCTACTCCGACTTGGTGACCCGATTTAACTACATTACCACTATCATTATCTTGCTGTAACGAGGTCTAAATTCTTCAAGCACATTCCTAAATGCTTATTTCGTCAATTCAATGTTTAAGCAGCTGGTAGGCGTATCATCTCACAATTTTGTCCTAACAATAATATGTGGGTACACAAAGGTGCGTGATTCAACAATGAATCACTGTTAACGGAAGAAATAAAACTCGTCAGGAAGTATTCTCATTTGTTGTGATTCATGGTGCGGAATCATTTCTAGAAAAAATGATCACGATACGAAGTCACGACGCCAAAGCACTGCATAAGGCGGCTCCATAACCAACTAACCGTTTTATAAACCGGATCGATTGGTATTAGTTAATATTCTGGGCTCCATTGTGGCTCCGCCGGAGCAGCAAGATGTTGCGTCCGGAACGGATGACCAAAACTAGCCGATGTCTTATGAATAGCTAATTTCTAGTGAGTGGTGTAACCACGGTGTGACTGACTGCAATCAAATAGGTGGCAGTCTTTTTCTATACCTACGTACAAAAACTGTGTAGACTTGTAGCCAAAGCAGCATTGTAAAAGCACTTTTGGTATAAGAATATAACAACGTGAAAATGAAAATGGCTAACAGAGAACGTGTACGTGTTCCAATGGCAGGTGAAAAAACTTACTATGGACAATCTTTCGCATGTATCTCTCAACGTCATTCTAAAACATGATGATACAACAAGTTTTATTGTCTTGAGTGAACACTAACAGCCCATACTTTGAAAGTTTGTACTAAGAGCAAATGATAAACAAGTGCACCGGACAAAGTATATTTCAATGTTCGTTTTTTTGCCTGCCGTTGGAACAGAGTATAACAATCTTTGCGGGGAGTCTAGCCATTGAACTTGAATCGGGCGACCTCCACTGGGCGTATTAAAATAGACCGCAAGACACTATCATAAATACAAATGCTGGCTTAGATTAAGTCATGGGCTATTGTTACTAAGGATCGGGTGTCAAGTCAAGTTACGATTACGAGGAGATTTTGAAATTATTAACTTTACCCAACATCATAAATCCGCGTGCTAAATCTGAATGCATTTAAGATGATTAACTGATTTATCATATTATTATGCATACCCAACCCATCTACTTTCCGATAATGATAGAGGAATTTAGGTTTCCACAAAATCGTTGATATAACAGGCCGTAAGCCGGTGGCAATGGCGCGCGAAGGGACTGGCGGCGGAGTCGAATGTCAGACGGCAACACCTCGACGACTATTTTTGGCCGCGCGTGTGGCATGTGGAACGCTCGCTGGAGAATACCTACCTACTTTGCAGCTCTATTCTTGGATGCCCTACTAACGTAGCGCTCTTACTTCATCGACAAAAAATTACATTGCCCTCATCTAACGTTCCATTTTTTTTTCTGTCGGCCCGAAAACCAAAGAGAACGGCTAACTCTGCCGTGATACAGAATAATTTTAAAAATATTCATGGTCTTGTGAGCTTCTTTCTAGATTCGCTATCTAGAACGACTAAGAAAAAAACTGCAGCTAATTAGTGTAATTAGGTTTGGCTGAGCATAGACTGCAAACGTGCAGACATAAGTGAGGCATCGTAACTTTTTCGTGTAACGCTGCATGGCGTCTGAACTAAAGCAACGAACGTACCTAACTGTAATCTGTAACCTAATATATACGCGAGACGTTCTTTTTATCCAGTTGTTGATTGCGAAAACTTCTGCAGCGAAATTGTTCTTTACTTTAGTCAGTTTATTACACAGTTTGAAATTATTGTCGATTAAACTAATCCTATGCAAAGAATGGCGTGCATAGAATAAATTTATAAAGGACGATATTTTAAGACTTAATTAGAAAGACTTGCTGAAAGATATTACTGTCTAATTGTAGTTAATTCTTTATTTTTGCAAATATTATAGTACAATTGAACGTACAATAATTTAAAACGGCGTGTTGAGTGGGGCGGGTCGTCTCCGGTAGCTTAGCCACGGTAGGTGACGCGGGTCGGTGCTCCGTGGACGTATCGACCCGCGGTGCGGTGCAGTGCGGCAGCCCCTCGTACACTTGACATTCGCACTTCCTTGCCCCGGACACGATTCCCAACAACTTTGCTAGTGGAAATTATCTACGAGACTATTTAAACTAGGAAACGCCTTTTCAGCGTATCAGAATCTTTAAACGAGCAATTTTTGTACATTTTTTTCTATCGGGGATCTCAGAAACGTCTCTAATTATTTCGGTAAATTTTACTGTGGCGACTTTCGGGGGCAGACAAACGATCAAGCCTGTTCTGTCCTATCTCTAGGAAAACGTAATTTTTTTTTTGTTTATATTTCACGGCTATTGAGATCAATAATTTCAATAGCTCTTCGAAAGCTAAAACTCACAGACATATAGTGTTCATAACCACTAACTAGTTATTACAAAAGAGTGCTGCTTGAAGCATTTATTACAAAAATACACCATGCATGCCCATATTTTATCGTGGACTTAATAAAAAAAGATACTAGGCATTTTATAGGAGCCAGCCAACATTGAACGATGCGTCTGTTGTGGTAGCTTCTTATTAGCTTCGTATCAAAATTGTATTTTAAAAAGCCCGTTTTCATAACGAGAATGAGATATCTTTAGCGTGGGTTGTCCTACCGGAAACCTTTATCAGCTTGTAATTTTATTTCGAAAGGGTGAACCCCGTGTCGGCAGTTACAATGATGAACATTGTGTAATATTTTCTGGTCGTTTATATTGATGTTTGTCTACAAACTAACACAAGTTTTTTGTCAACAGGTGATGATCATCCAGGTCAAAAGCAGCGAAAAGGATTTTTCAGGAACTTTTGGAAAAAATCTCGACACTACTCTTTAGAACATCCGTGAAGAATATTATTTAGGTATTTTAATCGTCTGATCGGAATACACATTGTGACAATTTGTTCCAAGTTATTCGTGAAATTTAAACGAGATACCTGTAATTATAATCCTAATAATAATACAGAACCCTTGCACAAGTTATTAAGACATGTTCAATCGATTTACTAAAAAAACTAGTGAAATATTGCTGCATAGTACGTAATAGACAAAAATACAACTACAAATGGAAGTTTAAGAATTTACAACGCCTGACTTTTTACAAGTAAGATTCATTATAGACCCACGAATTTGAAAGATTTTTCTGACTGCTTTGTTTAAAGTCGTGTTGAATATAGTGTGATTTGAAGTTTGTAATGATAATAATTATAAGCCACATGTATAGCGCGTTAATATTCAATTAATATTGTAAAAGACCGCATACTTGATTTGTAAGCTAATATGTATTGTACTATTATTTTTACAATCACCTTTGGTATATAGGAGTGTAGAAATGTAGATAAATCACAATATAAATTTTAAGTACCTATATTCTAATGCCAACTATCCTGTTTTAATTTATTTAAAGCAAAACGATAACTTTGTATAAAATCTGATCATGAAATTATTAACGGTAATAATTTCTCAATTCTGTAGGTTTAGAAGTTATGAATGATTATCGTGTGGTGTAATTAAAGAACCAAGATCAGTTGATAGGCTATTGATACAAGTTTACATTTTATACCAATCCTTGTATTCGAATGTACTTAATTCTTAATAGTGTAGATTTTGTCAAAAGAAAATAAATTATGTTCATTAGCAAAACATTTTTTTTTTTTAACTTTTATTATTAAGCTTCACTTCGTCTCTATCTTTTGATGGTTTTCTTTGAATCTAGTACCTGAATATTAAAATCATTACATCGGCCGGATTAGTTTGAGATTTCGTAGAGAATAGAGCTCTATGGTCACCACAACACGCACGCCGCCTGTACGGAGCGACAAACTTTACCGTCGCGCGCACCGCTACCCCGCACGCAGATGCGGATTCAGTGTGTCCTAAGTTATACCATGCGGGTTTTTGCATACACATCAAGATTCTAGTCTTAAGTGAAAAACCGTAGCAAGCACCGTACATCGTAGCGGGATGCGGCGGCAGTGTGATAACCGCCATAACAAACAATGCAATAATCAAGTAGTCAGACAAATAGACTTGTCAAAATAAATTCATTACAAAAAAAAAACATTTCAAACATTGCAAAAGAACAAACGGTGTTTTGGTATTTTAAAAAGTAAAAGACCATATGACAATTCAAGACGGTATGATTTTGTTGCTTACGACATTTGATCAGGATTTAGACTATTTTGGAGTGGTAAAAATAAGCATTTTTTTTATAATACAAATCATTTATTATTAGATAGACACAGTTCCCATCGCTTATCAGAAACAATGTACAAAGCTATAGTAGTAATATCAAATATTAAACAATATGCACCCTTCGTTAACTGCAAGCCTTATTGGAGGATACAGGGTAATTGAGCGCTTCTAGTTTCTGCAGCTAAGAGTAAGTAAAACAAAAATGCAACGTTTATTCCCTACACAAGTTATAAATGCGGCGTAATTAAAAAGGAAGCATAGCATAAAATTTAGCAATCGCGGGCACTTCGGCCCCGTGCCGTCCTGCGGCGCACGCGCATTGCGCACGCACGGGCCGCCCTCCGCCTCATACTATCCGAATACTCTCACGATGGTTCCAGTGGGACTAGAGATTTTCAATTATAATCGTAATACTTTACTTGGGTTACAGTGTCTTTCAATTTGTAACAAGCCCTTACACGAATGCATATTTGTAATCATAATATATATATTTTGTATATTGTTACAGTAATTTCATTACGTGGTATTTAAAGTTGGAATTTCTCTTGAAGCATCTGTAGTACTTTTGCCGCATTGGTGTTTAAGATTTCACTAATATGTATTAATAAGACAGTTTGCTTCTTTGTTTAATTCTAGCAAGTACTGGGATACTTGAAGAGAAAACCCTCTAAAAAAATCTCTATACATCATGCTTTTCAGACCTGATCGGTAATAAGCGAAATACGCCTCGCTACAATGGTCGACAAAAGCATTTTTTAAATACATATTTAAACCATTTTACAGTAACAATTACGTTGTGGAAGCGGTGAGCGTGTAAAAAATTATCCAGAATCCGCAAAGTAATTGTATCCGTACACAGTTACTACACGCATCAAACACGATGGCGCCATAATTTATCAAATATCAAAACAAATGAACGGTCCTTATCACTTTATAGAATATACAAAATGCAGTTACTTATTTCCCTGTGGAAAAAATATTAATCTTATAGTATTCTTAGATCACGGGCGCGCTTCGATCTGCAAAACGGAAAAAATATTTCTATGATAAACCTGATAAAACCAAGGAAATAGCCACTATCTGCAAGATACAAGGAAAAATTACAACAAAAAAGATAATTAACTAAGCTTCGTAAAATTCTTCATTAATTTATAAGTTACGTTTTATGAATTTACATTGTTATCATTCAAGTAAATATTTACTAAATAATAATGAGAAATCCGCTTATTCTGCGCACCCATAGAATTAAATAATGATGGTTTTATCTTAACACTCACCTCTAATAACCACAGGTAATTAAATAGTCTCCTAACTTCTCTACTACAGATGCAGCTTGTTGGGGTTGAATTGGTTCTTCATACAAAGAAATGACGACGGCTGGAACAAAATGTTTTGTTTGTGATACCTTTTTAATTTGATGAGATTGTTATTGTTACTGCACTTAAAACCGAATAAATGAAAGTTTAAACTTTTTCAACGTGCCCTCGACGTTATCAGTGAAACAATGTTTACCACTGAAATTGTCATTAAAAAAATCTCTTTCAAAAATAATTCTTATTTCACAAAAGATAATCTGAAAGTTCCATCGTTCTGATGAGTGGCATAGGCGTCTATTAATTAAGTAACAAAATATCATTAATGTACTTAAAACAATGTCTGTCTCTGTCTACCGAAATTTCTATCAAAGAATAAAGCAAAAAGTTTTTATGGTTGTCAATATGGGTTAGGTGGGCAGGGCATGACGTGTCGTTCACATTCCATTATAATAGGCGTTGTTTGCTCACCTTGTGTTGTCTTCATGCAGTGCACGCCGACCTTGCCGAGCTTGGCGCGGATGATGCGGTCTGTGCCACTGAGATAGATGTACCGCGTGCCCGCTATCGTTACGCCGCCACTCGTTAGGAGCGATTCGTTCTCAAACCCAGCCACTATCTTTGCGATTTCTTCTTTTGATATCTGCGACAAGTAATACAATTATTTATTAGAATAAGTTTCTTTATCAATTAAAATTTTAATACAACCTTTTTTGCTGACTGTGCTTGCATTGTTATCTAACTGTCATATGTGTGGCAAGTTTTAAGTAAATTCGACCACTGTAAGTGGGTCAAAATGAATTCACAAGATTTGATCCAACAACAATAAACAGGGCCAGTAAAATAAGCTTGTAAAAAAACTTCAGGTCTTATTATTACGAGTATGCTACTATAGCTACCTTCAATGCTAGTGTTAAAGAGAATTAACGAGTCCTGGCGAGTCTACATTATAAGGTCGTCACTCTACAGTATAAGACTCATTATAAAACTACAGTCAAGACTCGAGGCACGTGCTCGAATTTCGGGTCTCTAGCATACATCAGAGCCCTACAAAAATTTTATAACAAAAAATTGAATTGATTACAAAAAAACCCATGAAAATAATTTTCTACCAATCTAAAGTCGGTCGGTGCCTCAGCACGAGCCAGCAGGAGTGGAACTATAGTCATCTACCTCACCTACGCACTTTATATTGGGCTTCAATCACTCCTGCTGGCTCGTGCTGAGGCACCGACCGACTTCAGACTGCCAAAATTATTTTCATGGTTTTTTGCAGTCGAATCTCACGTGGTGCTCACATAATCTCGTATGTCCAGGTGTTTCGGTAGAAAAAGCCTTGGCAGACATATTTTCGGAAATGAGGGTTCGTACCTATCGAATAACTAAAACTACTGATTTCCAATCCCTGGTTTACTGGCCAAAAACAACCCCTAGAATAACCCCTTTCAAGAAATGGGTCGAATTACCCAGTCAGTCACCCTATAGGTATGTGGCATAAATGTGCTATCATTTAGAACGTGACTTCGTCAACTTTTAGGATCGTGATGTCTCGGGAATGGTAATTCTTAGAAAAAAAATATAAGGACGATTTTGGTAGATGATTTTAAGATCTATAATTTTTGCCCCGACTACTTTTTGATAAAACTTACCGTTTTCGAAAAAAATAATAACCTTTAAATTTTGACCTATGAATGAACCCAAATAACTTTGTCAAAATTGACTTTGACTTTGACTTTGAGAGCGTCTGCAAAGCACTTCCGGCAAAAAAATACTGACATATTTCGCTTTTCTTTATCTACCAGTAAATTCCTAACTGATGCCATGACTATTATTTCAATATCAGACGGGTTAAATGACGCCCCTTTTTTCGCACCGGAAGTGACTATTTTTTGGTACTTTCGGCAAGTTCCGCCGCGGTAGACTATCAAATTCGGACTTAGCATCAGTTTTATGGGAAACACAATTGTGCATCTCATCGCGGTATCAAGTAGGTACGAAATTTTGCAGTCCGCTCTCCGTCTATTGTATCAGGACAAAGTCATACTGTATTAAAATTAGAAAAAGATAAGTAAGTCGTCGTAGTTACAGTCGAGTTCATTAATATATGAGCAAAACCAAGGCTTCAAATCTGAGCAGATTCATCCATCAAACATATACACATGTCACCTGTCATATTAATCTGAGCAAGCCTTTCAGTAATATCTACACAACTGAAAGCTCATAAATATCTGTACAAATATTTTTTTAAATTATTTAACCTACTGAAAGTTCATAAAAATCTACGCAAGGGTTTTTTCAAATATTTATAAACACTCAGTGGTACAAAAATATCTGTACTACTCTTAGATAATTAAAGACGGGATGAGCCTTTGCATCTATTTCCCCTCTTCCAACGCTATATGGCAATTTGGCCATGATCGTTTATGAAAACCAAAGTTGGCCGCGACAGATTGTCATTTTTGATAGTCCGTACCCCGTACCGGTGAACGGAGCTCGTAGAAAATGGTGCATGGTGTAGTTATTTCGTGCAAAAAAGGTCAGCAATGACTAGCGTTACAAAACACGGTGTTCCTTATCACACGTAAGTGATTTAATCATCCATTTACGTTACCAGAAAACTAAATTATCATATTTAATTTATAACGTAAATGACAGAATAATAACAAACCGTTACTAGGCACGAGGGTAGTGATGGGACACAAACGAACTGAACGAATGAACGAACTAAGTGAATGAAGTTTATCCTGCGGTTTATTTTAACTTTAATTTACAGCTTTTTGTGTTGTTTTTGTGGCAGAGTTTTTTTGGAATAAATTGTTAACAGCTTTTTCCGAAACAACCCGTAACAGACCGGGTACTTGCGCTCCTAAAAGATCGAGCGTCATTTGCTCACATCATTTCGAGCTATCTTGTTTCGAAGTGTTAACAAATGAAAAACCGGCCAAGAGCGTGTCGGACACTCTTGTTGACTTACTTTCGACAAATTATGTGATGATGATGACAGAAATATGACTAATGACAGAAATAATAAATCTGGCAATCCTATGTCAGAATGATAAGCATTCATAAGTGGCCAGTATGTGATTAACTGATTACAAATTAATAATATTAATAACTGTATATCAATAGGTAGCAGTTCCATAGCAGGATGTGCAAATTGCAAAATATGTGCAGGCTTTTTCAGTTTGTTTACACGCTTTTTTAACATTAACTCTGCTGTACGCCACTGCCACTGCCCTGAGCCTCTACTATGGAAATCGAAATTCAAACGAAGAATCATTCCGTCCCCGTCTCCCTCGTGTCACTTATCATAAGAGTTAAAGAGACGGCAGACGGCACCATCCGAACGAATGAAAAAGCCTTTCAGAGTAGGGGCCCTGGATATCTGCCACCAATGGTACGAAACGGAAACAAACTTCAAGTATTTATTTATACATCGGGACCGGCAGGTGGACCAAAACCCAAACCAAAATTACAGTAAAAGTGATTCGATGAACGACTATGTCGATCGATATACAAATAAAATGATGAAGTAAAATTGGATGAGTTGATTCTTGTGTAAAAGGTAATTCGAGCAACTGTATGAGCGATGAAACGAAGTTCTATAAATGATTTCTAAGTGATAACAAAATTCTGCGAATAGTGTTATGGGAAACGATAACCGATGAAACAATTTTCGGTGAAATGATGGATTACCTATTATATTACATATATTCCATTTTTTTGCAGAGGAACACAGTTTACTTGTGGGTAAAACGGTGGGTTTGTAGTTGACATAAACCACATGCATCAAGGGCGGCCGAGAAAAACAACACGTGCCCAGGATTGGGGAATCAGATGAAGGTGTGAAGCAACTAACTGTTTTAGCGACTGCCCGATTGTGTCGAACTACTTAACTGCTATAAAGTGAATTTGCAGTGTGAAGATGTATGAAAATTCGTTTTTATTTTAATGCTTAAGTTTATATTAAATCTAAAAAGACATGTTTCGTTTTTTTTACGTAACTTCTTCGATTATTGCATTATTTTATTACGTCTTTGTCTCGTAATTTCCATGATTCATTGATAAAAAATCCAAAAAGATGTTATGGCACCGAATCTACACGCACTTCATCAGTTTTATTTTGATAAGGCTCAGTTTCCACCCGAGATGTGCGAGGATTGTGTTTTTTATGAACCGATATAGAAACCAGGATTCGAAAGTATCCGATATATATCAAGTTTGATATATATCCATTTTGAAGAAGAATTTTTCATACAGTGAAATCGTTCTGCACTTTGTCAATTACTTTATTTGAAAAAATAATAGAATAAACAAAAAACTTACTCTTTCGTGTCGAAATTTTTCGAAATCTTTCTTTAATTATAATGTCGGCAGAAGTGTTGCCATTTATGGATTAAAACTTACTATTAGAGAGTATGTTTTAACTCTACTCCAACGCCATCGACATTTGGACAGTAGAAATTCAGTAACAAAGGCCAAAAATAACTTAATATAATAAAAAATTTAAACCACTTTTTTTGTTGATATATATCGTAAAAAATCAGTTGATATATATCGGATATATATCCATTGATATATATCCTCAAACCTTGATAGAAACACTTCATTTACCTCGCCTCGCTCCGCTCAGCTGTTTCCACTAGAGATGTGCTGCTGAGCGGAGTAAATAAAGAGTTTCTATTGGTTCTTGAAAAACACATTCCCCGAAACACATCCAAGTAGGCTAGCTGCTAGAGAACCAGATGATTTATTTGTTTATTCACTTCACTTACACTTATTCAAATACTTACTTATTTATTCAAATATTTATGAACTTCTACACTGGTTCACATAAAATTGTAATACGTTATAGTCCATTCAAGATAACATTGGACTCTAGAAGAACACACACGTAATAATGATGATGAATAAAAGAAGTAGGTAATACTGATGAAGTCATAATTTTGTTTGTTTCGTAAGTAGGTAAGTATGCAATGTACTTACTACTTACAAAATAACACAATATTAGTAAGTAACTTGCTACATAATATTAATTCGATTTATATTTATACATTTAATAACTGTGTTTGGTGGACTCTCATTCCCTGTTTAAAAATATTCTACTCGTAGTTCCTGCTATGAAGTTCAAGCTTTTTTCCATTCCAAATTTTATGTGCAGTGGTTTAGTTGTGAAAAGTTAACTATTTGTATATGATCGCTGGTCGCACTTAGATCCAAACTGGAGATTAAAAAATATAAATAAATATGTACGTTAGTCTGTAAGGTATTAATTGTATGGGCCAAGTTGCCTGAAATAAATTAATTTATTATTATTATTATTATAAATAATGTACAGAATATAACTTGAGTTAATTTTATTATAAACGTTTTGTTTCTTACAGAATGTTGTTTACCTCTGCCTCTTTAGGTATTTTATAGGAAGACGTTTCTGTTTTGAACAAAATAGAATAAGTTTTTTATATTGTTTTTAAATTATGATATGAAAAAAAACCCCGACTGCCTTAAAAACTAAAAGGAACAAAATAAATCTAGTGGTCTAGAACTCTTGTCAAGACGCTCATTTAAGGTTATCAGTCGGGACCCATTACCAAGATTTTTTGAGCTTTTAAAGTTTTTAAATCGTTTTTTTATAAGTTAAAACATCCCTTAAAGTTTATTAAGAAAGGTACCTTATTGTCGGTGCCGCTCTTGAATGCTTTCTGTGCGCTCGGTATCGGTTTGGAAGACGTGTCGGACGTCGGCACTTTGTCGGCGCGTCATCATCATCATCATCCTAGCCTATACGTCCCACTGCTGGGCACAGGCCTCCTCTCAGAATGAGAGAGCTTGGGCATTAGTTCCCACGCGGGCCCATTGCAGTGCTTGTCGGCGCGTAAAAAACGTCAAGAATCATCATAAAATGCGTTTAATTAGAGTAAGGTAAATCATCAATAACTGGCCACCCTTAGGCGGTAGCCAGTTAGGCCCTTATTACACTAGCGATTTGCGGGCGAGTTGAAAGCGAGGTGAGCGCGCAGCGAGTTCGCTTCGAGCGCGTAACGATTTCACCGCGAGCATGAAACGATATCGCCGCGAGCGCGCAACGATGTCGCTGCGAGTTCGCTGCGTTAGCGCCGAAGACGCCCTATTTATTATACGAAAGTCTACAATATGGCGTTTTTGGCGCTAAAGCAGCGAACTCGCCATGCGCTCGCAGCAGCGACATCGTTGCGCGCTTGCGGCGAAATCGTTATACGCTCGCAGCGAATTCACTGCACGCTTGCCTCGCTTTCAACTCTCCCGCGAATCGCTAGTGTGATAAGGCCCTTATTGACGATTTACGCCAATTTGTCTTTTTTTTATTCGACTGGATGGCAAACGAGCAAGTGGGTCACCTGATGGTAAGAGATTACCACCGCCCTTAGACACCTGCAACACCAGGGGGATTGCAGATGCGGTGCCAACTTAGAGGCCTAAGATGGGATACCTCAAATGCCAGTAATTTCACCGACTGTCTTACTCTCCACGCCGAAACACAACAATGCAAGCACTGCTATTCACGGCAGGATTAGCGAGCAAGATGGTGGTAGCAATACGGGCGGACCTTGCGGACCGCGCGCAGCAGCAGGACCACATACACACACGCACGTCACGCGCATGCAGCGGGAGGGGGAGGACGGCGCTGCCAAGAGCGCAGCCTAAGGTATCGCCAATACCTATTTGGAATAATTATATTTTTTCTTTTACAAATACAAAACTTTACTCGCAAATGTGATGAAAAACATTGTCACACGGGCGGTACTAGAATTACGAACATCGACTCATTAAAGCCTTCAGTCTTCGACTTCGGGCTTCTAATAGACTCTCGTTCGTAATTCTTTATTTACCACCCTTAAGACACAATGTACTATTATCATGTAAACACATCAGTGCATAAAGGCATTTTTTGTTATTAAGTAAATTTACAATCATGCATTTCCTTGGAACTACCATGAATGAATAATGTATCAAATCCTTACAAAATCTTTAAATCCTTGGCTGGCACTTATACTGGAGTCCAGAATTAGGCGAACCAACTTGACAATTCATTACAGACAAATGTTGCCACAGTTTCACCAGTTATGTAATACTGATATAAAAAAAAAACTTAATATTGATGTGAGAAAAAACTTACAAACGTAAACCATAAATATATGACTATTGTCAAGAGGGTGCTATTGTTCTTATTTATATGGCAATAGTTCAGTATAGTCGGAACAATGACATCTTGACTTGTCTACAACATTTACCTGTTAGCTCTGATGTTAATTTAGAAAAGGTTTTGTAGTGAAATAGTTTCATTCCCCAAGCATTTTTTTTTTCAGTGGTTTATTAGAAACATTATTTACAATGATCTGTTGTTGACTATGAATTGTTTAGGGCATTTTTGTTATTGTTCAAAGAAACTGCCACAGTGACACTGACAATCATTAAAAAATTAGTTCCAATGAAATTCCGCAAGATGCTGGTCAGGCTTTATTTGAAATATTAGAAAAAAAATGTTGTACATTGGAAAGGACGGCATCTGCCATTTTGTTTTATTGACATTTAATTATATGTCTAATCTTAGACATATATATATGCAATCGGTTTGCTTGGAACTATTTCCATTAAGAATTGTGAAATTTTTGTTACATTACTGATTACAATGATAGATAAGTAAAATGTATAAAAACCTTGAATGTACCAAATCTGGCAGCTGAAGTTTGTTTACATTTAGTTAAAGTATATATACCTCTTCAGTTTTGAGGTTTAGTATGTGCTTTTGTTTAACCATACAGAAATGTGTTATTTTATCTTGGTTATAGACATAACCAAACCAAAGAAGATTCATGATGTTGAACCATACAAATTAAAACAGGTCAAGCGCAATTATGTCTTAGATAAATCACTAAAACTTTCACCTCCTAAGTAACGCGGCGCAACAAAAATGTTACAATTTTAATATAACTACTTGACAGTTGTATTAAAACAACTAATTTGTGCATATCCACATAATGGCCAGTCAATTTTTAATTTTTCAACTGTTTTAGAAGGGACCAGGGGAGAAACTGTAGGTACTCTCTTATATAATTTATGTAATAAGTCACTCCCTTGGTATCCTCAAAAACAAGAAAGGGATTAAAAATCCACTACACATATTACAGATATGAACAAATTAAAATGTAATGGTTCATTTAAGCTAGTATTCATAACCCCGCTGAATATTATGGCAAATTATGTGCCAATGGAAATATGCCAGGGGAGATATTTTTTCATGTGAAAGCAGGTATAATAGTAAAAACATTTATTTATTCTTAGTAAATAAAATAGTCAGTATAATCTTAAATATAATAGTAAAATATAGTATTTAGATAAATAATTGTGAAATAAAACTGACCAGAGGAGAGACCAATTTCATTAAACTGCAACCATAGTTATGGATATCACAATCAAAATCACTGGCAATAAGTGTAAAAAAGATGATTTTTATAACACTGGTTATTAGTAGGCTTGGGACTTTTGGATGCTTACTGAGGTTCTAGAATCCATGGAGTTGTCATATGTTAAAAACACAATTTTCGAAGTCAAAGTCAAAGTTATACAATATTTAACATTTTATTTACTTACACATTTAACACAATATAATAAAAATGGTTATTTGTATATAGCAAAAGTGACAATATTACTTAATTTTTTTAAATATTAAGTAACGAAAAAATTATCAGTATAAATATATCAGTGTAAATCGTATATGTATCGCGTCACCTGAGAACCGCGGTCACTATAATTATAAAATTTATGATAATTTAATTGCGCTATATCAGGGTTTCTCAAAGTGCGGTACGCGAACCCCTAGGGGTTCGCTATTCGACGGTAGGGGGATCGCGACAAGGTTTACGTGATGGTGGATGCAAGACTGGCAAGATGATTAAGATTGGTTTTTGACGTATTTTTTATTTCAACTCCAAATTTGTTACTTATTTGTTTCAGTTTGTATTTTCGTTGGCAAGACGATTCTTAGATTCTTACTGAAATAAATAATATGCATTATATTATCATGATGATTGAAATAAAAATAAACTTAGTTTCTCCCACAGCCAGTTTTATTACTTTCTAACTTTAACAGGGGTATGTGGAGCCATAAGTTTGAGAAACCCTGCACTATATTATAATGTGTTTGTTTTATGATGTTGTTACATCATCAACATTATCATAGTATGTAATATATCGTTTAGACTGACTTTTACTTCAAAAATTTTATAATAACATATGACGACTCCATGGATTCTAGAACCAAGGTAAGCATCCAAGTCCCAAGCCTAGTTATTAGTCTTCAATCAAATTCATTTCAATTAGGATTAAGATTGCAATAATTAAGATCATAAACGCAATATTTGTAAGATTACCAAAAGCCAGAGGAGAGGACACAAAATATGGAGGACAAAGTTTATAGTGAACATATTCTGTGAAAAAAATAATTTTAAGGTACTTAATTTATTAGATTACAATTATTATTATATGAATTTATGGAATATACCAAATTTAATTGTTCTCAGAAAGTCAAATCTAGTTACTAATACATTTAATTTAAATTGTAATAAAGTTACTGGTTTACTGTAATAAAAAGGGGAAAGGGACAGGCCAGGAAGAGAAATTTTTCGTGTTTGAGGCGCAATTGTGACAAAATGAAGTAAATGAATGAATTGAAATTAACTGACCATCAATGTATTACGAGGTACTTAGGTCATTTGTTCCAAATTAAAAAAAAAAAGCATGTATATATATATATCATGGACATCGTTGATACCTCTTAACTTAGAATGACCCTGATACAGTATTGTATGACATGGTATATTGTATTGCAATTCTGATTCCTAAGTATCAGACCTCAGGTTATACTTTACTACTATGATGAAATGGAAGGTTCATTGATCATAAAAACTTGAATCACTAGCATTAGGGTCACAGTGTAACACAAGATAGGCTATCCCTATTCTAATCACAGTAATGCACTTTTGTAATGTCTACCAAAATGTTAGTCTTTCGCTCCAGTGGTTTAGATTATGCATAGTGAATCTGTTGATAGACAATGTCAGTTAGTCAAATTATTCTTATGGCAATAAATATAAATTGCTTCTGTAGATTATGTCAACAGTTAGGCTTGGAAGACTTACAGTACAATGACCTCACTGTTCAGATCAATTTTTTTTGTCTAGTTAATCCAGTCTGAATCTGGTTGGAATTATCTTGTATGATTAAGAAAAAGACAGCATGCTAGTCTGTTTTTCAGTGAGTTCGGCTGCCCTAAAGGACAAAAGATATTGTAGGTAAGTACATGAAAAAATATTGAGTGCTAAGATTACCTACGTTGCAAAACGATTCACAGCTTTATCAGATAAAGAAAATTGATAGGCGAATTTCCTATTAGGTAAGTACCTAAACCGACAGGCAGTTGCTCAATGATAACTTTCCTCAACTCCTTACGAAGATACTAAAAGCGAAAAAAGATATTGTTAATGTTACAAAATAAATGTATATGCCGTTAAGCTGTTTCGATTTATCCGGTAAATTATGTGATATTTCCTGTGAAGAATGTAGATCTAAAACACGACACGACACACATCAATACTGTTGTAGGTAATGCACAACCCTGCCGGCCGGCAACCTTCACGTTAAGTTATTCTTTCTACGAGAGAAAAATAAACAACTAAAAGTACAGTGCAGATAATGAGTACGTCAGGTTGGATGAACGATTTTTAGATAGCAATGTTTTATAAACGGACAAAATTCACATTTCCGATTCCAATAGGCTACCACATGTCGCCATCTTGTCCAACTAGCCGGACAAAATTCATCACCCATTTACTAAAAAAATTGATGCACTTTTCTCACTGTCAATGCACTTCCAGCCACAGTTTCACAGAACAATGAGGTTTAAATGCAAATCACTGACACGTAGTAACTTTGCGATGACTTACTTCGAAGCCCCCAGACTTTGCCCAAAGGTTCCCATCGTGACCGGCAATCGCTGCTTTTGTAACACATCTGGATGCCATTAACTGTTTATCGACGTAATCTTGCCAGCTCATTTTGAATGTTCGATTTAATTTAAACCTACAGCACTTGACTACTACACAATCTTCTCTTCGCAACGAGCAAACGCTCCACACGAACAAAAAGCACTAAGCACTGCCGTTTCAAAATGGCAGCGTAATCATAGACACGGTAAACACCACAGGAAGTCAACACATAGTAGCCAACCTAACGGTTTATTTGATCAACCATAGACAAAAAAGTCGTATCGCACTTTAATCGATTAGTATATTCAATTAGAAAAAGTGATAAAAGTACGGAATTGTTCATATCATGTCTGTGGATAAAATAAATTTTCGTGGACTTCTGTCCAAATTGATCGATTTATTTCAACCATGTTTATAGATGGACCAATAAGGCTGGTTAAATCATTTCCCCAAAATTGTTATTTCCTTGTAGCAAAATTTCCATTCGCATATTTTCCTATTCTTAATTTGCACCAAACGTATTTATTCCTTAATACATGATTTTTCCATTCGTAGATATCCCTGCTTGGTTTTTTCCCAATCGCGTTTATTCCCAATTTTATAATAAACTAGATAGTTACTAGATAAAATCTTTGTAGTTTGCATCGGCTCAAAACAAAAAAACTACACACACGGAGGAGCTCCGCGCAAGCGGAGCTCCTACCACACTGTTTCAGTATCATATTAAATATAATGACCCGGATAACTCACGTCTTAAATCGAGTTTAGCTCGACATGTTTCCGGCTAATCCGTAGTCCACTATAGGGTGTCGAATAAAAATCACCACTACGTCTGCCTAAGATAGGGTTCCGTAGCCATTAAATATATCATTTCATTTTTCATTTCATTTTTTCATTTCATTACGAAAAAATTAAGTTATATTTTTCTAAGGATTTTTTATTTTGTACGGAATCTTACAAGTTAAGGTGTACTAGCTTTTGCCCGCGGCTTATCTCGCGTGGAAATCGGTTATCGCGCGCTGTTCCTATGTAAGTACTTAGCCTATGTCACTCTCTGGCCCGTAAACTATCTCTATACCAAAAATCACGTCGATCTGTCGCTGCGTTTCGACGTGATAGACGGACAAATATACAAACATACAAACACACACACTTTCGCATTTATAATATTAGTATGGATTTTATACCTTAAGCTGCTATTTACTCTTCAACTACTAAGAATTCTCAAGCAAACTTCGCCATTATAGTTTTCCTTGTAAATTTGATTTACTCTTACCATCATGAATGTTTTAAAAAAGTTCAAACTTAACGGTTTAGCTTTGGAACGCTCGATTATAGTAAAAAAGGATCACTTTAAGTAGACTAAGTTAAACGTTCACTGGACTGGAATCGGAGCGTACGCAAAGCACCGTACGAGGCGTCGGACGGAGGAATCTCTCTCCGGCGATATGCCGATCCAGTGCACGCAGTATCATATAAATCTATACAAAGCAATCCGTCCGCTTCGTATGGCTTGATTCCGAATATTTTGATGCAGTGGACGCTCACCTTTAAAGTTGAATATTTCTAAAACAGGGAGGCTACTACGAAATTTTCGAAAATCGAAGTTCGTATCGTACCGTCCCTTGCACTCTCGTATTAAATAATGTAAGCGTCAACGGGACAGCAAGATACGAAGTTCGAATTTTGCATTTCGTAGTATAGGGTCAGATCGCTGAATCAGAAAATCTTCTTCACAACCCCCCAATGACTATTATAAAAGACCTATCCAACGGTATCCCACACTATAGGGGTAGACGAGAAAAAAAAATATCCGCACTACGTCCATGAGAGTCAGCGGGGCGGGGCTACTACGAAATTAGAAAATCGAAGTTCGTGTCGTTCCGTCCCTCTCACTCTCGTATTAAATAATGTAAGCGTCAGCGGGACGGCTAGATACGAAGTTCGAATTTTGCACTTCGTATTACAGAGCCATGCAGGTATTACCGTATTTTTTTTTTACTATTTTGTAGGTACCGCACTACATATATCATGATGAGAACAAATAAAAAGGACTGTTTCTGTAAAAACAAATCGTATATAAACGGAATAAGATTTATTTTCTCTTGTATTATTTCGAAGATGTACATTCCTGGTACATCCTTGTTGACATCGAATCCAAAATTGTCTTGCGTAGTACGATTTCGATTACTCGATTAGATAATCCATAATCGTTGAAATGTATTTTTTTTATTTTAATATACACATAACGTAATACATTAAAAATCAGTTTTTAGAAATAAAAAAATATTTTCAATTTTTTTTTATACTAAAATTTCTTAAAATTCTGAGTAAAATGTGAATTTCCACAATAAATCGTCAATGATGTTCGTTGACCGAACCATAGTCAAAATTATAGATTTCTTGAGAATCGAAATCTTTGCTTTCTTTCTTTCTACAGCATAAACTCAATTGGTTGTCTCTCTTTAAGTCAAATTGAAATTTCTTGTCGTTGACGTACTTCCGTTGTTTTATTTCCTAATAATTTAGTATTACTCATCTTCTCGTGAATACGCACGTTTACAAAATTTTAAGCTTTTTATAAATCATTTTGAAATATACGAATAATATATTTCAACAGTAGAGATCATCTAAGCACCAGTTTACCAATCATCAAAAAAAAAGCTTCTGTTCATCAAACTCAACTTGACCTTGCTAGTTCTTTTCCGTTCAGCTACCGCGATATTAGGATGTCGTACTCACCAGAAAGAAGGTAAGAGCACTTTCTGTGTTAATTTGAGGTTTATTTGTTTTATTATAAAGGTAAAGTTGTGTAATTTTTGAACTCGTATTGTATATTGCTTTCATAGCAGCATAGTTTTTCTTCAATACCCCTATACTTGCTCCCCGTTTGGGGTTGCCGATTGCCAACATGGCGCTGGCAGGAGAACATGGTATTATAAATTCCGCATAGCGCACGTGTCTAATGTAATTTTCTTCGCTAATGTTGAGTAATCATGTTTTAATGAAACTTGTGGCATTTATTCAGCTTTTTTTCATTTTTTTGTCATTTACAGCCAAAGCTAACCATGTAATGCCATTTTGACAGAAGCTCATTTGATGCGAGATCATGATTTTTGCCAATTCAGTTGCCGTTCACTTACATTAGTCCTTCGTCCATTTAATATTGCACATGTATAAAAAGTATTAAAATTATGTCCTATATCCACAGATCAGAAGATTGGCCGGAGGACTCTAAGAATGGGCCGTCAAAGGAGCCAGTTAGTTACGATGGGCCACCGGGCATGGAGCCCGAAGGGGCGTTAGATACAAACTGGCATCAAGTCGTAGAAAGCTTCGACGATATGAATTTAAAAGAAGAATTGCTGAGAGGAATCTACGCCTATGGTTTTGAGAAACCATCGGCAATTCAGCAACGCGCTATTATGCCTTGTATTCAGGGCCGCGACGTTATAGCTCAGGCTCAGTCTGGCACAGGCAAAACTGCTACTTTTTCCATTTCAATCCTGCAACATATTGACACTAGTATTAGAGAGTGTCAAGCTTTGATTCTGGCTCCGACTAGAGAGCTTGCCCAACAAATCCAAAAGGTTAGTGAATTTAAGTTACCTACTTCCTTCACATGCTATTTCTGTGGCATTTGTGTTTGTGTTTAATAATCCAGTGTGGATTTTTGTTTTGTTTTAAATAACAATATATTTTTAGGTGGTTATTGCACTTGGAGACCATTTGAATGCTAAGTGCCATGCCTGCATTGGTGGTACCAATGTGCGCGAGGATATCCGCCAGCTGGAGAGTGGAGTTCATGTGGTGGTGGGTACTCCTGGCCGTGTCTATGACATGATCACCCGTCGAGCTCTGCGAGCTAATACCATAAAGCTGTTTGTGCTTGATGAAGCTGACGAAATGTTGTCCCGTGGGTGAGTCATACTTATGAATATCATTGACCCAGATTTGCTACAAATGATGTAGACAGTGTTATTAACATGCTAATTTTTATTTTCAGATTCAAAGACCAAATCCATGATGTGTTCAAGATGCTTTCTGCTGATGTGCAAGTGATTTTACTGTCGGCTACCATGCCAGATGATGTCTTGGAAGTGTCTCGATGCTTCATGAGAGATCCAGTGCGCATTCTTGTGCAAAAGGAGGAGGTAATTATTACATTGTTTATATTGGCTAGGCTTTATTATTAATAACATGTGGTGTTTTTAGAACAATCATTTAGAGTTTCTTTGTGGATTGAGGTGCAGTTTTGATTAAGACAAAACAAAACAATTGATAAAATTCAAACCCTCATGTAATTATCAAGTTGTGCATTATTGTTGTTCATTCTGGGTTCACAAATATGGGTTTGCACATGAACTGCATGAAGATCATGATCAAGTTGTGGCAAATTTCACTGATGCAAGCTTAATTAATGCCCCTTTTCTAACCTCCGATGCAAAAAGGGGTGTTATAAGTTTGACCGCTATGTGTGTCTGCCTGTGGCACCATAGCTCTTAAACGGGTGAACAGATTTTAATGCGTTTTTATTTTTTTTGAAAGCAGGGTTTCTAGCAATGGTTCTCTTAGTCACGTTTTATCAAAATCTGTTTAGCCGTTTTTGAGGTATTGAACTTTGAAGTGACAATTTAGGGGGTTTTCCAACTTTTTGTTGCTTAGGTTATATTTAGTGGCCCTGACTGGCACTTTAATACAAATTATAGCACCTTTTGCATATAGAATTTTGTTATTCTACATTGGCCTTCTTTTAGGTCTTAGGCCGTCTTGCAGGAAAAAATAAATCGAGATTTAGTCATTAATCCAGGCTTAAGCTTGACAGTTGTATACAATTTGACACTACTAAACTGAGCTTAACACTATCTCGAGATTTATGTGTTTACAGCAAGTAGCCATTAATGCAGTTTGGTGTAAACAAAACAGGTCATCCCAATCCTACTGCTACATTATCTAGTAATTAAGTTATATTTTAGTATCTTATAGTTAGCTTCACATACTTTAATAAACATAACTATTCTTGTAATCACAGTAATGACTTTAAATTTACTGTTAATGACATTGAAAGCTCATTCTTGTAAATACAAGAATTAAATAATTACAATTAAAGATTTGGTAACTTGAATATTAACAACAAGATAAAATGACTTTTTAATTTCGTTTTAATTATACCTACAGTCTGTTCAATATAGGAATTCACAGTAGGAAAATAGGTTCTTTATAATGCACGCTTTAGAAAGTCATTTAATAAATTGCATTTTTTTAGTATATGGCTGGTCTAAACTTAATTGTAATTAAAATATCGAAGATGACAATATTAATTTAAATTATTCATTAACTAACTGTTGCCCGTAACTCCGTTCACGTACAATCCGTTTATTGTTATCCTATGGAAACTTTGCATTTTTCCTTGTCTTTCCTTGGGACTTGTACTATTGGTATACTGAATTTCAACTAAATTGGTTCAGCGGTTAAGATGGTAAGTGGTGGGTAACAAACAAACATACATACAGACTTACAAACTTTTGCAATTATAATTAGTATTAGTGAGATTAACTTTGCTATTTTTCATATCATAATTTAAAAACAATAACATCTTCCTATAAAATTCCTAAAGAGGCAGAGGTAAAGAACATTCTGCAAGAAACAAAACGTTTATAATATTGTTCTCAAGAAATATTCTGTACATTATTTATATAGTTCTTAATCATCACTTTGGATCAAAATGTGATGACCTTCAATCATATACAAATAGTTAACTTTTCACAACTAGCCTGCACCAAATTTGATAAAATTTGGAATTTAATAAAGCTTGAGCTTCATAGCAGAAACTACGAGTAGAATATTTTAAAACAGGGAATGAAGGCGGATGAGTCCATGAACAGTTATTAAATTATGTATAATATAAATCAAACCCTAATAAAACGAATTCATAGTATGTAGCAAATTACCTATTAATATTGTGTTATTTTGTAAGTATGTAGGTACATTACATATTAAACTACTTACAAAGTAAACATAATTATGACTTCATCTTATTACTTCTTCTATTCATCATCATTATTACTTCACCAAAAAATTTTTAGAACTCCTTCTTCTGTGACCTTCTAGAGTCCAATGTTATCCTGAATGGACTATACTATTTTTTTATATTTTCAAATACCTAAGTATTTTTTTTCTCTTAACTCGTCTAAAAATTAAATGCAAGATAAATATCACCAGCACTATCCTCCTGGGTCCCCCGTCCTCACTTGAGGACATAAAAAAATAATAATTTGAACTTGATTGATGCTTGGTTCAAATTGTGAAAACAAAAAATATTATGTTGGGTCTCAAGAGAATAGTACTAATGCTGGTGATATTTATCTTGAATACCTTGAAATTGGATTTTGCGGTATTGCTTATATTATATTTTAAAAACCATATTCAGACCACTGATTATCTGTTAAAAAATAAAGCTCTTTTTTTTTAAATATGTGTATATGGGTGACACATAACCATTAGCCTGTTTATCGGCCAATTCAATAATAAAATTAGCAATGGTTATTGTGAAATCCTGTGGCACTTCAGCAGGAACATAGGGCTTGCAGTGGGGACTTCCATTTGTCACGGTCCTGTACTGTAGCCTCGAAATATCTGTTAGTTAAAACTGATGTGGAAATCTCTAAGCAAATGTCAAACTTGTTGTAATAAGTTGATTTAAAGTTAAAGCCATCTAACCTTAATTGTTTTCTTGTTTACAGCTTACCCTGGAAGGTATTAAGCAGTTCTTTATTTCTATCGAAGTTGAGGAATGGAAATTGGAGACCCTGTGCGATCTCTATGATACTCTCTCCATCGCTCAGGCGGTGATCTTCTGCAACACCCGTCGCAAGGTAATTTGATACATTTAGCGCTGATTCAGACTGAGTTGGCAGTGGTGCAGCAAACACTTTTAATATTATTGAATTTTAAACTACCTACTTACTTAAAAGACCATTATCGCTTGAAAGGCACGTAAAGCGCGCGGCCTCACCGTATCTGCCCACTTGTAGCCTGGCGACCACGCGTATCTTGCCCGCGAAGCCTCGGGCGAGCTCGAGACGCCACGGGCAGAGCCGTATGCTCTGCGCTGTTACTAGGTCTGTACGTGGAGTGGAAGGCCAATGGTCACCGGCAGCTAGGAGAGCCTGCCGCGGCCGGCGGCCTCGTCGCGTCGCTACCAGCCACTATCCGGATGTAAATCAGCCCAGCCGCTTTTCCACCAATAATGTGCGAAGAATGTGTTTTTCATTAACCAATAGAAATGCTTCATTTACCTCGCCTCGCTCTGCTCAGCTGTTTCCACCAGAGATGTGCTGTGCGAGGATGTGTAAATGAAATGTTTGTATTGGTTAATAAAAACACATTTCTTGCAATACATCCTTACACATTATTGGTGGAAACACTGCTTTATTGATAGAACTGCCAATGTAATAAATTTTTAAGCCATTTTGAAACTTACCTTATGTAACACTATTTGCAAACAGTTCCCATGTAGGTAGGTGCATTTGATTCGGAAAAACCATAGCCCCACCACTGCCTATCCTATTCTAAATGTAATATCTAGTTAAATCCTTGTATATTTTTCACAAAGTTACTGTTTGATCTTTAGGTGGACTGGCTGACTGAGTCAATGCACGAGCGTGATTTCACCGTGTCTGCCATGCACGGAGACATGGACCAGCGCGAGCGTGAGGTCATCATGCGGCAGTTCCGTACCGGATCTTCGCGTGTCCTCATTACTACAGACTTGCTCGCTCGCGGCATTGACGTGCAGCAGGTCTCTTGCGTGATCAACTACGATCTTCCCACCAATCGCGAAAACTACATTCACCGGTATGTGTTTTCCATTTGCCATCCACACATTTTGAATACTTATTTTGCAGTAATTTTCTTCATACAAAGCATATGGCTTTTTCAAATCACTTCAAAAGAATAAAATATTCAGTTGATATTTAATTACGTTTCAGAATTGGGCGAGGTGGGCGTTTCGGCCGTAAGGGAATTGCCATCAATTTCGTAACTGAATCAGACAAGAGAGCACTGAAGGACATTGAGGACTTCTATCACACAACTATTACAGAAATGCCCAGCGATGTGGCCAACCTTATCTGAGTTGCCACTATTCCCCGGTTCATACTTTGTGTCCAGCGTTCAATTGCGATATATATAAGGTGTGAGTATTAGGAGAGGCCTCCTAAGTACTGCTGTGCCGAATTTTTTATTGGAACTAATTTTATTTGGACCGTTACTTGCGTTTTAGTTAATTTAATGAACGTATAATAGTATAATAGACGTATCAATATAAGTTTAATATATATAGAATAAGACCGGCTCGGCCGGATGGCCCCCGTTCCGCGCAGGCCTCTCTGCCGCTTGCAGAGGGGTCTCATCGGGTACTGGAGAGGCTATTTTAATCACAAAAGTACTAGAAGAAAGAAACAATGTATTGTAACTTTTTTTTCATTTGTACATAATATGGTAACTGTTTTTGTAATACGGTAAATAAATGTATGAAATATCGTAAACGTATTGTTATTGATGTACTTGAGTAATGTAGCGCTCCATTCCCGATCGGAACCTTAATGTCTATGAATGATTGTATTCAAACGCAAGTTTAATTTTGTTTCCAGAAGATCTGCCTACTGAGCCTGTTATGAGACGCACTTTGGACACAACTATGTGGAAATAATAAATCAAAATTTCCTCTTAATAGTTCATTAATTTCTATCGATGGGTCCTTATTGTATCCTATTTTCCCTTTTGCTATTTCAATCTACAAAAATTTGTTTTCTACGTGGTTTTTACGTTAATTTCGATTTATTTATATATTTTTGGAATAAATTTTGTTTCATAAAATTAGTCTTTTGCCAGAATGGTGATTAAGGTTCCTTTTAACTAAACGATGAGTTTACATGAAGGTTTCCTTTTAACTATACGATGAAAGTTTACATGAAGGTGATATTATTCAAACTTGCGCGTTCTAAGCTTGTACGATCTAGGGTTACCCTACATTTCAGTTTCATACATTTTGACACGAAGCCGAATGAACATACAAAAACTCACTTAACTGCAATCGCGAGCGTCAACGTTGGACAATACGGCCTCCGGTCCATACAGTTGCATCTGAATTAAATATTTGCCACAGCGGAGCGTGTAATGCTACATTTACACGCTTGTCGAGGCTTGCCAAGCGTCTACCAACTTCAAGCCTATACAAACACTTGAATGCCATTTGCACGCTTGCAAGCGCGTTGGTGTATTCCGAACAGCAGGGCTACTATGAAACTCTAAACTTGAAGTTCGTATCGTATCGTCCCTCTCGCTCTCTTATTAAATAGTACAAGTGTCAGAGGAACGGTACGATACGAACTAGTTTCATAGTAGCTCTTCAGGCAAGCATGGCAGACTTGGATCTCGCAGTTGCTTCGGCTCTTGCGTTGAGCGTTGAGAGAAGGATAAAAATTCTTCGTTTGTCCAATAGCATTAATAATGGTCACTAATGGTACATCCGTCCGTACGGCGTGATCTCCTGAGCGACACTAAACACGAGCCAACGCGTAAACAGGTCGCAAACGCTTACCGCAAGTTCCTTTGATCTGTGATGAAAAACCGACACCGGCTCGGATAGGCGACAAGCGCTGGTAAGCTCACGCAAGCCTATCCAAACGGGCCGTTTACACGCTTGTGCTGGTGATAGCTTGCCGAAGCTTGGCAAGCGTGTAGATGTAGCATAAGAATATCTGACACGGCCTACCAGAGGGCCTATTCCGAAGTTCGTATCTTACCATCCCTCTTACTCTCGTATGCGTCAGAGGGACCGAACGACACGAACTTCGAATTTCGTAGTAGCTCTGCTGCTCTAGGCATAAAGAGCGGTAATTATAAGAAAGTGTAAAGAACACGGTAAGTGTACTCGGCAAAGAGTATTGTAAGTGGCCTTGAGTCCGCCGCATTCGACGAGCGATAGCTGCCACCGCCTTAATATGGCAACGCGGGCTTTCCTACGGAAATTCATCGCGTAGGTAGAGGTCAGACGTACTAGGCAAAACGCGGACTGAGTCTTGCCTTGCGAGTACGCGTCCACATAAAGACTAGGTCCACGTGTATCTACGAGTACTACTTAACTCAATTGACTCTTAATCAAAATGATTCCCGTAAATATGCGCTCCCGTGATTGCATATACACCGTGCTAGTTTTAGTAGTTTTACGAATATCGGACAACCGAAATGTCATCAAAAGTGTTTTTTGAACAAATGATAACTCGCTCCTTTTTCCTGGAATTCATCGCGCAGTGGTTAGGGCGAGTTAGTCGATCCCGAAGACCCCGAAGTTGGCGGACGTTTTGCGAATAGTTCCAAGCGCGACGAGCGCACGCATCATGCTTGTTTTCAAGTTGGCGGAACGTTGTCTTGTCAGCCGCCGTACTCCTAAATACTCGTACGCTTAAAGAATAGCGGGCGGGAACGCGTACGCACGCGTCCAAGCCAAAACCTATTCCAGTAAATACGTCTCACCTCTACCGCGTTCCCCTCTGTGGTACATGCCCAACTGGGCATACGAATTTTATATAACAAAAAAGTAAAACCGACTCCAAAAAAATAACAAAAAATGGGACCGACTACAAAACCCTTGAAAATATTTCTCTAGGTACCTACTAAATCGAAGTCGTTGCCTCAGCACGAGCCACCCGTAGTGGAACAAACAATAGTCGTCTACATCACCTACATTACAATTACTACAATTATTGTACTTGACATTACTATGGGTTTCAATCCTTCCTGCTAGGTCGTGCTGTCACCAACTTCGATGTAGTAGGGCGAAACAATAATGTACACTGGCCTGCATTAGTGGATGGACACCTTACGTTCTATAATCGTTTGAACACGAGAGTTGGCGATTTTGTTAGATGTTCACAAGAAATGAACTAGATGGCGCTGTTAAACAGTTATTATGATATGATCGATATTTTATCCCCATAACAGCAATGTGCCGATAGCTGAGTTGATCGGCTGCTTAGATAAGCTCGTAAATTATCATGAGTTCGTATTCTACATAACAGAATTGTTTTTTTGTTCTTATTTTTAATTTATAACTTTATATTTTAATTTTGTAGATAACTGAAATGGAAATTTAAAAAAAACTGAAAAAAGGATAACGTTGCAATAGTAATAATACACGTTTTGAAGTTTAAAACAAAATGTTTATTCCTAAAACAATATTCCTTTTCATTAAATATTGACGCAGTTATTAATGTTATAAGTACTATATATTAATTAAATAACTGAAAACCAGAAAGAAGTTTGCTCAGAATCCAGAGAAGAATCGATTACACTATGTTTTAAATCAGGTAGTGTTTGAGTTTTTAAATCCTTTTTTTATTGTGCCCAGTCTAAATATTACGAATGCATACGCCAATTAAATGTTTTAGGGATGTTTCATACCCCTTAGATAATTTTATACTGGCCGTTTTGCGTCAGTTTGGCTTTCTTCTAAATCTGGCATTAAAAATTACGACCGTAAAGTTAGAAATGAAGTAGAATTACTGATTACGTAAAACATACAATTATTTTAGGAAATAATGAAGGTATTCGAAAACAAACGCAAACAACTAACTTAAAATAAAATGAAAAAATATTTTCTGGGTGTCGTGTGAGGTTTTCAGTTATTTAATTAGCACCTGACCAAAAGTTGTATTTTAACATTTTATTCCTCAATAAAATGTTAAAATAGAACTCATTTTAAAAAATAATTACGATAATAAGCAGATTCAACTTGAAAGAGACGATCAAACGATGTTGCAAGCAGCTGATCAAGTAGCAAAATCTTTGTAATAAAAACTTAGCCTGGTAGTTTAAAGATCTTCAGTCTACCCTCTTTAAGTTTCGTTAAACACGCATGACTTACCGATTAATTTTAAGACGACCCGATATAGATCCGATTTTAATCGCTTAAGAACAGTAATATGGTCAAGTGGTTGTGAACTTCGTTCGTATGTCACAAGTTCAAATCCCACCAGGCGATAACATTGAGTTTGTGTTTTTGTAAATTTACTGCTAGATTTTAAAATTATTTTTATTACTAAAGTTCACACTAATTCGCAACATGGGTCTTCGTAAATAAATAATTTCATTATCATCAGCATCCCAGCCTATAGATACACTTTCCCTCTGCTGGTCACAGGCCTCCTCTCACAATAAGAGGGCTTGGGCCGTAGTTCCCACGCGGGCCCAGTGCGGATTGAGAACTTCACACACACCAAAGAATTTATCGTTGGAATATTTGAAGGACAAGAAACGATAGTAATGCGAATAATAATATTCTCCTTCTCTTACGACAAGTACGATGGAGACAGAAAATGTCGTTACGCGATTCGCGGTATCACCCCACGGTGTTCCCACCCAGGCAGGAATATAATTTAGTTACTACGGCAGCGAAATATCCAATTTCTAACATGAATATAAATATTTTTTTAAGGTCAGCGCCAGCGCCATATAGTGAGATCTCAATAAACTAACTTAGTAAAGTAAATACCGCTAATACACTTCAAACACATAGATGGCGCCGTTTCTCGCGTCAGACGATTATGTTTTGTCCATCGACTTTTGCAGGCTACATGATCATGCCTTACATTATCATGGTCGCAAATTATCACGTCGTACATTATTGGTTCCCTGCTAGTTCGGTACGGGGTGATAATGCACGACATGATAATTCGTGCACATAAGCACGGATTATCAGGCCGTGCATTAACAAGGCGTACATTAACTGCACGGTGTAGTCACCCGAAATATCTCCTAAACGATGGCATTTTCATGAAACCCATTTTACCTTTTTTAGAATTTCTTTAGTGCCCTACGTGTGTTAATACGTCACAGATCCGTTCATATCTTAATATTTTTTATACATAATTATAACATCGGAACTTACCGAAACTTTTCGGTGATTACCGGTTGTGGTGCATCACTATTTATGAGATTTAAAAAACAGGTAACACAACACAACACATGAAAGCGAAACGTCATTTTAGTATCTTGGTTTATGTATGAAATAATCAGAATTCAGTTGGCCAAAAATTAGTTTTAATCAAATCGCCCAACTATTCGCCCTATGATCATGTAGCGATATTCATAATGACCGGGCAATGTGATAAATAATGAAGTTTAGATAATAATTATTACTAGGCCCGTAATAGCTTGTCATTATTCATAATGCCCGGGCACTATAAATAATGCCCATATTAATCACTTGTTCCAAAATATATATATACAAATACAGACAGCGCAGGCTTTGACTTTTCTTGCAGCATTCAAATATATAAAAATTATATACATCCTTTTGAAAAATTAAGAGGCTGTTTCACCATCCATTGATTAGTGTTAACTGGCGGTTAGGTGTGATGCCGTCTCTATTTGTTTTGTTCGAATAGACGGAGACGGCATCACATTTAACCGTCGGTTAACGCTAATCAATGGATGGTGAAACAGTCCCTAAGGATAAGTACTTACTTAGATTCAACAAGCTAAGGCATAAGGCTTTTCATTTAACAACAATTATTACATACAAATATTTAACCACTACTTCTAGTAATTAAACTATCACATGATCATAAGTAAACTACAAAATCAATAGTTTAGATCTAATAAATTAATATCACATTTCTGGAAATGTTCTTTTTGACTAACAAATAATAAATAAAAACTTGAATCAAATATCATAAAAACGCAAACAAAAGTATCAACAATAAAACTGTAACTGGAAAAAATATATACACAGACATTCTTGGATGGCACATTGATGTCAATATGGATGTATCATCATCATTTGACAGCCCATCTTTAGTGGGCACTTCCACAATGACCAACTCATCACTGAAAAAGTCTACATTAAATACACATTCTGTTTTATTAAGACAAACTTTTGAATCTGACATGTTAGTGTACTGAAATTTAGGCTTATAAATATCAAAAATAACATGAATATTATTTCTCACAATATCATTATCGCTGTAAAATATATAATAGTAATATCCATCTACTAATATATCATGAGTTACTTTTAGTGTAGTAGTCCTTTCTAAATATTTTGTACTATTACAAAGATTGGAGAATGGAAAAGGCTCATTAATAATAATGTCATTATTATAACATTCATGTAAACTAACTTCAAAGCTGGAGATTGAGCTATCCTGGTCTCTGATTGTGGTGTTAAATGCATTGCCTCCATGGTGAATGCCTGCATCAAGCACAGTGTTTGGCTGATGAACAGAAGGGTTCTGTGTATTACGTTTGGTTCGAAATTTCTTTGATTTGTTCTTCTGGTCAGAACTATTTTCAGCACTGCCATAGTTATTTTGGAATGAATCAGTTGTATCATAAGGAATCACAGTTTCTGTATTATTCTTATCCTTATAATCAATTACATTTTCTAATGGTATAAGAGGAGGTGCCTTCAATGCCTCTTTTTTTGCACCAGGACTTTCTAATGTAACAATCACATGTTCTTGTTTGTCAACATGAGGAGGATCTTTTGTATACTTGTTACCTTCTAGAATACCACAAGTGTTGAGTATTTTGTCACCTTTAACTACTAAAATTTTAGCCCCTAAATATCTTGAACATGCTTTGAGTTCAACGGAAGCACCTTTAAAGAGATAGAAGCCCCAATACTCCAGCGTATCATCAGGAAGTGTCAAAGATTTTTTTAGTCTTATATGTTTCTTCTTGTCTGGTGACAGTTCAGGTCTACCACTCATTTGGAATGCATTAAATGTTGTGTTCATTTTTAAGGAATGTGATTTGCAAAAAATGGATGATTGTCCTTTGTGAATCTGGATAACATCCGAATCTGATATCTTATACATAACATCAGCATATCTCATGTTTCTTAAGTAAAGAGGTATTATTATGAGTATAGTCGGCAAAACTGTAGTTAACAAGCAAAATGTTATGACTCTACATGATCCATGCATTTTACTTCCACCTGAAAAAGAAAGAATTAGTTTAAAATATAATCAAGATTAAAAGTGACATAGTACCTAACATCAAACTTTTGTTATGAGTATATTGCAGTCCTATAATTATTAAACTTACTTATAACCAGTGCCCTTTTGTGTTGTTGAATACCTATTTTTGTTGACTATACAATATATAATACAATATGTGTTAATGTTTTAATGTTTAAAACATAGAGTCTATATACTCATTTTCTATCATTTATAATGTAAATTCGGGTGATTATGTGAAACAAAAATTGGTTGAACGCCAAATTATGGTAGGTAGGAGGACTCTTCCACACAAGTAAATATCCCATTAATAACTTAAATCACCCTGACTGAAGCACTGTATTAACTAACAATATGACAATGTAGGTATGTAGTAAAAATAATTCGTACGATAGGTGTAAACGAACATACATGAATAAAAATAAAGAAAAAGGCACATTTTCTAATATAAAATCGATCTTACAGATTCTGTAATGCAATAACAATTTGCTTTGTCTTAAGCACCTTACGAAGAATAATAGTTGATCAATTTATTTATGGTAAGTGAATGATCATCTTTAACAGCAAATATTAGGTAAGTCAGGTGATCGTGATTGTTTTGCAAACATCAACATTTTCAACATCACACACAACCAATAGACCAAGCTCCAAGCAATGAGATTAGAAGAAGCTTTTTATAAGCTAATACAATACTGCACTTGACAGATGAAGGGTGACCAGATGCTCAGAGGAAGTAAAGTAAACACATGGAGAGGCCCTATTCTACTATACACATTTTGTTATGCAAATATGTTTAAAATCGATATACAAATAAAAAACACGTATTATCTCTTTCTTTCTAAGGTGTGTCGGCATATAAAAACAAAGACGGCATGACATTTATTTATTCTAAAGATTTGTCATTACGAGCAAGTGACGTTTCATCGTGCCATCCGCCATATTATGCGACCTAGGCTTTGTGGTACGTGAGCTGTCAGGTAAACTATACTACGGAGTTTTTGGTGATTTTCAGTGTTATAAAAAAACTTTTAAATTTGGTTTCGTGTTGTGGACATCACAAGTGATGCAAACGCAATATGCCTTTGTGTTCCATAGAACAGTTCTTCTCATGAAACGAGAAATCAACCGTTTTTGACTTTTCATCGGTTAGTTGCCATTATTCCATCAAATAGTGCCATTTCATGGTATATTAAATAATGATAATTATCATTTCCACAAAAATATGCAGATTTTACACGATTTAAATTTGTATTTTTGATTCCATTGAATTTGGTTAAATTGGCAAACTTCTAAGTGTTGTGCTGAATATCGACATAAGTAGAACTGAAATAGGTAACTATATTTCGTCCATGGTTTTTGACTAATGGCTGTTCTAATTTTACAGATTCCCTAAAATGATGTATAACGGCGGAAGTAGTAGATAATAAATCCACGGCATATTTAAGAAACTGGACTGGACATCTGTTTGTTGCATTATGAAGATGAAGAGTCGCTGTTCAACAGAACTTTAAACGTTATTAGATTCGCTATATTCGATATTTGTAACACGAGATAGTTAATGATTTATATAAATTTAAAAATTCTTGTATTATTTTCGTTGTTTTACAAAGAAAGGGCATTTAAAACGTTGTTGTTGCTTAATTTAGTCGGCACAAGGTACAAGGTAGAAAGGTGATTGATGCAAGGATGCAAAAGAGTAGAGTGTCGAACCGTGTAAATCGTCATTCGCCATCTCATTTTACCCTCGTCTCATGCCGTAAGGCAGAAAAAAGTGGCGAATTATCAAGGTGATTTCCAGGTAGACAATAATATGTGGCGTTATCTGGGAAAAGGTACCTTGTTGTCGGTATTGAGTTATTAATATCCCCATAATCTACATACATTTAGCTATCGAACCATGTAAGAAACATGCATGTAGCTTTAATAGATATTTAAAAAAAAATGTTGAACCTCAAAAGCCAGAAAAGGTGATTATGAGAAAATTGAATTCAAACTTATACACCCAATAAAATTATGTTGTTGTTGGAAGTTACATAGATAGCATGCTATTTGAGGAGTAGATTGTACGAGCTTTCAGGTTTCAAAACAATTTTGTAATTAGACAACTGTTTTCCTATAGTTTACCTTACCAAAGTGCATAAAGTAAAAAAACAAAGGTTGATGGATTTATTACTTAATTTTCTATTTATAGTATATTTCCATTGGATTTTATCGAAGGAAAAAATATTATGCGTAATTGGACACTAAATAAGAACTACTTACTCCTTTTTGAATTAACGTTGTTTATTATATATAAAAAATTTCTTTAACAGAAATAAATTTGTGGTTTACTAATGTAATTAAACAGTCAAATTCAACAAACGTTGATATTTAGTACGCTAAACATAGCCCAATGAGACCAAATTAACACGACAAATCTTAAAAAACTAGTTTTTTCAGTCTCAAAATTCAAGGTAAAGTTTAGTAAAAAGTTGGTACAATCACTATATATTTTCGAAAAGGTACCTTATCGTCGGTGGTTAACTATTTAGTGATATTAAGTGATATCATTTGAAAACGACTAATAACTTACGATTAATTTTAATAGTCTCAATTTAAGAACACTGTAGTATTAAAACTCTTACCAAAAACCTATAATTTTGTATCAACAAACACTAAATAATTAACGTATTTGAAAAGGTACCTTATTGACGGACGTAAAATGTTTAGTTACATATCGAAAATACAAACTGAGACATGGATGCACAGAAAAACCAGAAAAAGAGACCAGCGCTGGGAATAGAACCCAGGTCCTCAGCAATCCGTGCTGCGTGCTATAACCCCTACACCACCGCTGGACAGGAATCTAGACACGATTTTTTCCTATGCATACATATCTCAGGTTGCAGGGTGGTAAGCACTAGTGCTTAGTAGCGACATCTCTTGTCTGGGTGAGCGGTGCTTGGGCCCGCGTGGGGACTACTGCTCAAGCTCTCTCATTCTGAGAGGAGGCCTGTGCCCAGCAGTGGGACGTATAGGCTGGGATGATGATGATGATGATGACGCGCCGACAAAGTACCGACGTCCGACACGTCTTCCAAACCGATACCGAGCGCACAGAAAGCATTCAAGAGCGGCACCGACAATAATGTACCTTTCTTACTAAACTTTAAGGGATGTTTTAACTCATAAAAAATCGATTTAAAAACTTGTCTCTGTCAAATTAAAATTTAGACCCTGCTTATTAATATATGTACTTATAGAGTAAAAAAGAAAAAATGATTTTTTTCGACATTTTACTTTAAGCGCGATTATCTCGGAAACTAGAACCGACAACAAGGTACCTTTTCCCAGATAAACCACATATATAATAAAAGCCCTTACCCGCGGCACGTAGGTGTTGCAGGCTTCCGAAAACCTTAGTTCAATCACAATAGATAATAGTTAGTTAAATGTAAGGAGCCTTGGGGGACGCCTATGTCAAAGTCTAAGAACTTACATTTTCTTAGCACAGTGCCTATGTACAGCTAGTGGACGTCTTTCGGCTATGATGAAACTTCGTCAAGGAAATTTCCATTGTGCGAATTATGGTAAAAAATAAAAAAATAAAAGCTTAAGCGTTAAGGATCCGTTTGCGAACTATTATATTTGATTTGTACCTATTAGTTTTAAATAATCTTTTTAACTAAGTAAATGATTGTTTTTTTTCGGATACTTAAGTACTTTAATTAAACATTCACTGTGTAGTATCTTGTAAGTAGTTAGTAGGTATAACGAATTTAAAAGGGAAACTGGCATAGCTATCTACGTATTATGTAGGCTTAGCAGGCGCGGATTCAGTAGGGCTAACTACTACGAAACTCCAAAAACCGAAGTTTGTATCGTACCGTCCCGCTGACGCTTATATTATTTAATACGAGAGTCAGAGGGACGCTACGATACGAACTTCGATTTTCGAGTTTCGTAGTAGCCCTGCTGCTCTCAAAAAAGGTTGTGGTCACAGTCACCCAAAAATTGGCTAAGTGCGAGTTGGAGTATGAACTCGCTTTTGAACTGGCTCAAAGTTAATCAATTATTGGCTTGTCATCAGCTTTGAAATATCCGTGAAAGTGTGTTGTCAGAAGTCTATTAGGGATGTGGGCATGCCCAATTTGTCTGACATGATTTTTATTTTTAGGCTTAGCTTCGATGGACCGATGGATTGTACCGTTTTGTGATGCATTATCGATCCAAAGTGGCATGGCAATTTTACATTGCCTTGTGACTACCTTTTCAGGCTTAATCTTCGAAGTTACGGTAATCCGTAAATAAGGACAGTGCAACTGTGGTTTTGGAGTTGTGGATATGCCGTTTTTGCGCAAAGACTAACACTTACTTAACCGTTTGTAACGTAATTGCAACTGTACATAAAGACGTTTCTTACTTGGTCCGTATACAGTCACTTAAGTACTAAAGACTACTGTATATATATTTGTAGTTTCTAGTTAGATTAGACTGTATCTATACTGTTTTAGTTAACCATAAGTACTTGAATAATATTGTCGTATAAAATTTGACTGTTTAAACATTCCTTCTTTTCCACACACATTTAAATGATTTCAACACTTTGACTTACACTAACTTGCTACCATTTTAGTTTAACAGTTGTGACCAATAATACATTGTTTTTTCTATTTCACCCAATAATCAGATCAATTATTGAATTATTTTAAATTGATTTTTATTTATTTCTGCTTCTTTCTCACTTGCACCAACATATCAAATAGAGCTCGTACTTATTTTGTCCACGTTCTAGAACATAGACAATGTCGTTACTCTGGTATAAAACTGATTTATAACCAAACATGAATGCACTTATTAGCATTTAGGTCTTTTAATCCATATAGGCTATTGTATCATTGTTAGATTTGTTCTAAAGAAAGTAACATAAGGACTTACCAGGTTGTTTTGGTCCGTTATTGATGAATGAATTTGTACAAAACTGATATGAATAAAAGTTTTTAAAACCAACATATAAAATGTTTAATTCTACAACGAATCGAGAAACGAACAAATTAAAACTACATTTAATTTTCAGACAAATTGCATAACATTGACTTCAGTAAAGGACAATGAACATCTTATCGATTTATTTGTTGGTCAATTAATAAAAATATCCACCCAATTGTATTTTTTAAATCATTGGAACTGGGTTAATTGTTGTCAATCGAAAAGAAAGTTTAATGTACGCAGGTTATAAATTTAAGTATTCAACCCTAAAAAAACACGTACACAGTTCATGTTTTATAATGACAAGGTAGGAACGTTTATTGTTTTTTAGTACTTAAGAAACCAAAAATGATTTAAGCGTGATACTTATTCTAAGAACAGTTAGTGTGGACATCTGATATGGACAATCAAAAAATTAATTGGAAGGATGAACGTTCTGTTTTCGAAGTTGATTAAATATCGTAAACATGCTAATATAAGGGGACATTAAACATTAAGTAAAATGCTAAAGTATATCGTATTAGAGTGGTTGGGAGCAAATGAACAAAACTACATTATGTCCTGTCGTTAAAGGAATGACAAATTAAAAAGTGAATATTTTGCTTAGTGTGTCGCATAAATTTGTTTTGCAGTGGCAAATACAAAGATGGGAACTGTAGTCAAGATATGTTATTGAATGGCCAAATTTATTGTGAAAATCTCCTTGCCGATTTAAATTAATACAGGTTCTATGCAACTTAAACCATTTGTATTTTTTTGAGCAAAGTAGGTTGAGTTAGAAAGAAATAGACTACAATTATAATAATACACACGTTGTTTTTGGTAGCGTACTGTTGGAAGTCAGATTAAAACAAAATTTCTTATATTGGTTCATGTGACACATTTCAACCAATCCTTCAAAGAGCCTTATTCATAACTTGAGAAAAAGTTATTAACAAGGTTATGTACTAAATAAATTTTCCAGATTTACATAAACAAAGTTATAATAATATCGATGTTTACAATTACAATTTGAATAATCAATATTGTAAAAAACACACACAATCTCCTGCGATTTTTCCGAAGATACCTTATTTGCCATTGCCACATAATAATGTGTTTATCATCAGGTTCCATGAAAAAAAAAGATAGTTACCTATTTATGCAACAAGAGCAAAGTTGTTTTTTGGTGCGAATGTTGAATTTGAATCCCGAGCAAGCGAATTCTTAATTGTTCACGAGCGTAGCGAAAATTCTAGGTCAGAATCCTGAGAGCAGTGAGGGATTCAAACACACGAGATGCAAAAAAACTTTGGTCTCATGTGACACATACAACTTTTCCCCTCAGCAGCTAGAACATAAGTTAGAATAAAATCACACAATACCTTCTTGCCCATTTACAAAACAAACAATATATAAATAATACGATTATTAAGAAACAAATATAATAATCATATTTAGAAACCTTTATTCAAAAATGATACGTACAGTCGCCATTACATCTTTAAAAAGTCACCAAAAAGTTAAGAATGCCAGACAATGATCAAAAGTCTCCGGCAAGTAGAGGTTTTAAATTTGGAACGAAAGTAGGTACGATACAACTCTCATACTCACAACATGCATTGTAATTTGAACTTAAAATTACGTACTTGTATATATGTCCTATTTTTTAATACCTACTGCAATAAGCCTCATCTTTGGGACATAAAATGTTGAACAATATAAACGTATAAATGATTATAAATGTCCCTAATAACCTTTAATTATGATTTTATTAGGATTTATATTAAATAAACATAAATAGATTTAGTTGCAAATTCATTCAATTTGATAAATATATATTCCAACTCTAAGAGGTAGGCAGTATACGGAACGCTAGGTACAAAGGCTAGGTAGGTAGGTACTAAAAAAAACAAGAGCAGCGTCTTTGGTGCAATGGTGCATATATTTATTTTTCATGTAATTTATTAAAGAAAAATTTGAATACTTACTATAAATTTAATTTAACATTATAATCAACACATTTTATCCTATCTCTCGCTTTTTTCGTGTTGAAGTGAAGTTCAAATATTTGTTACTTAGTGAGTAGACTCAGCACTGTCTAGAATAAAAAAAAAATTATAATAATTAAAAAGTAACTTTTTAATTATTATTTTTAAATGCTAAGTACAGTGTTGGGTCTACTCATTGAATTCTAAATATTTGAACTTTACTTTGATCTGTCATTTCACTTCAACACGAAAAAAGCGAGAGATAGGATCAAATGTGTTGATTACAATCTTAAATTAAATTTTTGGTATTAAAAATATATCGATACTTACCTAATAAATTACATGACAACGAAATATTTCCAAAATGTAAATTTTCCCGATCTTTTTATAAAGTATGCAACCTCGTTGCACGAAAGCCGCTTCTCTTGTTTTTTTTTTAAGTATAAAAGAATTCCGTATACTTACTGGTATACTGCCTCTACATTTGGAATAAATATTTGTTAAATTGAATTAATTTTTAACAAATCTTTTATGTTTATGTAATAGAAATGTTAATAAAATTCATATTTAAAGGTTTAATAACATTTATAATTAATTATACGTTTATTGTTCAACCTTTTTAATGGCCCCAAGATGAGGCTTTTTGCAGTAAGTATTAAAAAATAAGTGTGACATTAGGACTAGAAATTCTAAGTTCAAATTACAATGCATGTACATAGGTACTTATACTCTTTGGCATGTTATGAGTATGAGATTTGTATTGTAGCTACCGGACACTTTTTTATGATTTTAAATGTGATTATTATATTTGTTTCTTAATATCGGATTATATTAAAAAAAAATGTGTTTGTTTTGTAAACAGGTAGGTATATGTGGTTTTATTCTTATGTTACATTTAAATTAATTATGTTCTCGCTGCTGTGGTGAAAAATTGTATGTGTCACACGAGACCAGTTTTTTTGCATCTCTTGTATTTGAATCCCTTGCTGCTCTCAGGATTCTAACCTAGAATCACTCGCTAACGCTCGTGATTAAATTATAGAATCCATCGCTTACTCGGGATTCAAAATCAACACTCGCAACAAAAAACAACTTTGCTCTCTTGTTGCACAAATAACTATATCCATCATCTCGGTCAAAATTCCTAAACTAATTCTGCATTATGTAGTATTGTGTGTCATAGTTAATTCATTGTATGGTGGTGGTGATTGTTGGGTTCTTGGGTTTGTGTGATTTATCTTTGTTTTTACAGTGTGGAGGTGGAGGAGCTGCATGAATACACATTTATTCCATAGACGTAGCTATCGTGTGGTCGCGGGTGGGCAGTGTGTAATTATTTTAGTACATTGGTATGATCCTACGCACAGTAACGCCTGATTCAATAAATTATTTAAAATTTTATTTTTGCATTTTTGGGCAAAAACAAGACAGCATTTTTCATATCAGACAAGTTGCTCTATGGAATTAAGTTTCTTTTGCCTTTACACATATCAGAAAAAGAAACGTGACACTGACAGTAGTGTAGTAGTACCTGCAGGGCTACTATGAAACCATACGAAACTCGAAATTCGAAGTTCGTGTCGTGCGGTCCCTCTGACACTTATGCTATTTAATACGAGAGCGAGAGAGACGGTACGATACGAACTTCGAGTTTCGTAGTAGCCCTGCTGGCCTGCCACTAATGAATGAGCATTTCAAATTGAAATGGTCAATGGCCGGATGATCAAAGTTTGTATCGTACCGTTCCTCTCACTCTTGTACTTATTTAATAATATAAGCGTTAGCGAGATGGTAAGAATGAAGTTCGAATTTTGCACTTCGTAGTATATATAGGGTATAGGGCTAGCACGCTAGCGTCGTACTGTACGTACAGCCTAGCTTTCGATTGGCTCTTTTATAGTTATTTAACCAATCACAAACGTGGCACAAAATTAAATGTCAGTCAAAGTCAAACGTTATCAAGTTGTCAAAGTCTGTATTGTGTACCTTACTACTAGAGAACGGGTGTTAGTGTTAAAAAAGATAAATTTTGCAAAACTGTTCAGCTTTATTATGATAACAGTTAAAAAAAAGTAGAGTAGCAAGTGTCTGAAATCATTTAATAAATTATTAACCACAGAGTACATTATATTAACCTAAACTGATGTGAGAATACGTGGACGGTGATTTAGTTTTAGTTATCTGTTAAAAACATTATTACAAACCAAAGTTACAAACATAAATTGAATCGTTGAATTCTTTAATAATAAAAGTTTATAACAAAAAAGTATTTTACTTCATTAGTTATAATGACTTCGAATATTCTGAAACCAGACTTGATATGGATAGAAGGAAGATGTTATAGAAGTAACGATCCAGTTGCTGAACTTAATACTTATCAAGAATCAAATTTATATGAAAATGGTTTGAATTATTTATTTTATATCTCCTAGTCTCCTTTCTGTACCAGGGGTTGGTATTTGCCCTCTAATATTGCTGTGTCCTAACAGGGCGTCACATAAGACCTACCTATTTATAATTCCATCCATCAGTTCAGTTTGTAGTGTGATATAATTCATCAGCATCAATATCTGACACAAAAAAGTTAGCGTAAGTTTCTAGGGCTGGTAAGAGTATTTTTGTATGGTCTACTGTGATAGATATTATTGCTGGTGACTAACTACATTTCAGAAATTGTGGACAAGTCTGCCTCTACCTCATTTTGACACAATGTGGCACTGGCCTGCTTAAAGATGACTAGGTACCCCTGTTCTAAATGATTTTGTAACATAAAAAGGTTCTGCATCAAGAAGGGAATGTGTTTAGCTTACTGTTTTTTTTTTGTAAATATTTATAGTTGGATGTGTTCTTTCAGAAACAATTTACCATGATGAAGATGAGTATGAAGACTGTGAAGACATTGAGATAGTGACCCATGATGATTCACGTTTCAGCACAAGTGTACATGTTTCAAAGTATGTCTGCAGTCTAAGCAATTTAAAGTTTTCACTCAGATTTTTAAAACAACTTGCTTAGAAGACCGATTGTAACTGGGGGTTTTGAGAGAATAAATTTGCCTTAATTATCCATAAAAAAATTATTAGTCAAGTTTTGTGACGGTCCGTACAACATGTATGTTAACTGCATCACAAAACTGACAATTAAAAGTGGGACACTTTTTTTTATTGCTTACATCAATAGTGCTTGTGATTCTGTCATTTTTCTAAGGATTTCGTATTGTGTACTGAATCTTCCAAGTTTAGGTATATTTTATACCTTAGGCTGCTACTTACTCTTAAACTACTTATAATTCTCAAGCAATCTTAGCCTCTATAATTTTCCTTGTAAATATGATATATTTACTACCATTCTAAATTTTTTCAAAATTTTCCACCCAACAGTTTGGATTTTAGAGGGGGGGAGGGACGCTCGATTTCAATGAAAATTTGCACTTTAAAGTTGAATATTTCGCAAACAGATCACTGAATAGAAAAATTGTCTTAGCAACACCCCAATGGTTTTAAAAGACCTATCCAATGATACCCCACAATACAGGATTAGTTGAGAAAATAAAATCACCCCCACTATGTCTATGGGAGGTACCCTATAATTTTTTTTTTCCTTTTTTTTTAATGTACCACTGTCGGCTTGACTGATATATATATTCATGTCAAATTACAGCTTTCTAGTACTAACGGTCTCTGAGCTTACCCGCGAACAGACAGATGGACAGACATGGCGAAACTATAAGGGTTCCTAATTTGACTATGGAACCCTAAAAAGTAATCTGCTTCTTCCGTCCTTATTGATGTGACTACGCTAATAATTACTAGTCCTTTCGACTAGAGTGCTACTTCAGCTTTTCATCAGTTATTGGAATACCTATACCTGTAATTACATTTTTGACCCAGAGATTCAGTGGTGTGCAGTGAGGGTCAGCAGCACTAGTACCTAGCTTCTGCCATGACGTGAGGGAATGCAGCACTAGAGTTGGCTTCTCCGTTGCTGGTACTGATGGGTGCATGTGGGTGCAGGTGCTGGCGTTGTCTACCCTCACTGCGCGCCACTGCAGAGAATGAGGGTTTGATAACTATTTGTAGTGCCATAGCTATGTTCTCTTATTGTAGTTCTATATACCTATGTAAAAAAAATAAGTAGTCAGACTATTGGCAGTAGTACATTAAAATGTACTTATTACATTTTTTTGTTAATTAAGTGTCTGTTTGTTGATACATAACGATTTAATACTGAAATAAATAGTGTTAATTATTTTAATTATTTTTTGTTCTTTACAGGCACTATATAGGATCTATAATTGGCAAAAAGGGTTATACAAAAAGCAGAATTGAACATGAAACTAAAACAGAAATTAAGATACCAAGGCAAGGGCAGGCTGGGGATGTTACTATATTTGGATCTAGTGCATCTGTAAGTTCTCATTTAACTAGAAAGTACTAAAAATGGGATAAGTAAGTACTGAATGCCATTTAAGCACTTGTGACCTGTGTTTGTTTCAGAATGTGAGAGCTGCAAGGCGGAGACTTGATATGATAGTTATGTCCTCAAGAATGAAACAGAAGCCTACACATTTTATTTCAATCCCAATGATTAATGCAGAAATTATTAGCAATTTCACACGATTTCAGGTGCAATACCCTTTGCTGACTACAACAGAAACAATTGGCGGAGTTATCGCGTAACAAACATACAAAAAAATATATACACTCGAATTGAGAACCTGTTGAAAAATTACTATGATTAATACTTATTTTGATGATATGATATATTAATTTATACAAGTTTAAACATTAACTGCTGGTGAAGCCACAAACTACTGCAAACTATCTTTATTATTTTTTTTCATCACACTTGCTCGTAAACAGTGTGGTAACATGCAGGCTACCTTGGTTGCAACCCCCCAAATAAAACCCTCGACCTTAATGTGCTTGTCATGAAACCCGTGGTCGGTAAATGAGTCATTGCCCGTACTGATTTTCATGTCATGAAGCCCAAGGTCGGTAAATGATGCGTGATGCTGCATGGCGTGGTGCAGCGCGGCGCGCGCAGGTCGGGCACGTATGCTACGTGGGGTGGGGTGGCGCGGAGGCTGGCGCTGCCAAGAGCGTAGTCAGCGGTATCGGCAATTTTTGGAAAATCTTAGTTTTTCTTTTACAAATATACAATTTTACTCGCAAATGTGATGAAAAACATTGTATGTCGCACGGGCGGTACTAGAATTACGAACATCGACTCATTAAAGCCCTCAGTCTTCGACTTCGGGCTTCTAATAGACTCTCGTTCGTAATTCCTTGTTTACCGCCCTTAAGACACAATATACTATTCTAGCTTATGCCTGCAACATCACCTGCGAAAAATTCGTTTATCGCTGTCGCTCGGAAACTACTAAATTTTCCGGAATAAAAACTATTAAATTCAAACTATCTCCATACCTAGCAAATTTTATCCAAATTGGTTCAGCCGTTTAGACGTGAGGTTAACAGACAGAGTTACTTTTGCATTTATATACCTATTGTTTTGGATTACATAATATAAAATAAAATCTCTTCCAATAATTTATCTGTATGTAGGTATGCTTGGGTTTTTTAAACTACGCACCAGATTTCAATGCGGCTTTCATCAATAGATAGTACCTATGCTTCAAGGATTACGCAACAACTCCTAGATCTAGCTAGACTACTCTTCTTGCTGACCTGCTTAGTTTAAATCTTAAAAGTGGCAAATAGGTTATTTTGTTTTATTTGACTTGAAGGAAAGCATTCTGCGGGATTGTCCAGGCCGTGGCCTAGAAGAGTCCATTTTTATGCGGCCAAAGAAACTACATCTAACTCTGGGAGTTATGTGCTTGATGGATAATGAAGAAAGGATGCTTGCTTCTAAGATCCTTACAGAAGCGAAGGAGAAAGTTATCATGTTAGTATTAAAAACAACAGGTTTTTGTAACGTGACTATTAAATATGTAAACGAAACGAAAGTGATGCGTTTGCTATCAGGTAATTATACGAAGCTGTGGCATTTATGTGGATGGCGCCAGTCTTTGATGAACGACGTATTGATGATCGAAGGCGCCAGTTGTTCTAACTTGCATGTCATAAACACGTCCTAACTTAGTTTTTTTTTGTTTCACTCAATAGTGTCGAAATTGGTAAATTGCTGACAGAATGTCAAAAAAAATTGCCTGAAATGTGCCGATAGTACTCGTATATGAGACAATTTAAGAGAATTTTCATTTCGCTATTGTAGGTTTGTCGAGTGAGTCTAATCTAACATTTGATGGCCGGATGGCCAAGTGGTTAGAGAACCTGACTACGAAGCTTGAGGTCCTGGGTTCGATTCCCGGCCGGGGCAGATATTTGTATGAACAATATGAATGTTTATTCTCGGGTCTTGAATGTTTAATATGTATTGGAAGTATGTATTTATCTATATAAGTTTGTTTATCCATTGCCTAGTATCCATAGTACAAGCTTTGCTTAGTTTGGGGCTAGGTCAGTTGGTGTCAAGTGTCCCATGATATTTATTTATTTATTAATTATTTCAGGCCACTGCTGCAAAGACATTTGCCTTTAAAAATTAGAATGAAAGGCTTATCTTATATGAATGATGATCCTAGAGATATAAACGTTCTATATGCTAAAGTTGAAGAGTGTGACTCTACACCTGGAATTTTACAACAGTTAGCTGATGGAATCGCAGATTACTTCTATAAAGAGGGTAAGGAATCCCTTTAAAAGATTATACTGTGTGAGATGAGAAAAATCCGAGCGAAGACCGTTTTCTCTATAGGTGCATTGCGCAACAGAGAAAACCCACAAAATACGCATGCTGCGCCGCCGGTAGCCGGTCTTGCATAGTTGTCGCCGTGCCGCAATGCTTGATTTGTTTACCTGTTTGTTTGGACAGATTTAAAAAAAAACTTTCAGAAACAGAAAGCTAAATTATCCTATCCCTGCTTAATGGTGAATTTCCACCGGCGAGGCGAGGCGAGACGAGGCGAGACGAGAATTGAAATTTGCATGCAATCTCGCGCGGCCGCAGCGAGCCGCCGCGGGCCGCCGTGGGCGCCGCCATACAAATTTCAATTCTCGTCTCGCCTCGTCTCGTCCCGCCTCGCCGGTGGAAAATCACCTTAACATTCGACTACTATTTATCACTGAACTAAAATAATTTTAGAAAATAATTTTAGTTCATTGATATGGACCTCCGCAAAGTAACGCCTGATTCAATAAATTACTATTTATCACGGCAAGGGCCAGGTTCCATCGAGGCACAGATTAAATTGCGAGCATTAGTAATTAATTTGTTTGTTTGTTTTTTCTCTTTATTGTACGAAAAAGAAATACATACCTAAAAGTTACACGAAAAAAATGCTAAGTATACAAATTTGTTTTGAATGATATTATTTTATACTTTGCACGCGGCTTCGCCCGCGTGGAATTCGGTTATCGCGAGCTGTTCCCTCGGGAGCTCCATTTTTCCGGGATAAAAAGTAGCCTATGTTACTCTCTGGCTCATAAACTATATCTATGGAAAAAAAAAACATGTCGATCCGTCTTCCGTTTCGACGTGAAAGATGGACAAACATACAAACACACACACTAGCTTTTATAATATTAGTATGGATTGCATAAGGATGGATATCTAAAGTAAAACTGCCTAACCAACTAATTTTTTTTTAAAGTTACGCAGTTATAACGTTTCTGGACTTATACGTAAGGTAACAACACACATGTAGGTAGGTAGGGATATTTACTTACTTATTTCTACTACTGAGAGTCAGAAATTTCCTAAAAGCCAAGAATCCATATTAATTTTCTAAAATTGTGCCGCGTGCGTGTGTCAGGTTATTGACTTTGTACTAGTTTATTGACCTTATAATCTTTTTCCTTTTATACGGGGTAAAATATTGAACATGGTGGTTCAAGTTCAGTTAATGCCGGACTATATAATGCATAGGTAAACTCTTTTGTTGAAATCCCAGTAATATTATAAATGCGTAAGTTTGTAAGTTCGTTTGTTCGTTTGTTACTTCATCACGTCTAAACCACTGAACCGATTGTGATGGAATTCGGTATACAGATAGTTTGAGTCCCGGAGAAGGACATATGATAGTTTTTATCTCTGAAAATTGCATAGTTCCTGCGGGATAGCGATAAAAGATTTCTGCGCGGACGGAATCGCGGGTAACGGCTAGTTAGTCGGTAAAATTTGCGGTTTCCATGCATTGAGTTCGTGATTTAATTTCAACAATGTATATGGAAACCGCACATTTTTTTATCAGACTGAATAATTTCAACAAAAGAGTTAATGCATTACCTATATTATCGGTTAATGTGTATTGTAGGTTTTACAAGATTTGTTATTGTTTACTGTCTTATTCCGACTTAGTAATTAGTAAAATTCAAGTGTAATTTTTAGCAAATGAATTTCCTAAAACTTAGAAGTGCGAGCTAGGATTTAAACCCTACGATCCTCTGCTTGAGAGACCATTAGGTCAAGCTACTAGGGCACCATGGATTCGGCTGGTGCTATGCGCAGGCAACTCGTTTCTATTTATATAACGATTTCATTTTATTGAGTCATTGTTTTCGACATTCTCTAACAAAATACCACCATACCACAGTATTTTGGTATTTATGGTGGGTATAAAAAGGGAACTAGGTATATTTTCTGTCACCTAATTTTAGATGTGTCACTAATCGGCAATACCCTAATTATAATATCTGTCCCTAAGAAATATATTAGTTATCATATTAATCAAAACTGTCTCTAAGTATTAATCATCAAAATAATGTAAACCTGTATCTTAAATTATAGTTTCATCATCAAAATTCAATCACCAAAATAATACCTACCTTAATTAAATATTTCTACCTATTCTACTACAGGTCTGATAGGTACGACGACGAGCGAAGCGAGGCGATGCCGCGGTAACGGCCGGCGAAGTGCCAGAACCGACAATTTTTTGCTAATATTTACGGCATGAAACTTCGTTATTTTTTTTTCAAATAACTATCCATCATCATCAACATTATCCTCATCACCATCAATCATCATCATCAGCATTAAACTATAACGAAACGTAAGGCTAGAGAAAGTGACAACCACAACTGCCACGTAATTTGATAATTAATATTATTTTTCAGTGATTACAAATTAATTTTTAGGTAAACATTTTTTTTATATTGTTTGGTGATTCAATGACACTTCTATATTTTGAAACCCAATATAATTATTTGATGATAGATACTATTTCCACGTAATTTTTAATTGATATTTAGGTAACTGTTTTAATTAAAATTGTTTTTTTTTGGAATCTTTTTGTATTTTTTATTTCCATTCCAAACTTTTTTTGTTACTTTTACGGTCATCCAATAAGACCACCAAGCAGCTGGTTTTTTCTGATTTTTCTGTGCATCTATATTTCAGTTTGTATTTTCGATATAGGTTTTACGGGATGACCGTAAAAGTAACAAAAAATAAATTTGGAATTGAAATAAAAAAATACAAAAAGATTCCAAAAAAAAACAATCTTAATTTGATTGCTTAATAACGATATATCTTGTCCGGGTGAGCGGTTAGTTCCGATGGAGTGCCGAAAAGTTTCTCGATGTGGGCTACGGCATAGATATCGCTAGTGTCGCTGCTTTAGTGGCTAAATAAGAAACAACACAAGCTGAGATATGAGGTGCATAGGAGAAATTCGTGTCTGTATCGTTGTCCAGCGGTGGTGTAGCGGTATAGCACACGGCACGGAATGCCGAGGACCTGGGTTCGATTCCCAGCGCTGGTTTTATTTTTCTGGTTTTTCTGTGCATCTATATTTCAGTTTGCATTTTCGATAACTGTTTTAATATTATTTGGTGATTCAATTTAGGTTACAGATCTACTATTTTAGGAACAAATATTATTTATTAGGTGACCAAAAATGCATTTATTAGGTGATCGATAAAATCATAGGTACCCGTATAAAATATTCCCCCGCATTCATTTTATTTATTTATTTTTCGGGATTTAAATTTTCTTCACTTGGAAATATATAATCGGATTATGCGCATTATTTCTTTTCATACTACGGTTCCGTAGGTAGCCAAAATGGACCCTTATAGTTTTTTGTACTGTCAAAGGAACTACTGCGAACTGCGAGTAATCCATTTTGAAGCCGAAGTGAATATTATAATATGTTTTTTTTATAGGATTGATGAACAACGAGCATGGTCGACAGAACGTCAAACTGCACGTGACCCTGATCAACTCCAAATATAGGAATCAACCGTCCAATCAAGATGTTAGAGCTGAAAAGAACAACACGAGAGAGTCATTCGATGGGTCGGAAATCCTCGAGAGATTCGCCAATTTCGAATTCGGTGTAATGGAGTTGAGGGACATTCATTTGTCACAACGACATGCCCTCGGCCCTGATGGGTATTACCAACCAACTTTTGTGTTATCTTGCACGATGTAATGAAAGCGAATAAATGAGTTTTATAATAGTTTTTGTTTCATTTAGCAATAAGAACAAAATGTAATGATATACACCACTCTTAGGTTCAGATTTCCATTAATCTAATGATTAACATAAAGTCTAGCCGTTATTGCATGCACTTACTTTTGTACTCTACATTAAAATAATAACGTTAATCTCGCTAACACCGGTACCTACGATAAAGTTTTACATGAAATTTTGCTTACAAAGACTAGAATACCTAAACAACGGATACTTGTATTTGTATCCCAAACCTGTCGCTATTGTACCGTTTTTGTCAAATTTATAAACTACTTAAAATTGCTAAAAGAGCGGAGTAAAAGAGGCTCCGAATCAGCAACTTTTCGTGTGCAGCGTGTGCTCTGCCTACCCCATTTGGGAATACAGGCGCGATGTTTGTATGTATCCCAAAAAAATGAGTAGGTAAGTAAGTACCAAGATAGTCCCCAAAGTCACGTAGTAAATGAAATACAATAAAATAACTGTTTATTGAACACCAACACAGTAAGCAGTAGAGAATACACAGTTATAAGGGGGACCTGTTCGCAGGCAACTGCTGGTATATAGTACCTATTTGATAATTGCATGAAAAGTTGAGGAAATTCAATTGAGTAGAGGTAGGTACGAGGCGGTATTCTCGCGTAGGTACTGCCTTTTATTTCAAATTTCAATATACTCTTCAAATGGCTTGCGAAGAGTTTTATTTCCTACGTGACTCTGCAACGTAAGAGAAACGTGCTGCTCGGGTGTTTGAGTAAGTTTATATCTATTGTTACCAGTAGCTTGTAAACATTAAGATTACCTATAGCGATATTTAGCTGAGAATATGAAGGGTCCACGGAAAGAACATACCTATATAGTATATAGTCACCTTTTTTAGGGTTCCGTAGCCAAAATGGAACCCTTATAGTTTCGCCATGTCTGTCTGTCTTGTCTGTCTGTCCGTCCACGGCTTTGCTCAGGGACTATCAATGCTGGAAAGCTGTAATTTTGCACGAATATATATGTAAACTATGCCGACAAAATGGTACAATAAAAAAATCAAAAACAATTTTTTTAGAGTACCTCTCTCATAGACGCAAAGTGGGGGTGTTTTTTTTTCTTATCCAACTTTGTAGTGTGGGGTATCGTTGGATAGGTCTTTTAAAACCATTAGGGGGTTGCTAAAATGTTTTTTCGATTTAGTGATTTGTTTGCAAAAAAAGGTGGAAAAATTTGAAAAAATTTAGAATGGTACTTAGTACCTATATCAAACTTACAAGGAAAACTATAACTACTATTATATACATTTTCTTGAGAATTATTAGTATTTTAAGGGTCTGTTTCACCATCCATTGATTAATGTTAACTGACGGTTATATGTGATTCCGTCTCCGTCTATTCGAACAAAACAAATAGAGACGGCATCACATTTAACCGTCAGTTAACACTAATCAATAGATGGTGAAACAGCCCCTAAGAGTAAATAGCAGCCTGAGGTATAAAATATACCTAAACTTGGAATATTCCGTACAAAATCCGAAATCCTTACAAAAATATAACTTAATTTTTTCGTAATGGCTACGGAACCCTATTTCGGGCGTGTCCGACACGCTCTTGGCCGGTTTTTTAAAATTGAGATTTTAATCTCGAAATGTAGAGCTCGCAAAGTAATATGATTTACCATTGAATTAAATAATATGCAAACAATATAAAATATATTTTTTATCTAACTTTTAAATAAATGGGAACCATAGTAATTTTTCGGGTAATCCATCATTTTACCGAAAATTGTTTCATCGATTATCGTTTCCCTTAACACTATTTGCAGAATTTTGTTATCGCTTAGGAATCATTTATCGAACTTCGTTTCATCGATAGTACAATTGCTCGAATTACCTTTTACACAAGAATCAACTAATCGAATTTTACTTCATCACTTTATTTGTATATCGACATAGTCGTTCATCGAATCGCCTTTGCTATAATTTTGGTTCATCGTAAGTTTCAGTTCCTAAAATTCTTATAACACAGAAAATCGTTCCACCAGTGTTAGGTACTATACTTGATAATACGATTCTATGACAATACATATCATCGAAACACTACTTGAATATTAGATGGTATAATATAATGCGTGCCAAATGCAAAAAATCATTTGATTTTTGCGAGCGAGCAAGACTGTTAGGAGCAGAAGCGACTCGGATAGGTTAGGCTCCGCTTCGCTCCCGCCTTAGCCTTCGATGTTAGGTAGGTATGTTTTTATAGCAGCCTGGATAATATTGCTTCACAAATGATCTTTGCGATTGGATTCTTAAAAAGAGGGTAATTGTCTATTAACTTACGACTAACCGCAATATATTTTCTGAACGTGCTGCAATAATAACAAATGTATCATTCGATTAAACGTGACCTCGATGAAACATTGTTTGTGGCAATAATAATATATAGGACGTACCGTCTGTGAATAATGTTTCGATAATTTGATACTATTAATAACTGATAATTCTATGACTGGTAAGTTCGATGAATCTTTATGCTACGATTTGAGACAGATTCGAAACGATTTACGAAAAAAAAGTTTTTCGATTATATAAAAAGTAATGGATTGAAGATAATGTGATTAGACAAAAAAAGTTAAGGAATTCGTGGAATAGTTTTCGATGAAATGAAAATCGACGTAACAAATTTTGATATTATGATAGCTACCCAATTTTTCGTGATGGCTAACTTTCAAACCGCTATAACTCACAAAGTTGCAGTGACTAGACACGTTCTTTCCGTGGACACTTTAAGTACATTAACCACATTTAATATCAAATGAATGTTTTAACGTGTAGTAAGTAAATAAAGTGGTGGTTTCCCCTTGCTGTCCACACATCAGTGCTGGAGACCTGAGTTCATAGTTGGCAATAGAGAGCGCTGTTGCCCACTCTCATATATCCCTTAGTCGGTTTACGACATCCACAGGAAGAGATGGATCCGTCCGTCCTACTATAAAACTCGACACGGCACAGCTAATGGACACGGCACGGCACTACTATATATGGACTTTCTGTGGCCGTCGGTACTTCTAGTCTAAAGGACCATTTGAAACGTCTAGGTAGGTTATTGTAGGTCATTGCTACGTATTTTTTTGCATAGGTAGGTATTCATAAAAAAGTGACTCTTTGAGTTGTTAGTATTCATGGGCGGTGGTGATTATTTCCCAATAAATGACTCTTTGTTTCATTTATTGATCCAATAGATGAAACTTGCTCGTTTATTGTCTTCCTCTCACAATAAAACAAAAATGTTACCCAAGTACAGATTTTCCAAATAATAAAGATCACTGAAAGACAAATAAGGCAACGCCCTTCTTAACAAACAATTTCACACGGTTTGATCTTTCGTTGCGATCGTTAAATTTCGATAAGTTGCATTTAAAGCAGGGTAGGAAACACAGACTGCTTATTCAGCCTAGTTAAATGGCTTCAGGAGGGCGCGTGGTCCGGGTTACCCTCAAAGACGGTAATCCCGCGTGGGCTTATTCTAGTTTCCGGGCGAATGATCTTTATCGGCCGGTTTCCCAGTCGTGGATACGAAGGACTTAACAAGGAGCTAGAATATTTAAACGTAGTGCCTGAGGTATTGGAACAAAAGTAGTTGTTTGCTGACTGAAACAAAACAAATTGGCCAAGTGTGAGTCGGACTCGCGGACCGAGAGTTTCGTACTGTAGGTATCTATGGCCATCAGTGTTAGTAGAGCCTATCTAATGAGCAAAATGTACGCAATGTGAGATCATTGATGAGATGATTACTCACATAGACAGACAAACATTTCAGGCTTTTCGAGTTGTTTGTGCTATAAGAGTTACCTATAGGTACACTAAATTTAAATTTCTACGACAGCCGGAAGTACCTACCCCATAAGTTTTCGGTTACTGACTTGAGAGAATTAATTTCTTAGCACAATTGTAATTTTGTTCATTAGTAATAATTCCATTCAAATAATTATAATATTATAATTTCATAATTTTTCTTTTGTTCACGTTTTGTGGGAAGAGACGTTTCCAAGCTCTAGGTATAATTTTACCCACAAACCCTTTATTACCTACAAGATACCCACTTCGCTGGGTGAAGCAAAAGTGGCATAAGTCAAAAATATTACAGTAAGGTAACGGCGCCTATTACCGTGGTACTTAGGGAAGTTTTCAAATGAGTCCCATAATAAACGAGAATATTTTTTTTATTTAAGAGCGTTTATTGAACTTTCAGTGTCGTAGCTTTTTGGGCTTGTTATAGTTATTAGTATTTGATAAAATAATTATTGAAATCAAAATATCCAAATCTTCTATTACCGTGGTAATGGACAGGCTGTGATTCTATTACCGCGAATTGAGCTTCTATTGTAGATTGTTGTGCACTGATTTTATGTCCAGGAAAAGGCCCTTTTATAATTAAAATAAATTTAATTTGGAAAACACACAATTTACAGAGTCGGAGCTGAAGCAAGAGAGAGGGCGCTAGTGTTGCCACTCATAGTAAGAAATATTTATTTGTTGTTGTTGGCAACATGCTGGGGGCCAGGGCATGTAGCCGCATTATTATTATATAAATGAGATTAATTATCAAAAGGGATTTTTGTCACCACCCAGAATGTTTGTAATACCATTGTTTTAAAGTTATATTTATATAATATTAGAGTATATTATTATTCTTGTTTATATACATTATAAACTTAAAAGGTTCTGAGAGGCAGACCTCACAATTAGGTTATAGTAAAACAGAACAATAAGTTTCAATGAATCAAAAAAAAAAAACTAAACTCTTTAAACAAACCAAAAAAGACAATTTTTTTTTTGCTACATGTAAGCAATATATTTACTTCAGCGTGACATAAGATTCATAATTAGGCCGTTTCTAGAGATCCGTATTCCTACAAGGAACCCAGTCTCGCAATGTGTCCCCGGGTAACTTGCCCGGTTTTTTTGCTGTACCTTACTTACCTAATTTCCGAGAACTGAGTTTGTATGCGCCCCGTACCTTCTAGGCGAAGATTTTTAGTTTTCCTAGCTCTGCGTCATAGCTGGCAGGAAGCGCCGGGCGGGGCGGCACAACGCGTCACGCACGGCACGGCACGGCACGGCAGTAGTGCCGCGTTGACTACGCGACGCGCCCGCCCACAGCGCCCGCCATCGCCACCGCCTTCACCGGCCACGATATGCTACCACGAACACAGTGCACGCGGACTAAAGGATTGTAGGCAAGTTTCACCACTGTTGCAACAACGCAGTAAGTGTTTTGTATTTTTTGTTGTTGATTTATTCATGATAAAAGTTTCTTATTTATTTTTGATTCTTATTTTTAAATTAGGATTTTACTTTTACGTAGCGACACTAACATATCAACGTATTTTATTTTATTGTATTATATGAGTTCGTTTTGCTTGATCACATGTTATTACGCACAAAGTAGTAAAATATTTGAATAAATTAAATATTATAATATTTTAATTCAAATCTGAAACATTTATCAGCATTTCGTTTGTATTTGCTTAAAAACATGAGCACGGTGTAATCCTGAGTCGGAGACTTAGTGTACAGTTGGTCGGAATAAATGTGATAACTGGGAATGAATAACGGGGAAAAGGGGAGTTGGTGCGGGTCGTATAACAGTAAAATAAATCGCGGCCTCGAAACGTAAAAAGAAAGGGCTCCGTTTTTTCCTTAGCCCCGGTTTTTTCAGCAGTAAAATATCGTAATTTCCAAGGCTCATTAGAGGCTGAGCGTTGAACAAAAGTTAGTTAAGCATTTTTACTCAATTAACACAGTCTTTGCTGTTTCTGCGTCCTATATTTGATCTATACATAAGGCAGTTTGGTTAAATAACATCTCATTACAAGGTTGTAGTGTAGGCGCTACAAACAACCCCCTTTTCTTTAAGTAGATTGAGTTACAAAATCTCAAATTGCATTATTTTTTTATACGGCTTCAATCGTATAAGCCGTGTGTAGTACTTCACTGCCTTTCTTTGTTTATATAATAAGGAAAGCAATAACATGCGAAAGTTTATCAATTGTATGGCGAAATCATTCAACTTCGCAATAAAAGACAGTATCATCTTACCATAATTGCGCTATACATATATTTAGGGATAGTGTATATCAGTAGCAGTTTCGTATCGATGTGTATTATGTAAAGGCTAGAGGACAGTTCAAATACGAGTAAAGCTGCAAAAACATATAGGATTTATTAAATTCTATAAGTACTTGTACTACAAACAGAGGCTATCATCTAAATCTAAGTACTAAGTAGCTAAATGACATCTACGTGTATGATCCAAGAGTAATGACTGCGCTGAAGCTGAACTAGCGTCCTTTTGTTCAGCTCGAGCTCTATTTTATATTTTCTCACCTGAATTTAGAGGAGCCCGGGTATATTTGAGAGTCCTTAAGTGACGTCAGTCGTGATCTCGCTCAAATTACAGCATTGCGGAAGATATTCAGATACTTCGGAGCCCGGGAGTTCACATGTTTATGTTTGCTGAACTTATCTCGGCTTCTTGACGTAAACTTTTGTTTCACTATTGAGTGCGTCAGTTTGTTTTTATTTATTTTTGTTTGGTTTACCTACTACGAGTAGTCAAAGTATTTTTCGTGGAAGAGAAGTACATGTAAAGTTGTTACGAATCATTCGTACGTATTTACGAGCGATCGCTTCTATCAATGAAAGTGTAGTAACTTTCAATTTAGTTGGCATATCAGTTCATGCTTACTGCCTGATTATTGATCAGTAACTTATATAGAAAATCCAAATACTTGTATTATTTTTTTGGTTTAGTTCTTAAATTATCAACAGAACCGACGAGCCCCAATAAAACAGACCATAATAAAAAAAACCTGTAAATGTTAAAAATCTATCTAAGTGAGTGAGCTTTAAGCAACAAATCAACGTTATTTTGTTGGTTGAGCTTGACCTCATACTGACACGCAACATTTATCATTAGGGAGAACAAAAGACTTCAGCTCTCATAATGAACCGCCTGAAACTGATGAGTTTCCGTCAAGAGTCGAGTCCGAGGCTATATTATAAAGGTGTTGGGTGAGGGAAGTTCCTCGTAAAACGGAGCCAAATAAAATTTATACTTAATATATTCGACCTATCGATCAATCGTGCAGTCAGCGTCTTCACAAACAAGTAGTGCTGCTGTAAATATAATTAACCCCACATAAAGTGGGATTGGTATACCTAGGCGGTGCGTAGGTATTCCTACTAGCATTGAAATAACAATATAGAATTAATGTAGATACTTAAGCGTTAAGATTCACAGTAGTTCGATTCCCTAAATTTCAAGTTATATATAGGTAAGCTGACTAGGTAGTAGGTAGGTAGTCCCTGTATTAGGTACATTTTGTAATTTATTGGCACGTAGTAGTAAACTAATTACCTACAATGTGCGCCACTATACTTAGCTATGCTTGGGTGCACAAAGTAACGAATGGTGAGATATTTTTTAAGTATTTAGGTAGGTACCTAATGCCAGGGACTACAGACAGAAAATGACTTCGAGATTAACGAGAGTGACTCAAACAAAATGATAATTGAACTGTTGAGATTGCTTTTTGGGACCCTTTTTGAGAGACTTAATAATGCCCCAGTATCTGTTCGTTTGCCTGTTACTGAACTATAATATCTAGTATCTTCTGAACTGTAATTGGTAGTAAGTTATAATTGCTCACAAGGTGTGTATTATTTTACTATGATAGCCTCGTACAGAGAGCGTATTTTTTTGCTGGTCAATCAATGACCACATAATAATGGTTTAACTTTTTGTATGGTTGGTCGTGGTCGGTACGAGTGTGCGTCTCATTTGCACTTTTTATGTATACTACGCATTATTCACATTTTTAAGCATAGATAATGACAACTTATTCAGGTACAGCTATAACCCGAAGTTAACCCCTAGTTGGACCGATCAGATCAGCTAGCTAGTCTTAACTGGTAGGTTCCGTAATGGCGTAGTCAAGCACCGATTCCACGTAACGAGTCAACCAAAAGGCATACAGGGCGTCTATAATTTAGTTTAAATGTATGTAAACTACATAGGAATAGCGGAGCAAGTTGAATAGTATCCCAATTTACCTGTGCGAGTTATCGCGCGTTCGCCGAGGCGCTGATAAGCACCGCATTAGTATTCACAAAGGCGACGGCGGACTCTGCGGAGTTGGAGCCGACTCGTTCCAGCTCCGATTCCACCCACTTATCTTGTACGCGCCCAGGGCTGCCGTTTGTTCGGTTCTTTCGGCATTTACACGGAATTTGTAATCGATTTCTTATATTATTGGCGGCACGATTGTCTGTGCCCTTAGTGTAAAAGTTTTCGGTTACAAAATACGTCTCGATCGCGTTTGTTTGTATGGAAACATGAACATCGCAAACGTTCCGCTAAAGGCGCTGTTCGTGTTTCCATATAAATTGAGATTTTAACGCGAACGCGATCGAGACGTATTTTGTAACCGAAAACTTACACTAAGGGTACTGGTGATGAGCAACGACATTTAGGTACGTAAGAGTACTAGGTGTGTATGTAGCATAAAGATAGGCGTGATGTCTGTTTGCCTACTATTAATTAAATTGGGTATTTATGACAATTAACGAAATTCTCACCAATTTAATTTCAGAGGGGGTTCAATTAATGTCAAGATATTAAACTCCTTGGGAAATATTCGTATTATTTTGCCTAACGCACCGGTAAGGCGTCCCCTCACGCCACTCCTTTGTTAAAATAATGTCACACAGTCACGCAAGACCGCTATCCACTTTAAAGTATAGGTACAAAATAAAAGTCATTTTCACAACAAACAGGATGAAATATGAACATATTAAACTTTTCATTAATTGTCAGTTATCAAATACTGCCGCGCAGGAACATAGTTTTTGTTAATTATACATAGGACACTAGGGATTGCAATCCCGCAGCTCATTTAATCCTGCGGGATCGATATGCGGTATTACCTACTCATCCTTGAACTTATGTTATAAATTCAAATGGAAACTAGAGATTTTTGTGTAAAAATCAACTTTTATTAAACATTTCTTACATTTAGCAACATGAATTATTTATTTTCTATTATTAAGTATAAGTACCTAATTATATCTAGTGCCATCCACGAAGACGCGTGATTTTGTCAAAATTAGACATTAATGTCATTGTAATAAGAACCACGGCACGCGTCATCGTGAATGGCTCTACCTATAGTAATCTGTTTTCTTAGATTCATGTTTAAATGTTTGGATTTTAGTGCCAAATTTTTAATGTGCGGGATCCGCGGATCCCCGCTTTGAAGGTGCGGGATCCAGCAGAGGGAATGCGTGATCCCGTTTTGCGGGATTGCAATCCATACAGGACACTAGTCCTGGCACTCATATATTGTTTCAGTCAGCGATACATGAATTAATTATTATTAGGTAGGTATTATTGTTGTAATGTAATCCCTGCGCAAAATGTACGACAAAAAGATGACCACTACGAAGCTCCATGCTACATTTTTTCTCTGCTGCTGATCGAGCGCATCCTACGCTTTCTAGCTTGAGTTATGTAGAAAATATACAAGTATGGATACCATTTTGAAAAATTACAACTTACTAAAGAGCCACAAATAAGTAAATCGATAAATTAAAGTGGCGACATTACGGGTTCCTGGCTACAATCTATGAAACTCGAAAATATACAGAAATGGTAGCGAAATCTCATAATACTTAATATGGAATTACTAAGCAAAATTCCGGCTAGTTCGGGCACTTGTATTCCCCATATTCTTGTACGCCGCGGAAACGTGGACCCTGCGGGAAGTAGAGAGGAAGAAGATAGACGCCCTAGAGATGTGGTGCTGGAGGAGAATGCTCGGAGTATCGTGGACTGAATTCCGTACCAACGAGTCTATACTTAGAGAATTCGGCATCAAGCAGCGTCTATTGTCTTTGGTTCAATCTTGTATCCTCACCTTCTTTGGTCACGTATGCCACCGAGGGGAGGTGGCTATTGAGCGACTTGTGATCCAGGGAAAGGTTGAGGGTACCAGGCCACGAGGATGATCGCCTATGAGGTGGACTGACCAAATAAAAGCGGCAGTAAGTGGCTCACTACATGAATGCACGAGGAAGGCGGCCATCAGGGAGGAATGGCGGCGTATTGTGAAGCTTGCCACCAACACCTGAAGCGATGACCACGACCACTCTGTCAAGAGTGATACCGACAAAGAAGAAGAAGCAAAATTATTGTTCGAACCAGACAATAACCATGTCACGTCGTCTGGCACTGAGTTGGGAAAAGGAAATGTATTAAGACTGTTTCAAGGAAATTTGCAACTTAATGCAAATTTATATATGAATGGTGATTCAGGGTCGGTCTGCGAGGAGGCGCCTGCCTCCATTGATCAATCTGAAGGAAAATCAGCCTACTTTACGTTTCTTGGTCGGAAAGTTTCTACCGAAAGTAAAATAAATAGAGCTAAGCGAGACGAAAACTTCTAAATAAATTAAATGTATTTTTATTAGTTACTAGCAACCCGCCCCCGGTTTCGCACGGTCAAAATAAAAAAAACCGGCCAAGTGCGAGTCGGACTCCCGCACGAAGGGTTTCGAACCTATACAGCAAAAATCGACAAAAAAATTACTTTTGCTGTACGGGAGCCCCCCTTAAATATGTATTCTCTTTTGATTATTATTTATTTTTTAAGTGAATTAAAATACAAATAAATATACAGGGCTACTACGAAACTCGAAACTCGAAGTTCATGTCGTGTGGTCCCTTTGACACTTATACTATTTAATACAAGAGCGAGAGGGACGGTACGATACGAACTACGAGTTTTGAGTTTCGTAGTAGCCCTGCTGTTACCGTAAAGAGCACCCCTTAAATATTTATTTATTCTGTTTTTAGTATTTATTGTTGTTACATTTAGCGGCAACAGAAATACATCATCCGTGAAAATTTCAAGCCTAGTGACAGACAGACAGACGGACAGTGGAGTCTTAGTACTTAATAGGGTCCCGTTTTTATTACCCTTTGGGCACAGAACTCTAAAAATGTCTCTAATCGATGGCACTTCACGCACACACATTTTTCAACTCCATTTCCCATAAACTCCATGGAATTCCATTCATATGGCTTCCAGGGGCGGCATTTATAAGCTCATGAATTAGAATTGAATAATATTAGAAAAATGAATTTCAATTTTGTGATTGTAATTTTGATGTATTTTATTTTGATTTTGATTAGTAATTTTGATGATAATTTTATTTCTTTGTGTTATTAACCCTTTTAAATAAGATTACATGTTACTAACAATCTATGGACCCTGGTCTGCAATAAACGTTTATTATTATTATTATTATTATTACCCGATCCGCGCGAAGCCGGCGGGGCGCGTCAACGTAGAGATTTTTGGTTAGATTGATATTTTTAATGGAATGTCCGATTTGAATAATTCAAAAAGTAATCTACAGGCATTGAAACCGTCTTGAATAAGTATGAAATTACTTATTTGGATAAGGATGAATACAAAGGTAAGGATAACAATGGTCTGATTTTAGTCGGCATTACAGTCAACTTTTAAAAATGTAAAAAAGTAGTTGTAGTGACATAACTACAATAGTTGAACATATGGTATCCTGAATTTTTTTGTAGATATTGATATACATCACCACCATCATGTAAAAGAAATCCTAATAAAATCATATAAACATTTATAATAAATTACACGTTTATTGTTCCACCCAAAAGATAAGGTTTTTTTCACATATTTTACAAATAGTTCTATGTTCAAATTACAATGATTATGAGTAAGATATTTGTATCGTACCTACTGGGCACTTTTTCGTTCCGAATTCAAAACCTCTCATAGTCTGGCATTCTTAACTTTCTGGTGACTTTTTAAAGATGTAATGGCGATTGTACATAAGATTATTGAGCTTTTTATTAATTTCTAAATGTTATTATTATATTTGTTTCTTAATGATCGGATTATATTTTTTTTTGATACTGTTTGTTTTTAAATAATTTATTGAATCAGGCGTTACTTTGCGGAGGTCCATATCAATGAATTAAATTAGTGTGTTTCGTAAATAGGTAGGTATAATGTGGTTTTATTCTATTTTTATTCTAACTTATGTTCTCGCTGCTGAGGTGACAAGTTGTATGTGTCACACGAGACTGAAGTTTTTTTGCATCTCGTTTCTCGTGTGTTTGAATCCCTCGCGGCTCTCAGAATTCAATTGTAGAAAGCTTCGTTTACTCGGGATTCAAAATCAACACTCGCAGGAAAAAACAACTTTGCTCTCTTGTTGCACAAATAACTATTTTACACTTTAGTACCATGTCAGTAGAAAAGTTCAAACATGAAGTGACAGCAACAACGTAGTAAAGTGTAAAGATATATTTGACCTGGACTGTACTCTCAAGGTGTTCTGCTGATGGAGCCGGGCGATAGGCACTGGAACTACAAAACACAACGACATACCTAACTAGCCGTGTATTGACTTATATGGAATCAGTGGCGGACTAACAAGGGGGCGAAAGGGGCGGCCCGCCCCGGGCCTCCGGTCTTGGGGGGCCCCCAAATGCCTCCGCGTTCCCCTGATCAAAATCCCCGTTAAACAAGACTTTAAAAATGTGCTTAGTATACCTACATATTTTTTTTAAACAACATTTTTTTTTAAACTTGGGGCCTCATTCAGCTTTGCCGCCCCGGGCCTCTGACGGGCTTAGTCTGCCACTGATTGGAATTGTAGTAGAGCGTTCTTTGGCCAAAATGTTGTCCAAATTTTGATGATAAAGCAGTCAGGCTGGCACTGTACTTCTAAAACAAAACAACGTAACCTAGCCGTGTTTGTGCTTGTCTTAAGAAATAGGTATTTCGACCATTCGGTTTATTAGTAAAGCGTGTTTTTTAGTTTTTTAATAAATAATTCAAATAAAAGCTTCAAAGAGCGCTTAATATAGGTAAGGTACTCTGGGTTGTGGTTTGTTAGTCTAACAACTGGTAGCATGGTGTACGGCTGTGTTACTCTGAAGATGAGCTCTGGTTGAGTTCGAAACTCGTCAGTGTGGTGTGGTGGTGGTGATAGATGGGTTTGTGTGATTTGTGTGTGTTCTTACAGTGTGGAGGTGGAGGAACTGCATGAACACGCATATTTTGCATAAGCTAAACTATCATAAGGTCGCGGGTGAGCAAGTAAATTCTTTTAGTGCATTACTCTGAGAGACATTTCATTCTGCCTCAGCAGGTTTGCTATAATATAACTAAGTAATTACTATATTGGCATTATGTAGGTGTAGTTATCTTCAAGTAATTACGGAGTACCTAATTAATTAGTTTTGGTGCTATGTTCAGAATTACTTGTCTCCTGACATAGGTAAGGTAAATTAGTATAAGCGTAGATATATGTATGTATGTATGTAATCTAAATAAGTAAATAAGTAAACAAACACAATTGACAAACAATGAGATATACATAATATACAAAGGCGAACTAATACCTTTAAGGGATCTCTACCAGTCAACCTTTGGTGGATATATTTATCGTACATTCATACTTACCTATTGTTAAACCATGTAACAATTTTTTTTTCTATACGTTATCTACGTTCGTTCGTTTCGTTTCATTATATTGCTATTTTTAAAGCTATTCGCTGAATTTTGGATTACTTTTCCCTTTTAAAGCTTTATTTATGGGTAACAACAGCATAGGGCCAGATTTCTGATTTAAAATTCCACTTATGAGCGCTAAGCTCATGAAAAATTTCGCGTGTTCAAAGTTTAGTCCTCAGAGAGCAATCCGCTCGCGCTGTGTTGCCGCTGAGGCCGCCAAAGAGCCCATTCTTTGTTATGAAAACGCCTCCACTGTGATTGCTTTTAGTGAACGTGCCAACGCCAGGGTACGCATTGTCTTTTTCCACTATTACCTATGTGTGCATTTGGGGATTTTATGTGTGTGTGCTGACTTTGTCTTTGATTTTTACACGACTTCTGAATTTCTGAATAGTACTTTTACAATCCAATTTGCTGTAACCACTGTGCTTGCAACTCAAAAGCTATTTTGTATGCCTAGTAAAAAAAACAAATAAAAACCGGCCAAGAGCGTGTCGGACACGCCCAAGATAGTGTTCTGTAGCCATTACAAAAAAATCAAGTTATATTTTTTCGAAGGATTTCGTATTGTGTACGGGATCTTCCAAGTTTAGGTATATTTTATAGATACCTTAGGCTGCTATTTACTCCGTTTACGTTTACTACTATTTAGCCGTTGTAATTTTCCTTGTAAATTTGATATACTTACTACCACCACCCTGAATTTTTTAAAATATTTCCACCCAGCAGTTTAGATTTTAGAGGGGGAAGGAGACGCTCGATTTTAATAAAAATTTTCACTTTAGTTGAATATTTCGCAAACAGATCACTGACTCTTGGCATCCCCCCTATGGTTATAAAAGACCTATCCAACGATACCCCACACTATAGGGTTAGTCGTGGAAAAAATCTCACCCCCACTTTACGTCTATGGGTGGTAGTTAAAAAAATTTTTTTTTAGTTTTTTCGTATTACTACTTTGTCAGCGTGACTGATATGTACGAGTATATTCATGCCAAATCACAGCTTACTAGTACTAACGGTCTCTGAGCTTAGCCGCAGATAGACAGACAGACGAACAGACAAGGCGATACTATGTATAAGGGTTCCTAGTTGAACGGAACCCTAAAAAAAGCAAACGATGTTGACGAAAAGTGATGTTGAGTACATTTTGATCGTTCTCTATCTACTTTGCTGATTTAACTTTAACGACAATTTTTTTTTATTGTACTGGATGGCAAACGAGCAAGCGGGTCTCCTGATGGTCAGAGATCACCATCGCCCATAAACATCTGCAACACCAGGGGTATTGCAGATGCGTTCCCAACCTAGAGGCCTAAGATGGGATACCTCAAGTGCCAGTAATTTCACCGGCTGTCTTACTCTCCACGCCGAAACACAACAGTGCAAGTACTGCTGCTTCACGGCAGGATTAGCGAGCAAGATGGTGGTAGCAATCCGGGCGGACCTTGCACAAGGTCCTACCACCTGCAATGACTATTTATTTATTTAATGAAATTGCACAGTACACATACATATTACAGTAGTACAACCCAGTAAGGGTGTTGCAATAATAGGTACCTATAACAATGTTTAGGTCATTTCTTAACTATAATTAACTTTGTTACCTTATTACTCTATTTTTTACTTAATTATATTTACTAATTATAACATAAGTACTACTATTTTATTCTATCGTTCAAATAATCTTAAACTGTATAATAACACTTATTTATTAAAAAATCTTTTAATTTTTACTAAATACTATTCATTTTTAATTTTGTCCGGCATTTTATTGTAAACATTTGTAGATCTGTAATAGGGGCTGTTCTTATACATATTAATTTTATTTAGGTTCGGGAAGTGAGAGTTTGTGTTTCCGGAGTTAGCTTGTGTTGTAACTGTATAGACTCACTAGCTTTTGCCCGCTGCTTCGCCCGCGTTGAGTTCGGTTATCGCGCGCTGTTCCCTCAGGAACCTTGCACTTTGCCGAGATAAAAAGTAGCTTATTTCACTGTCTGGCCCATAAACTATATCTATGCCAAATCACGTCGATCTGTCGCTCCATTTCGACATGAAAGACGGACAAACATACAAACACACACACTTTCGCATTTATAATATTAATAGTATAGTATAGTATATTAGTATTAGAATGGATATAGAGGGAGAATATTTTATTATTTATGAAATGAGAGCGACAGCCGTTTCTTTGTTGTTCTTTTATGTTAGCAAGTATTCGGAGGCATTTCTTTTGGACCACGATTAAGTCATGTGCATCTGTGCTGTGGCCCAACAGAAGCACACCGTACTTCAGCTACGCGTATGCATACGCGTAGCACCTACGCAGATAGCGCACATTCTTTGTGTTTCTAGGATTTTGAGTTGATAAATAAACTGTGACAGTTTTGATTTTATTTTTGAAATGTGTTCTTTTCATGTTATATGTATGATATATATCTATTGCCTAGTAATTTAAAATTATTTACTTCTTCCATGTTTAGTTTAGTAAGTACTTGTTAAGTTGGAGAGCTTGTTTTTGATGGGGTCTGAATTGCATTATTTTAGTTTTTTTTGTGTTGATTTATAAATTTTGTTCTGTGAGCCCAGGTTTTTACTCTGTGAAAGGATTGGTTGATATTGTCCAAATTATCACTGTCGCTACATTTAAATAATAGAGAGACATCATCGGCAAAAATAATGCTAGGCTGGTTTGAAATTCTCGGCAAATCCTTGATATAAACTTTAACATATAAAATTTAACTCGAGTAGCAATTAAAGTCTCCGTAACTCCAAAAATTACGCATTACGAAAATCAAAATACATATTTCTATATAGTGTGCCCATTAAATTTACAACTGCAAATTATATTTCAAGTCTAGAAAAATAGTTTCACTTCTAACTCTGCGTTACATTGTTAGTTACGAACAATACCTTCGCAACGGCGACCTAATTAGAACGCTCGGAGACTCTTCTCTGTGGAGCGGAAAACTAGAAATTCTAAATGCACGGTGGCACATAACATGAGAGTTTTCCATTCGTGAGTTATACTTATATATAATCCTCTACAACTAGAATCACCACTTAGGTATCAACTCTATAAATAAAACTATAGTTTTATAATTTTGTCTGTTTCTGAGCGCGTTAGAAATGACGATACGTTATTGGCTACTGTCGTTCGAATAGAAATGGAAGGCACAAGTAGGTACCAACGTAGGAATTTTGTATTCATATCGTTCCTTCTACTTGTAACCGTTATAGTCTGTGTACTTTAAGCTTGAAACACACAGAGAGCGGTGGCGGGGCGGTGCGGCGCTACGCGGAGGCGGTAGGTACTGACTGTAATGTACCCATTCCCAACTATCACTTGATTTTTTCGTAATGGCTACGGAACCCTATCTTGGGCGTGTCCGACACGCTCTTGGTCGGTTTTTTATTTATTTCATGGATCAAAGTTCTTTTTTGGTTTTTCAGGGATTATCAATGCTAGAAATCTGTAATTTTGCACGGATATAAAGGTAAAGTATGCCGACAAAATAGTACAGTTAAAAATTTAAAAAAAAATTTTTTTTAGGGTACCTCCCATATACGTAAAGTTGGGGTGTTTTTTTTTCATCCAACACTATAGTGTGGGGTATCGTTGGATAGGTATTTTAAAATTAGTGGTTTGCTAAGACGGTTTTTCGATTCAGTGATTTGTTTGCGAAATATGCAAATTTTTATTAAAATCGAGCGTCCCCCCTCTAAAATCTAAACCGGTGGGTGGAAAAATTTGAAAAAATTTAGGATGGTAGTAAATATTACGATTGGTTTTTTGGAGTATTTTTGTATTTTTTATTTCAACTCCAAATTTGTTACTTTTACGGGTATCCCGTGGTAGTAAATATATCAAACTTTCAAGGAAAACTATAACGGCTAAGTTTGCTTGAGAATTATTAGTAGTTTATGAGTAAATAGCAGCCTAAGGTATAAAATATACCTAAACTTGGAAGATTCCGTATGAAATACGAAACCCTTAGAAAAATATTGCTTATTTCTTTCGTAATGGCTACGGATCTCTATTTTGGGCGTGTCCGACACGCTCTTGGCCGGTTTTCATATTGAAGTGAAAGTGACAGATCAAAGTCAAGTTCAAATCCATTATTTGGAATTCAGTGAGTGGACCCTGCACTGTCCTCAGTATTTAAAAAAAATAATTAAAAAGCTACTTTGTCTCACGGAGTGAGCAAAATGCAATTTTGCTCACTGATTTTTCATAGCAAAACCTGCCTGTTTGAGCTGCTGAGGTGAAAAGTAACTTTTTCATTATTTTTTTTAATGCTGAGGACAGTGCTGGGTCCACTTACTGAATTCCAAAAATTTGAACTTGACTTTGATTTGTCACTTTGCAAAGCGAGAGATAGGATCAAGTCGATACTAGATAAGTTCGATTTTCAATTTCTGTAGGCCTAAAAAGAAACAAATAAAAAAAAAAACTGTGTTGATTACAATCTTAAATTATACTTACCTTTAGTATTAAAAAATATGTCAATAATGAATTAATTATAATGGTAAAATTAAAAGAAATCATAATATATTACACGACAACGAAATATTTCCAAATGTTACAATTTTCCCACTCTTTTAATAAAGTGTACAACCTCATTGCACGAAAGCCGCTGCTCTTTTTTTCCGTATACTGCCTAATCACTTAAAGTTGGAATAAATATTTGTCAAATTGAATGAATTTGCAACTAATCTCGAATAAAATCTCAATAAAATATATTTAAAGGTTTATTTTTATAAAAAAATACATGTTTATTGTTCAACCTTTTCAATCACCCAAAGATGAGATTTTTTGCAGTATTAAAAAGTATGACATATTTTGCAAGGAGTTCTAACTAAAATGTTCAAATTACAATGCATGTTATGAGTATGAGATTTGTATCGTATTACCTACTGCTTTTTCGTTCCGTATTCAAAACCTGTCTACTTATCGGAGGCTTTTGATCGTTGTCTGGCAATCTTAAGTGACTTTTAAAGATGTCTGTGTATGTTGTATGTGTCACACGAGACCAAAGTTTTGCGTTTAATCCCTCGCTGGTCTCAGGATTCTAACCTAGAATCACTCGCTATCGTTCGCTTACTTGGGATTCAAAATCAACACTCGCAGCAAAAAACGTCTTTGCTCTCTTGTTGCACAATTAACTATTACCAAATAGCCATCCATCATTTTGAATATACTCGTATTTTCTTTCTGTGGCTTACATACAGGTAGGTATATTAGACGGAGAGTGGACTGCAAAATTTCGTACCTACTTTATACCGCGATGAAATGCACAATTGTTTCCCATAAAACTGATGCTAAGTCTGAAATTGATAGTCTACCGCGGCGGAACTTGCCAACAGTACCAAATAAATAGTCACTTCCGGTGCGAAAAAAGGGGCGTCATTTAACCCATCTGATACTGAATTTTGCCGGAAGTGCTTGGCAGACGCTCTCAAAGGTGACCACCAGGATCCCTAAATATACCCATCTGATACCAGCATGAAACCAATTCCAGTCGGTAGGTATGAATCCTCATTTCCGGAATATATAAGTCTGCCAAGGCTGTTACTGCCGAAACACCTTGACATACGAGATTATGTGAGCAACATCTACTCCGGTCAATGATAGACATTTCAATTTACATAAAATCCGATCAAACCGAATTTCGGTGGAGACCTTGGGTACACCATTAGGAATAAAGTGTCAAAGTACCCACTGATCCCATGTGTGCTAAAAAGTCATTTGGGTTCAAAGTTCAAAATTTGAGGTTATTTGTTTTTTTTTTCAAAAACGGTAAGTATTATCAATAAGTAGCCAAGGCAAAAATTATAGATCTTAAAGTTATCTACCGAAATGGGCTTTATACCTTTTTCCTAAGAATTACCATTCCCGAGATATCACGATTCTAAAAGTTGAAAGAGTCACGTTCTACATAAGAGCACATTTATGCCACGTATACCTATATGGTGCCTGGGTAATTCGACCTATTCTATTCTGATGGTCACCTTTGAGCGCGTCTGCCAAGCACTTCCGGCAAAAAATACTGACATATTTCGCTTTTCTGTATCTACCAGTAAATTCCTAACTGATGCCATGACTATTATTTCAGTATCAGATGGGTTAAATGACGCCCCTTTTTACGCACCGGAATTGACTATTTTTTTGGTACTTTCGGCAAGTTCCGCCGCGGCAGACTATCTAATTCGGACTCAGCATCAGTTTTATGGGAAATCATTGTGTATTTCATCGCGGTATCAAGTAGGTACGAAATTTTGCAGTCCGCTCTCCGTCTATATGATGACATGATAATATCAAATATCTAAATAAATTACCAAGTTTTTACATTTTATTATGAGCTGCGGATGACTTAACGTTAATTTCCAATATCTCAAAGTTATTCTTCGTATGGTTGGCGAAAATTGGCTTGAAAACGCTTTTAAAAACTTTTTTAAGTACACCAATCATGTCTCTTATAATTTCTAACTTCGTCAATTCACGTATTGATCGTAAATGTTCCAAGTTTCTAGGAAGCGCCTGTTTTAAAGTAACGTGCTCGTTAAAATGATCGTAACTTTTGGTCTGAAGCTGCTTTATGCGATCACCTAAAGCTGAAGAACGCTTTACTGTGCGGGGATGAACCAAATATTTTCACAACCCTCTTTCCATGCGAAATTAGGTAGGTGTCTAGAATGAAGACTAGTTAAATTTATTACATTCAAATAACAACACTCAACTATTTATTGGTTAACTAGCGTTTACCTGCGGCTTCGCACGCGTAAATCATTTAGATACAGCAGTTGAATTGAAATCCGGGATTTTATTGAATTCTCATGGGAATCCCCTAAAATTACATCGTGGTTTTTATTGACGTTAAATTAAAACAACCATGCCAAATTTCATGACTCTAAACCGAGCGGTTGTTATTTCAAGATGTTATCCCTATTCCGTCGGAATCTCGGATAAAAAGTAGCCTATGTGTTATCCTAGATGTCGAGCTATCTACTACCAAATTTTCAGACTCTTACAGCCTTATTAATTTCGAGATTTTATTCCTATCCCGCCGGAATATCGGGATTAAAAGTAGCCTATGTGTTATTCCAGACGTCCAGCTATCTAGGTAGGTACATACCAAATTTCATGACTCTAGGTCACAACCGCTGAAAATTTTAGAAATTTTATCCTATCCGCGGGAATACCAAAATAAAACGTATCCTATGTAAAGGATCCCGGTTATAATAATTTTTTGCCAAATTTCATCCAAATCTGTCCAGCCGTATCAGCGTGAAGAACTAAAAACATACTCACTCACTGACAAACGTTCACATTTATAATTATTAGTAGGATTGACTGGATTAAAGTTGGAACGTAGGAACTCAGTCCGAAGGGGTAATACACTGCGCGGGCCGTAATGATGGGGTAGGCGCCCGTTAGAACAATAATCAATTTTCCGCGTCCGTTAGTCAAATACATATTTTGCGAGACAAAATATTCGAAAGAAATCCTTTCGAGCTTTCAGAACACGAAATTAAAAACTAAATACCGATTTAGTCGTGAAATACTGCCAATTTTCATAGTTGAATATGGTGAAAATGAGTTAGCAGGTGATGCGAGAGGTGGTCACATACCGCCTCATATCAAAGTCTTACTGCCATAAGAGTCTGGGGCCGTGATATCTTCGATTTTACTAAATTATTTTAAACGTGTATTATAGCTGTAATTTAATTTAATGAATCATAAAACATGCACACAAAATAAAAAAAAAACACTACAAAAGAATCACAATTATCAAATCAAATTACAAAAAAAATATTAAAATTACAAATAATTAAATTACATGTCAACTAAAATAACAAAAATAAAATCAACCTTGAATCAACCTAAACCTATAATATAACCTACAAACTAAGACCTAAACTACAACCTAAAAGGACGTGTATTTACTTAACATGCGATTTTATTCAACCGTTTCAGTTTCATTCAGTATTATTCCCGTAATAACAACAATGATGTTGAAGTGACTGTAGGGCTACTACGAAAACTCGAAATCGAAGGTTCGTAATCATACCGTCGTCTCGCTTCTCGTATTAAATAGTATAAGTTGTCAGAGGGACCGCACGGCACGAACTTTCGAGTTTTCGAGTTTCGTAGTAGCCCTGCTGTTTTTTTTTAAATGGCTGACAATCTATGCTGACAATGCAAATGATATGTCGGCGGCCGATCGTAAAATCCGCCAAATCACGAATTCCTAGAAGGCATATCGTGAAATGCCGCCATTTCATGAATTGGCTAAGGGACATCCGCCAATATCGTTTTCAAAACTCAATCCGTTTAACGATTTGCCTAGTGACGTTTAGGCAGATCATGACAATTCCTAGGCATATCATGAGCGCCGCCATTTCATGATTTGGCCAGTTTAGGCGAGATCCATTGAAATTCCTAGGCATATTCATGAAACCGCGCCATATCGGTTCTGGCACTTCGCCGGCCGCTGCCGCGCACGCTCGCTTCGCTCGCTCGGCTCGTGCGTCGTGATCACAATTAATACTACCACTCCTCGCTTCGCTCGTCGTAAAACTAAATTTTTCTATATAAATAAGTAAACAACTAGTGAATACTTTATTTATCAACAAAAATACTAACCTCTAAAATACGGGCAGACGTCCATGGTTTTTCACATTGTGCACAGAATACGTTTGATTCACATAAAAAGAACGGAGCTGATGTTCAAAAGCTTCTTTTGCACTTCTATTTTGAATTCAATCACTATTTTCGGTTTAAAGATCATTTTGTTGCGACGCCGACATTTTTCACGCGCTAAACAAACACGACCGGTCAGCTGGTCACGGCCGCCATTGCAAACGCAGCGCCACCAGTGGCCAAAAAAGAAACTATTTTACGATGTGCCCGGTATAGAGCTAGGAATATCGACGAATGCGTTGCTCTAATCGATCTGCCGTATTATTTCTCAGGCACATCGTGATATGCCTGGCCAACGTTTAGGCATATCATGAAATGGCGGCGTTTCACGATATGCCTAGGAATTTCGTGATCTGGCGGATTTTACGATCGGCCGCCGACATATACATGTTCTGGTGGCCAGCGTCAGAACTAATTACCACTACACTTACACCATTGTGACTATAACAAGAGTGAGCGAGATACACTACAAAACAGCGCCATGCTCGGCCGCATATTATATTTGGTTACTTTCTAGTTCGGATGTGGGTTCATACCACAGATTAAAGACATTTCTTGTTTTTTTTTCTATGGTTCATTCCTCGTTCATTCAATGACTCATTCTTTTATTTTTTTCTCACGCTGGGTTGCCATTGTTTACGTCATAGTCTAGGTTTAAGAAATGTTTAACTAATACCTCGCTAGTCCATGTTTATTAATACACATTTTAAAACTGACTTAATACTTATTTAGTCAAGGAGTAACTAGTCCAAGTGTAAGTTCGGATTAAATTAGAATTAGATGTTTTTTATTAATAAGGCTGTTATGGTTTATGGTTTAAGATATTTATTTCTCATAAGATTACACAAATCACTTACTGAGAAAAAAATCATTTCTTAAATCTAAATAAGAGAGGGTAGCATGCAACAACAGTTGACGACCAAGTACAGAGTCGCCTGTGCGTGGTAACACACAGTAAGGCCCAAGTAAGGCCAGTCGAACCATAGCCAGCTCTTAACCCAGTGGTTTATATTTCAAGATTTTATGCCTATCCCATGGGAATATCGGCATAAAAAGTACCTATGTGTTATTTTGTTCCAGATGTCCAGCTATCTCCATACCAAATTTCATGACTCTAAGCCCAGCGGTTATTAGTTCGAGATTTTATTCCTATCCCGCGGGAATATCGGGATTAAAAGTAGCCTATGTGTTATTCCAGACGTCCAGCTATCTAGGTAGGTACATACCAAATTTCATGACTCTAGGTCACAACCGCTGAAAATTTTAGAAATTTTATCCCTATCCCGCGGGAATACCAAAATAAAACGTATCCTATGTAAAAGGATCCAGGTTATAAACTAATTTTTTGCCAAATGTCATCCAAATCTGTCCAGCCGTTTCAGCGTGAAGAACTAACAAACATACTCACTCACTCACAAACTTTCACATTTATAATATTAGTAGAATTGACTGGATTAATCGTTGGAACGTAGGAACTCAGTCCCGAAGGGGTAATACACTGTGCGGGGGCGTAATGATGGGGTAGGGCGCCCGTTAAAGAAACAAATACATCAATTTTCCGTCTCCGTTAAGTCAAATAACACATTTTGCGAGACAAAATATTCGAAACAAGGCAAATATGTAGAAGATAAGCTGTGATTGAATGTCACGTAAGGGATCACTACCAATAACGTTGGATGTTTTCCCGTGAGGAGTTTTTGCGGGGCCACGCTCTTAGAGCACGCTTCGCTTCTAGGATACACTGCTGTACTGCTTCACGACCAATTATGTTTACAAGTTCACGTCATGTTGAATTGACATTATGGGATTTCACAAAATTCCCGTGAGTATTCCCAAATATTCAAATGTGGTCTGCATTTACGTAATGTTCTATTGAAGACACTTATCCCATTAATCTCTTATTCCTGAGATCCAGCTATCTACATATAGGTAAGTACCAGACTTCATTCAAATCCGTCCAACCGTTTATAGAGTGAAAAAGTATTTAACATACATACACACATGCATACATACATACATACACACATACATGCACTCACAATATTTCGCATTTTTAGGGTTCCGGAGCCAAAATGGCAAAAACGGAGCCCTTATAGTTTCGCCATGTCTGTCTGTCTGTCCGGCCGTCCGCGGCTTTGCTCAGGGACTATCAATGCTAGAAAGCTGTAATTTTGCACGGATATATATGTGAACTATTCCGACAAAATTGTTTAATAAAAAAAATTAAAAAGTTTTTTTGGGGTACCTCCCATAGACGTAAGGTGGGGGTGATTTTTTTTTCTCATCCCACCCTATAGTGTGTGATATCGTTGGATAGGTCTTTTAAAATCATTAGGGGGTTGCTAAGACGATTTTTCGATTGATTCAGTGATTTGTTTGCGAAATATTAAACTTTAAAGTGCAAATTTTCATGAAAATCGAGCGTCCCCCCCTCTAAAATCTAAACCGGTGGGTGGAAACATTTGAAAAAATTCAGGATGGTAGTAAGTATATCAAACTTTCAAGGAAAGCTATATAGGCTAAGTTTTCTTCAGAATTATTAGTAGTTTAAGAGTAAATAGCAGGTGGTATAAAATATACCTAAACTTGGAAGATTCCGTCCGTATAAAATACGAAATCCTTAGAAAAATATTACTTAATTTTTTCGTAATGGCTACGGAACCCTATTTCGAGCGTGTCCGACACGCTCTTGGCCGGTTTTTAACTCTAGTAGGATTCATAGGATTTCACACAAACACGCGGCATTACGAGTATATTTGATTGTGTATACGTTGTGCTCTTAACGGTGGATTTCAGTAGGTAGATTCTACTTGGGATCAGACACATGAACGTGTTTGATCTGTAGTCACTTGATGTGTGAATATAGAATGGAGTTATACTTGTACCGACGGGTAAGAGGAATCGGGTAATCTTTAAGGAGAGGGTACTTTTACAATTTACGGGGAATAAGTTTTTATTTTTTTATTTTTTTTTATTCGACTGGATGACAAACGAGCAAGTGGGTCTCCTGATGGTAGGAGATTACCACCGCCCATAGACACCTGCAACACCAGGGTGATTGCAGATGCGTTGCCAACCTAGAGGCCTAAGATGGGATACCTCAAGTGCCAGTAATTTCACCGGCTGTCTTACTCTCCACGCTGAAACACAACAGTGCAAGCACTGCTGCTTCACGGCAGGATTAGCGAGCAAGATGGTGGTAGCAATCCGGGCGGACCTTGCACAAGGTCCTACCACCTGCTAAAAATTCTGTTAAAAATTTAATTTTGAATACAACCTTTTTTTGCTGCCTATAGTTGCATTGACATTTAACTTACATTATGTATACTAATTTGATATCAATCTGACAACTGGAAGTGGGATTAAGTAATTTGCAAGATTTGACCCAAAATAAGTTTTTGGCAAAAAAATCTTTTTTAATACAAGCTTTTTTTGCTGACTGTACTTTTTGTCGACTTTACTTGCATTGTCACTCAAACTGCATTTCTATATGAAATTTCAAGTCGACGCCATTAATCGAAAGAGTCCGGCCTACCAGGATGTCACTACAAGATATTGTATTGTCACGCTATTTACATAAGTACTTATGCTAAATTTCATGTCGATCCGACTACTGGAAGTAGGTCGAATTTAAGTTCAAGTTTTACTTGCAAGATTTGACTGCAGACAGACAGACACAACGGGACAGGTGAAACTAAATAAAAGCTTGTAAAAATTTTAACGAAAAATGGAACCGACTTCAAAACCCTTGAAAATAATTTTCTACTAGTTTGAAGTCGGTGCCTCAGCACGAGCCAGCAGGAGTGGAACTATAGTCGTCTACCTCGCCTACATACTATATATTGGGCTTCAATCACTCCTGCTGGCTCGTGCTGAGGCACCGACTTCAAACAAGTAGAAAATTATTTTTAAGGTTTTTGAAGTCGGGTCCATTTTTTTTTTAATTTTCATACTTTTTAGTGATTGTAGCCAAAGTGCATCTGAAAACGATTCCATTAAGCTCAAACACAGCATAGTTATATCAGTTATATCATCATCATCACAGCTTAGTTAAGTATATTATAACAGAGTACCGGTACCTACGGTCTTCTTTATTAGGGTCCAGTTCACCAAATGATACTTTCTGAATGTAATACTTGACTTGATGTTAAAAATGCCAAAATCACTATAGATGTGCTTTAAAAATTCGAGGGTTGCCCTCGATTTCTCTGAGATCCCATTATCAGATCCTGACTTGGTTTCAATGGCACCATGTAACATGGCAAACCTCCGCGGTGCGCAACTGGCCGCTTACAGAAGAACAAAATTTTAAATTCTAAATTATTGATACTCTTTTGTTTTTTCCCCGTCATTGGCTCTACTATTTGGCAAGGCGTAAGCCGAAATTTGATTTCTTTGATAGAAATAAAATAATAATTTTACTCGGTGAATAGCTAAATATCTCACTGATCTAATTGTGAAATAAGGGCTGCCTCTAACGCAGGTATTGTGAATATTATTTTTAACATTTTGTTTCTTTTATATTTTGTAAAACCTAATCCAAGTCTCGTTAGCTTTTTTTCTCTGGCCCGACACTAAAACGAGACTTGGATGGGTGCTGCAAGCAAGCAGTAAAGCAGGGTGTTTTATTCCAGCCCTTCCTTTTTCCTGCTGATCTACTTACATCTCCACCTCCCTCCGCTCCGCTGCCTCGGAGCAGATCGCCGGCGCGACTGGACGCCCCGAGGCTACCTTAACACTCTGCCCTGTTTCCCTACCAGTCCTACAAGTCTCAGGCCAGTGTTTTTTTAAATTTATTTACAAGAGCAGTGCTGACTGAAATAATTGTATATATTTTTCTTTTGTATTATATTTTATTTTGTAACCACACGCCTTTTCATTTCTCCGACTGGCTAGCCGGTTACAACCACCTCGGAAGTATGTCCTTTAGAGCTAAAAAAGAATTTTGAAATTCGGTCCACAACTGGCGGAGTTGCGGAGTTGCGTAACAAACATACAAAAAAACATACACTGGAATTGAGAACCTCCTCCTTTTTACTCGACTACGGCAAAGCCAAAGGAAGAGTAATGATTTTAGCAGTCTATTTTGAAGTCGGTTAAAAAATTGCAAAAACATAGCAACTACCAAAAACAGGGCAAGTTGCTGCTCGAATCAAATTTGCTTCATATGCTCAAAAATGAATCTATTTCCATGATTCGACTTTGCATTACTTACAATTTTACTTGATTCTCCGTGCAAACAAATCCAAAACAAACCACCACCAACAGTACCACACAAGCGGTACTGTTGGTGGTGGTTTGTTTTGGATTTAGCGGTTAAATAGATTGCCTCTATGTATTTAAGAAAAACGGTATTCTCGAATTTTAGTATCATTGATGGATTAAGAGACCTACATATACAAAGATTATAATAGGTCGTGATAGCGTAGTGGTTAGACCTATGGCCTCTCAGGCAGAGGTGGGTTTGAGCCAGGGCTCCTCTGAGCTTTTCGGAATTCATGTGTCAAATTACATTTGCAATTTACATAAAACATTGTAAGGAAACCTGCACACATCTGCAAAGAAATCGTGTGGGAACTACGATCCAAACCTTTTATTCTGAGAAGCCTGTACCTTGCCGTGGGACGTATACCTCGAAAGCGATGATACAGAGTAGAAAGTTATTACAACGTTATTCATAAAAAGTTAGAGCCTCCTTGAAGGCTCCTTGAAGGCCCGATGCTAAAAACATGATTCATAACCGTCTGTTAGCGCTAATCAGTCGATCAAGGCTCTGTTAAGGTTAGAGCACAATCATTCAGCTTATCTTTCGTTTTAAATCAAGTTTTGCGGCGCCCTAAAGATAACGATGCTCTTGAGTCCTTTTGTGTAAGTAACGGGAGCACTTACACTAAATTTAATTTGGGCATTGGTTGGTGCCTATTTTTACGAGTACTTTGTTGCAACATTTTTCGTTTTTTTTTCATATTTGTTAGCTATTCCTCATTACTTGCAGGTAAACTATCCACTCGGTAGGTACACCATGAACATGGCCCCACGTTGAAATAGAGCAGAAACGTGAATATAAAGCCTATTTAACAGAAAGTTAAATTTGACATATCGCTATGTACAATAATCTACCGAGAAAAGTAAAACCCTAACGTAGTCAAATCACAACCACATTAACTTAAAATCATTAGTTTTTTCATGCTTGAAAAGCCTATTTAAGCTGTCTTGTCGGACATGCCGTTTTAAAATAAAAGCACGCTGGATAATTCAATTTGATTAAATTTAATTATTGATCTCATATAAACTCACCTATATGAGCGAGCTCGTAAGGGTTCATTGTAAGTTTTGAATGGACCACTAAAAACAGGACACAAAAGCAAATTCTCAACCTTATAGTATTATTCCAGTTTATTATGATTTAAAACTGATGGGCTCCTTCAACAAGTACCTATTCACACATAAATAATTAATTCTTTAAATCTTAATTTAATTTAATTAAATATTTTTTTTAATCTATATTTACTACGACCGGTATCGGTTTTTATCGAACATTGTTTGACTCAAGACTCCCTTGTGATTAATTACGTGGGTGTAATGACGGCACGTAAAACCTAAAGAATCGATATAACCTATGCACCAACTTAACACAGTAAAAATACCTAATATCAAAGAATACAGTAATAAACTCTACATTAGTATTTTTGTATTTATTTATGAACTCGACTGTACAGTGATCACATCATCATGTAACTATCAACGCCCCCTGTCGAAGAATTGCTGAAACAGTAGAAGAGCAAACGCTTCGAAGATCTTCATGAAAGCAGATTAAAGCGACACCTACAAATTTCCTACCTCGGTTAGTGAAGCAAGCTAAAGGAAATGACGCTTTTCCTGTAGAGGGCGCTAGTTTCTGGAAATTCTACTGAATGAACAAATACCAATAGATGTAGGTGAAGCTATGTATAGAGTGGAAAGTAATAATGCTACTTGGTAGTACGGATAGTACGTGTACGGAAGCGTCCCGTGGTCTTATTTTAGTTTTGTTTGTGGGTGCGGTTTTTCCACAGACTATTGCTGTTGTAAGAGATTATCGTAACAAAGAGTCAATTTTTAATCCGAGCGAATCGTAATCATTTTGGCTATCATATTTACTTACATTCGTTCACTAGAAGTGAGTGAAACTAAAAGTTGCAAGATTTGACCTTAACAGTTTCATCATCATCATCATCATCAGCATGTAGCAGTCCACTGCTAGACATAGGCCTCCCCCAAAGTGCTCCATTGCGCCCTGTCCTCCGCTAGACGCATCCACCTTCTACCAGCAGTCTTTCGCAAATTCATCACTCCACCTGGCCGGAGGGTGCCCTACACTATGTTTACCAAGACGCGATCTCCACTCAAGAACTCGTTTACTTCAGCGGTTGTCGGTTCTTCGACAGATATGACCAGCCTACTGCCACTTCAACTTGCTAATTCTCTGAGCTATGTCAATGACCTTAGTTCTGTGTCGGATAAAGGTTTAGAAAAAACTTAATCAGAATCTGATAATAACTTTATTAGAAAAATGAGAAAACCTGTCGGGGGACATTGTAGAAGAAAGATTTTAATGAAACTTATCTTAGAACCACCTCGATTTAAATAGCTTTTGATTAGAAAAACTTCATCAATATCGGTCTATACGTTTGAGAGCTACGATGTCACAGAGATACAGACAGACATTTGCGTCAATTTTACACTGGTTTTTTGCGTCAGGGGTAAAAAATAAAAATGGCACGTAACACGTGGCACTTACAACACTAAATTACGATCTTATTACAAATCCTGCCTGCCCAGTGAGCAATGCATCGTGCATGGCATATGTAGGTCATGAGCCGGGTACGTAAAGTCCCAAAAGCGCCAAAAGCTGCAGGGCTACTACGAAACTCGAAACTCGAAGTTCGTATCGTACCGTCCCTCTAGCTTTTGTATTAAGTAGTATAAGTGTCAGAGGGACCGCACTACACGAACTTCGAGTTTCTAGTTTCGTAGTAGCCCTGCTGCATTTGTTGAATCTGCAAATGCGCAGTATAATATGGTCGCGACTGATGCGCTGCATGCTCTGATGAATCGCTTCGTCCGTTTGCCACAAATTGTTTGCGTCAATGGTAAAAACACACATGATGGATTTTAGTAAACTGGTGAAAGAAAGTGGTTAAAGCGTGAAGAGGGATATATTTAGTTTAGGTAACTTCGATTAATGGTTATCCTAAAACTATAGAACTAACGGACATATCAAAATAACTCATTTATTTCTACAATAAGCTTATTTCATTAGCATCAAATACTTATTTAGCCACCCAAGGTTATTTTTAACCCCGACGCAAAAAGCGGGTCTTATAAGTTTGACCGCTATGTGTGTCTGTGTATCTGTGTGTCTGTGGCACCGTAGCTCTCAAACGGTGGACCGATTTGAATGCGGTTTTTTTTATTGGAAAGCAGGTTTTCTAGCGATGGTTCTTAGACATGTTTTATCAAAATCGGTTCAGCCATTTTCGAGATATTGACTCTTTACTAAATTTCAAATCACTCCGACCACGAGAAGTGGACGAAAGTCTGCTTGTAAAATTAGTTTCGTACTAATATATGAGCCATACATAGGTATATTAATATACTTCTCAACTCTGTCATTCTACTTTTCGTTGACCAGTCATTTTTGTAATGTGCTCTTCAAATTTTTTTTTTTACAAAAACGGTAAAGTGCTCGGTTTTATCATAAAACATTTTAATAAGCACATAATTAAGCTTACATTTAAAGTTATCACTACGTGTAAAAAGTAATCATTATTATCTATAAAGTAGGTTACGCAGTGGACATGTATGTCCCCGCCATTTGTATGGAAATTGGTGTAATTTCCGCTGAGATACCGCCTTATATTTCACAAAATATTAATGGATAATACATAATTTAATATTTAAAAGTAGAATGGCCCTAGATAATTAGTTCATTTCACTTCAAGGTAGAAAGTTTAATTGAAAATACAGTACCTATATACTGCAAGGCGGCGCGGGCGCTACGGCCGATGCTCCGGTGCTACGAAACGCGGCGTAGCAGTTTCGTAGCAGGCAACGATTTAAATAGTTAGGAAAAATGAAGGTTTTTAATATGCGCAATCCGAAGAGTGAGAGAAGCACGAATCAGTTGTATATCTGCAGATACAACGCTTCGCAACACGGTATTTGACAACTCCTGAATTTGCCATGTCTTAAATCCTACTAATATTATAAATGTGAAAGTTTGTGAGTGAGTGAGTTTGTGAGTGAGTATGTTTGTTACTCCTTCACGCTGAAACGGCTGGACAGATTTGGATGAAATTTGGCTTAAAGTTAGTTTATAATCTGGATTAAAACATAAAATACTTTTTGTCCCGATATTCCCACGGGATAGGGATAAAATCTCTAAACAACAACCGTTGGGCTTAGAGTCATGAAATTTGGTATATAGGTATAGTTGGACGTTTGGAATAACACATAGGCTACTTTTTATCCTGATGTTCCCACGGGATAGGGATAAAATCTCGAACTTATTACCGCAGGGCTTAGAATTATGAAATTTTGTATGTAAATAGCTGGACATCTGGAATAAAACATAGCCTACTTTTTATTCCGAATTCCCACGGGATAGGGATAAAATCTCGAAACGAAAACCGCTGGGCTTAGAGTCATGAAATTTGACCATGATTTCTTTTAATGTAACGTCAATGAAAACAACGATTTAATTTTCGGGAATCCCACGGGAAATTAAACTATCCCGGATTTTCAATTCAGCTGCTGGACCTAATGATTTAGGTACGTGTGCGAAGCCGCGTTTTAACACTAGTATTAATATGAAAATATACGAGTAGGTATACAGACAGTGTTTAGCGAAGAGAAAACTTAAATCGGTTTAAAATTGGATTATGTATAGTGATTTTTTGAAAATATACCTGTCTCTTTCTCAAACGATTTTTTCTATGTAGCAAGCATGGCGCTACTTGCGTGTGACGTCACACGCAAGTTTGTCTTTCTCTGTCTAACCTTGAATTTCAAACCTTTATAACTTTGTTATTTGTAAAGGTAAAAATTGTTTATCTATTCGATAACAGGCATTGTGAAATTTGAATTTATAAAAAATATAAAAAATAGTCAAATACCGTATTTGTATAGACATTTGGGATGCATGTCAATTAAAAACAACCCGGTGAAAATCAAGTTGATACGCGTTACGCCACTAGGCTACTACGTATTGTAGAGTTAATTTACATTCATTTTCTCTAGATAAGAATACAAATATTTTTTTAATAAAATTCTGGTAAAAATAAATGACATCAAATAAAACTAAAAAAAGCATTGAAGATTCATCTGTTGTTCGGATGTTGTCTGTGTGGGGTCGCGGCGGCCCTGCACCGGGGCGGGGGCGGGCGGACGGCGGCACCACGCGACCATTTCGCAGAGCCAGGCGGGTGGGCTGCACGTCTCGGCCCCGTACTGCTCCGCCCGCGCCTCCCCTTTTCCTTATACTATAACCTCGTTTGCCTAAGTGACGTAAAGCTTCATACGTAGTGGAGCTGTGCATACCGCGCGAGGACCTGCGAGCCCGTGCCTTCCGCTGCAGTCAGTGTCGGAACATAAAAGATAACCTTGCTCGCTGCATTCATTATTCAGTGGCTGCGCTAAGCTATAGCCAGGATGGCGCCCTTTACAGGTATGATTCTTAAATATACTGCCATTTCAGTGTGGTCCTTCGTATGTAAAAAAACCTCGATTCGAACTGGTGTCTAATGACTTCACTCCGTAATATATGTATGTAGTATAACATATGTGTCGGTTCACATTGTTTCACAGTATTTTTTATACTTATAAGTTATGAGTATAACCTTCTAACAAGTGAAGCGTGCTGCTTAATTTTTTAAAATATATTTATGGCCTGATCCAAAAGCACCCCCGTTACTTATGTCTACAAAATGTTTCTTTACATTTACCGCAGTTGCCTAACGGCTTGCGTGACTTGTTACTTTCACAACGGACAATGAGATCTAAATGGTACTAAGAAAATGAAAAATGGTTTAGATTTATGTTTGGAAAATTAACTGCATTGTGGATAGATCATTAATAACGTTTATCTGTGCGAGTAATTGAAGCCGGGCACAACCAGTAGTTTTTTCAGTTGATATAGAGTAAGTCGCATTTGGTCGAATGTAGGAATATCCGTAATGGGATCGCAAAACAAGCTATCGAGCAGTGTCGGTAGTGCGGAAAGGGTCACCGGGTGCTCGTAAGCGCTATTTACGGTGCGAACGGTTCATTTGCCGTCGGTCACTTTATTGCTAACATGAACTTTACTTAATTCCTGCCTAAATATCAGGGCCATACAAAACGCACAGGGTAAATACAATGATAACAAATTACACTTATATTGCAAAAAAACTGCTAAAAGATAAATTAAATCAATTAAATGGTGTAAAGTGTTAGAGACTTTACTGTCTAAACTGTCTTGACGAACCAAAACCCGAAAATCTTGTCGTAATGTTCACGAAAGGTCAGTAAAGGGCGTTAGAACTGTTGTAAGCGATATAAAACATTTCATAAAATACTTCTTCAAACTCAAGACAAAAAGGTTATAAAAATAATCAAGCCATTAAAATTAAACGTAAAGCTAGAGAAGTGACTTTAAGGGTCATTCGAATTTAAAATAAACGTTGTAAAATGCTTGGGTAAATTACATTAATCTAGGAGAAAGATCACCCACCTTATATAAATAATTATTACAAACATTAACTCTAGACGGAGCTAGATTGCCCCATTATTAATCTGCCTACACACAAAGGCAAGCAAATGAACTGTTATCGAAATCAACATGCACACCACTAGAGCTATAGTGGCTGTTGTTAAAACTGTTAGGGATATTATAATATAAAAGAACACTCAGAAACTTTATTCACCATTAATTTTAATTGTTAGAGATACAGAAAACTTTGGTTTGAGGTCGGTTTTATGTGTCTGAGGCTGGGTTGGTAAGATATCCAAAATATAATATTTAAATAGTCATGTAATTGTAGAATCTAACCTGTCTCTCCGTTTTCGGTGTCATAAAGATAAAACTTTATCATTAGAATTAGATTGGGTAAGCTCTCATTGGGGCAAAATGCGGCTGTCCAAGCAAGGCTAGAATCACTCACCCCCTAGTGGGTTGTCTTAGTAGGCAACTGATTATTCACTCTGGAAGGCCACTCGTAGCATGAATCAGCCGCAAAAAGCTAAACCAACCTTAAAAAACAGAGAGGGAACATGGTGCCCAACTGATGAAAGCCAATCTGTTTGCTGAACATCTATCACAAGTCTTTGTACCTAATGATAGACATCCCAATATTGATGACCAAGACATAGACCTGGTAATGAATCAAGACTTCCAATTAGAACTCCCCATAAAACACATTGCTCCTTCAGAAGTTATCAAGGAAATCATTAAACTTAATAACAAGAAAGCACCTGGATTTGACCTAATAACTAAAGAGGTACTTCGAGAATTGCCAAGAAAAGCAGTAATATTCAATGCATCATTATTTAATGGGATACTAAGAACAAAGCACTACCCACAACTCTGGAAAGTGTCTCAAATAGTTATGGATCACAAGGAGGGCAAACCATCATCTGATGTCACCTCTTATAGACCTATTAGTCTGCTTCCAGTAGTATCAAAACTCTTTGAGAAACTTTTACTTCAGAGAATGCTCCCAATACTTACTGAGAAATCCAATACCTGATCATCAGTTTGGATTTCGAACAGAACATGGTACAATCGAGCAAGTCCACCGAGTGTACGAAAGTGTCAGAAAATTGTTAGAAGATAAAGAGTACTGCTGTTCTGCATTTCGTGACATCAAACAAGCTTTTGATAAGGTGTGGCCTTTTATACAAAATTAAGCTATGACTTCCTCACACATTGTTTGAGCTTCTGAAATTATATGTGTCCAATAGAATATTCCAAGTATAAGAAGGACATATTACATCCAAGTTCTACGACATCTTGGCGGGCGTACCACAGGGATCCGTGCTCGGGCCCATACTGTACACATTTTTTACAGCGAACCTGCCAGCGAGGCCAGGAATCACCATAGTGACGTATGCAGACGATACAGCAGTTCTAGCAAGTCACAATAACCCGTATACAGCCTCTAAAAAGCAGCCTCTAACGTTCTGACGCTCGCATTCGCAATAAAATTACAGAGTTATTGTATGGGAAATCTGTAATTTGATTACAATCGCGAGCATCAGAAACGTTAGGCAATACGGCCTCAGATCAAATTAACGCTTATATTCTATGCAAATCCTCTAACAGGTTATGCTTAAGTATATAATAAACATTCACATATACGTACTATTTTAAATTATTACTGGGAGTCCGTATTAGATAGTCTTCGGGTCATTAAGGTCAACTAAATGGACGCATACGGCGAGACTTTAAGGGTTTATATTTCTAATGAACGGAGTGGAACCTTCATTATCAATTTAGCTATGATTTCTTTGGTAACTGTATGGAATATCAACATGATATTAGTAGCATAAAGGTTCCACCCTGGTACCTACGTGATTCGGTTTTCTCGACTGTACCACGCTGTGGAAAATATTTGTAATGCGTTCTACCTCGAGAGTCTATTTTACATTACAAATACACGTATAATGTTATCTACCTGGTTCTCCGACCTTAGTATGTATAGGTACTTATGTTAACTTTATAACGCAAAAAATACAACATAAACAAAACAATTCCGGTCGTCCATTCCAACAAAATCGTCTAAATAATACCAGGTGTGGCCTGTTATACGAGCAAAAAATTAAAACATAGATCGTCCTCGTCAAACTCAACAACATTACTTCAGCGACTTTTAAAAATAATGGAGTCTTTGGATTTTCCTTTTTTCATACAAATTAAATACTGCTATCAATGTACGCCATCCTAGAACACAACTGACGTCGCCTGTCACGCTACAAACATCAAGCATTTCGCTTTATATTGCTTCTTCGAATAACCTCAAAGTGTAATAAAAATTAAAAAACTAATTATTTTTAAGTCGCTGAACTAATGTTGTTCAGTTTGAGAAGTATGATCTATGATTTAATTATTTGCTCATAATTCAGGCCACACCCGGTATACGAGTGCTAAAAATCTCGGAGTGTTTGTATTATATTAATAGCCGTTACATAATTAAAATTTACATCGCTGGCTTTTACCGAATGCAGTCTGTCCGTGGCTGTGAGGGTGATCCATCATTTTGGGCCGTGCGAAGGCGGCGGTCACGCACTCCGACACCCGCCACGTCCTTTCTGGAAAATTATAAGACATTGTGCATAGCACTGTTATATTACAAGAGCTTCTGGCACAGACGTTTACCATAAAGTCTGTACACGTCACGGAATTAATCCTACGCTTATTTCTGACAAGATAATGTTTTTCAAACATTACGTACATTAAAAAAACATATATATCAAGCGAAAAGCGTTCTTAGATTCTGTTTATATTATAATTTGAAAACCTATAGGATGGGTTACTGGCGCTGAGCAATTTCATATCTCAATTTGCAATTGTTACCTAGGTATTTAGTTTATTGCTTTGTATACATTGCTTAAATCAATGTTAGAAAGCCTAAAGTGGTACGTCAAATATCAATAGCCAAACGAAAAAAATATTTACGAAAAACCAATTTATCTTTAAGGACTTTCGGTTGAGAAAAAGCAAATGGCAGCAAGAAACCTTAATAAATTACCAATCCCTGTAACTCTTTCACTTCGATAGTGATTTTATCTGGCTCGTGAAAAATTAAAGTGGAGGGTGAGTGCTCCGGAGGACGATCGCACGGACCACTAAATGTGTTTGTTCTTTCACGATATCTTAAAAGCTCTTCAAGTGGAGTAATAGTCCGTCGTCATGATCACTGACCCTTTTCAATTACCGCTCGACAGCTAGGCTCCATTTATTTTATGGTTAGAGGTAAAAACATTGAGATAGAGAAGACCTTTAGAGGGAGTCTACGAATGAGGGAGTGAAGAAACTAGAGCAAAGTTGGCGAACTTACCGATATCCAAAGTTATCCGTTATTTCATTTTACCTTCACAACTATATATGGAACACCTAAAATATCCCGTCTGCCCGTTTTGGATGAACTCTTATGTACACATATAACGCGATATAGACTGAAGGGCCGCGTCCGCTGGCGTAAGAATGTCTTTATATAAATATTTAATACGAAAGCGGAAGGCAGACCGCGGGTAGAGACAGCGGGAATCAATAGCCTGCACCATCCCGTCCTACCACTATTCTGTCCCACGCATTCTAGTATAACACGAGTAAAATCCACCTTGAGGTATTTCTATCCCCGGGGTCCGTTTGCGACTGAACGTTACGTTTATTTACACGCCTCTATATCGCACTACGTACATATTTATCTAGGTACCCCGCGAAGGGACTCGTAAGACGCCTGGAAGTTTTATCGATAAAGCAACTTTGTACACGCATTATGTGGGTCATTACGGGAGGTTGCAAGTGCCGCCTCCACCGGAATGTTATTGAGGAAATTTAATTTCCTGTTCGCAGTAATTAACAACGGATAGTCATTGCTTTCTGTGAAATTGTGCCTTTACTATTTGAGAAAATTTCGTATACAGTAAACGGTTTTCTTCCTTCTTAGAATTTGTTATTCTAGCAGCAACACCAGAGCTACGACTTTCGTAGCACTTAAAATTTTCCTCAGAAACATCGCAACACAGAAATACTCGAGCAAGCCGGACCTTGTTCACGCCTTCGCAGTTGAATAGAAGCATTTTCTAGACTTAACGACGAATTTACTCTTCTAGTAAGTGCTCTAGAAGAAAAATACAATATACTTGGAAGTAGTAGGAGCAATTTATTCTTATTTTGTTGTTATTTACTATCGTTTCACTTACACAAGATACTCTAGTATCTGGTATAATCTTGTTTAAAATATTATCATTTACATAGCGGCCCCGGCGTCTCGGGTAGAGTTTCCTTCGCCGTTGCGTGATGATAAATAGCCCATATTACTCTCAAAGGACTTGGTCGTGTATCTTATTAATATACTTTTTCTCACCTGTTTCAGTAGCAGTAAAAAAATTTTTCGTCGAATTGGTGTACTACGAATTCAAGAGAACTAATCAATTAAATATTTTAAAAAATTAAATTTAAACTACATATGTAAATAAAACTGCAATGTCCTAAACTTAAAATACTTACATCAAATAAAGATAACTAAAACAATTATTACCTCATATTGCATATTAAAGGCTATAAAATCAAATTTTAAATAAGTATGTACAGGTCCCGGACGATGAGATCGACCTATAGGGAGCACCGAAGAGGAAAATTTAAGCTAACTAACACCGTGTAGCATATTCGTTTACCCAGTCTTAATCGTCGCTCTCGTCATAACAAAGCTTCTGCCATAATGTCGCGCCACCCGTCGAAGTGGTGGCGCTATGGTGGCCCGATGTTAGAGTGAGCAATAGATAGTCTAGTCCATTCTGGTCTCAATCTAAAAAACAACTAGTTATAATAACTTTGTGCGGTGACGCGACAATGTGGCAGACGTTTGTTCCACAGTTACCAAGATAATTTTAGAAAATGGTGGGTGTAGTTTTTTTGTACACGATTATTGGGTTCAGTAAGTACCTACATAAAAAAATAAACACGTAAATAATCATTCTATGTTAGTCTGTGTGTCGGTGCTTAAATTTGTCAAAACATTTTTCTGAGGTATTATATAATCTCATGAAAATCATTAAAAAGAAAATCAAAAGATACAACCTTCAAAATGTGTATTTTCATACAAAAATCATGAGTATCAACCCATAAAATTATGAACTTTGATAAGAAGTCAGTAAAACCTTACAGAAAAATTGCCTAAATGTAAAAATCTAAAAGCATTTTGTGCATATTATGCGTTAAAAAAACACCCAAGAAAGACCAAAATTACGCATTTTCACATGCAACAGACAATTACTTTTGATTGGTCCGATTGTCGTTTCAGCACGTCGGAAAAATATTCTGAAATATATCCAAAAAGTCATATCGTACTATGAAATACACATATAGATACGACCTGTTACCGTTATGTGTTACATTGTTGTCGTGTTTTGCGAGCCATACATGAGTCAGCTGTTAAATCCATACTTACTTAATATACTTAATACTTATACTTAATATACTTAATACTTAATATACATAATACTTAATATACTTAATATACTTAATTACTTAATTTACTTAATACTTAATATACTTAATACTTAATATACTTATACTTAATACTTAATTACTTAATTACTTAATATTACTTAATTACTTAATATTACTTAATTACTTAATTTACTTAATATTACTTAATATTACTTAATTACTTAATATTGCTTAATTACTTAATATTACTTAATTACTTAATTTACTTAATATAATATTAAAAATGCGAAAGTAACTCTGTCTGTCTGTCTGTCTGTCTGTTACGCTTTCACGCCTAAACCACTGAACCGATTTTGATGAAATTTGGTACAGAGATAGAATAGACCCTGGGAAAGAACATAGGCTATTTTTTATTGCGAAAAAGAGGCTTTCAGGGGTTGAAATAGGGGATGAAAGTTTATATGGTGGAAGTTCGTAGCTATCGAAGATAAAACCATGAAACTTGGCATTTAGGCACTTAATATGAAATAATTCTATATTTGTTTGAGCTTTTTTAAAAATCGACCTGTGAGGGGATGAAATAGGGGATGAAAGTTTATACGCAAGGTCGTCATTATTGAAGATAAATCGATGAATCTTTATTAAACTTGCCATTTCGGCACGTGAAAAGAGATTAATAGATATTTGTTCGCACGTTTTTTTAAATTCTTCCTGTGAGGGGGTGAAATAGGGGATGAAAGTTTATATGGAAGATCGTCATTGTCGAAGATAAATCGATGGTTCTTTATGAAACTTGGTATTTGGGCACGTGATAAGAGATAAATACATATTTGTTCGCGCGTTTTAAAAAATTCTTCCTGTGAGGGGTGAAATAAGGGATGAAACTTTATATGGAAGATCGTCATTGTCCAAGATAAATCGATGGTTCTTTATGAAACTTGGCATTGGGCTACTTATAAGAAATAAATAGATATTTGTTTAAGCGTTTTTGAAAATGATACCTGCGAGGGGATGTTAGCAGAGGGGATGGTGCAGTGTTAGCAGAGCCTTTTAAGCTCATAAGCAAAATGTACGCAATGTGGGGTCATTTTAGATGGCTTATTCACATAGACAGTCAGACATGAAAAATTATGATTTTCAGATTTTTCCTATTTATTGTGCTATAAGAGCTACCTTTATGCAAAATTCCAAGTTTCTAGGACAGCCGGAAGTACCTACCCTATAACTTTTTCTGTTGAGGCAATTTGTATGGAAACACCTTTTTAACGACTGTAGCTTTTGATTGCCTTGACTTAGAGGTGTGATTTTTTCACAGCTTTCGGGACTATTGACCTGAGTTTAGAGTTTTAATTTCAACTCGATATATACCTTACTCCGCGAGTTTACGAGATAAAGGGTCTTGACAGACAGACGGACGGACGGACAGCAAAGTAATCCTACAAGGGTTCCATTTTTTCCTTTTAAGATACGGAACCCTAAAAAACATTTTATATGGCGCTTTTCAAATTTCGACCTATTTACTTGAAAATATGGGGATGAAAGTTCTTAAGGAATTCCAAAAAAGTTACTACGTATAAGTATATTTATCGGAAATATGTGTAGCTATGCTTAGTAAAAATGCCTTGACTTACAATAAAGGACGTAAGGTGTCAATAGTTCACTATGAAGAATTAGTCCTTTTGTGTTGGCAGGGTAGAATACACGTCGTATTGCTAAAATATGGCTACCCGCAAAATATTTATGTTTTACCAAAGAACATCGGATGGATGGATGTATGGAAGAACAAAAAAAAATAGTTTATATTTGTAGCAATGTACTAAAATAGGTTATTTTTGGTAAACCGTAGAAGTTTCTATGTACTATTATTGGCAGAATAGGTATCCTATATAAATTAAATACTTCCCAAAATTACTATTTCAAGCGGACGAAGTCGCGGGCAGAAGCTAGTGTACATATATAGGCAGTTTTGTGTTTTGGATTTAGGTTATCTATGTCTACATTTTCGAGCAGTGTCGTGAAAATAAACGTAAACACAGACTCTAACTTTCCCAATTATAATATTAGTTCAGTAGTTTACCTTAACCATACGATATGTACCTATACTTAGTCATGCCAGACCTTTTACGAATAAAGTTTTTAAATTGAAACGACTTTTATAGAACCAGCCCTTTTATGTAAGTCGAAGCGTAGTTATACGTTGTAACGGCTGGCTTGTTAGAGATTTTCATCTTACTTGTGTTATGGCTCATGCCGTCAAAGCCTTGAAGGTTGCGTGAGTGTATATGCTTATAAAGTTAGCGACATGGTATGCCTCAGCATATTCTGTCATAGCGAATGTTTACGTTTAATCGTTATTAACGAGTTATGATTAAATCCGAAAGTAAAAAAAAATGAGTTTTGTTAATTTTGTTTCGCGTTCAATTAAGGGGATCCCATGCCCCAATGACCTTCGATCTGAATTCCTTAGTTTTCTAATGATTTTTGTAGCTTATTATGTTAACAACAACGGGTTTAAGCAATATAGTTGTGTTTACTTGTTTACTTCAAAGTTCATTGTTTTCGAGATATTTGGCATCAAAGTTGAACAATTTTAGGCCAATAAACTGGTTTTCTGGCCATAAATTTCGTGTTAATTAGTTTCAAATGAAAACCCTCGAACAGTTTTAAGAGACGTCAAAGACAAACCTAAATATGTAGATTTCGTATTTGTTAGATCTTTCACGAAACGAAAATACGAAATAGTGTTTTTTCAGACAATGTTTAAAAAATCACACAAAGTTAAGTATTAATTTTTTTCAAAATCCGGTAGACAATAATGGAGATAAAAGATTGGAGAAATGATAGCCGTTTTACTTATAATTCTATCTGTAGTGCAAAAGTAGGAGATAAGATTCAAAACTTGTCAAAAATCGATGAAAACCTCGGGTAGCCCCTTAAAGGGAATGTTACGTTATAATCGCTGTTTATAAGAAAATGCGTGTTATTGAACGCAAAAACACTTTTTAAGCTACCTTTACATATTAAAGAGTAATAAAGGTTTCAAATTCAAGATTAGACTGAGAAAGAAATGATGGGTAAGATGATATTTAAGTAGGTACTTAATTAAAGTATATACATTAATGTTTTTCGGGCCTCAGTGGCAGCAAATTACATAATAAAGCATCAAGTAACAAATGCTAAAGTGTTTGCTGAAACAGTTGTACTGAAATTACTTATTTCACAAACGCTTGTAGTAGATATTCGGTAGCTTCTAATTGTCTCTATGGAGCCGGGGAGGGCACCACGACGTTGTTTGTTCGCATGAATTTACTGAACAAAGATCGTTACGGCTCTGCAATTAACAATTACAAACCTGAATTGCTTTATTTAGACCTTTGTAACGTGATGTTTTTACATTAGCCTCTGTTTACTCAACGAAAAGGCTATTCGTACAATTTACCTTATTTGTTATTAATGAAGGAAACTGCCGCTATGTGGCTGGAGCTACACAGGGGCGTTTTCCTGCTAACAGGATTAGTTTCTGGATGTAAGCAAAAAATCAATTTGTTGGCAAGCCGCCCGGAGCTCCGCAGCGTGCCGCGTGCCTTGCTTTGCACTACTACCCGATTTAAACGTCATCAATTCTTAGAACTATTAGAATTTTATACAGGAACTTAAATTACCCCAATTGCGCGAAATGATAGCGGTTATACCTTCCTACCGTTTTACTCAAATACTTGTTGTAACAACGCTACGCACATTAGAAATGTGAAATAGAGTAAAGGTCAACAATAGGTAAAGCAGTAATGTAGGAAATTAAATGTGAAACCGTTTTGCTAGAACAAATAAGTCCATGTATTGCTTATGAATTTTGTGTAATAAAGTTGAGCAAACAAATTTAAATTATAATTTTAATCGGATTGTCGTGTTGTTTCCAGAGATATTGAACGTGGCAGTATTACCGTACCGTATTAAAAGAAAATAAACTTTTCATCAAAATTTTGATTGAAAGAAAAAGAAGATATTCTGAAGCTTATGTTTTTTAGGCAAAAAGATACTATTAGAACACAATTAAACACTTGAATTGATTGTGCAGTCAATAACATGTTTTTAAACACAAGCTTTTTGAAAGGGTCAGATTTAACGTACCTGAGCAAATTTGCGTACCTATTTACTTGTAGCTTGTCGAGCTTTTTCTCTCGTGTGTCGCCTGTTACTTATGTATGTTCACGAACTTGGGCGTAGGTGAAGAACTGGAGGAAAAAAGCTCGACGAGCCTAAGTTTGCAAACTTACTCGAAAGTCTATCTGGCACTTAAAGAAAAAAAGAATCAAAAATTAATTGGTTCTCTCTTTACATATTTTCCGTGAAGAGGCGTCGAACCAAATTCCAATTTAAAACGTACGGCACACCGCATTCGAATTGAGGAAAACTTGACTCGGGTGAATGCGACGGAACTCGCCGAAAGGAGATTAAATACCGTCTAGACTAGAAATCGTTTCAATATATCTTAATACGAGCTGACGAAATGTACTTAAGCTATCGCAGTCCTGATCTCGAAATGTTCCAGTTGATGTTAAGATTAAATTAAAGCCAATTCCACAGATAAGCCAGCCTAGCTATACAATTACACTGTATAGAATACAATGGAAGTTGGTGAGAATCGTTATCTCGAGTTCGTTCTCGAGTTGAAATTAATTAAATCTGCTGCTTATCTAAGAAGTTTGCTATCTAGAGACATAAAATTGAAACTTTTCTGCCCTACCCGAACAGCCTCCGAGTTGGGTGGTAAATTAAGTAAAGAGGGTAGGCTGTACACGAAACAATCCCGCCTATACATTATTTTGCATTTTTTTGCATAAATATACTTAATGGGTTCTTTTAGGTTGAGTTGAGACGAGTCCTCTCTTTCTATTGAGGCGTAAATTTCAATTGATTTATCGTTACAGTTTACGGACACGAACCTTTGCAGATATAAATACTTAAGTTACACACAGGTTCCAAGTTTACTACGAGTTCTGTTACCAGGCGCAGTTTAGGGGGATCATAGACAGAAGTTTGTCGTAAATTCTCCATCTGTAGGATGTCTGTCAGAGAGAATTAGATTGTGTATGGCATATGGGAGGGGGATCGTGTTCCCTGTGACACCCCATTACAAGTAGTTGTTACATAGATTACGGATCGACATTGTCTGTTACTATATCTTATATGCCTAAATAAAGGCATAAACTGAGCTTATTATCTAACACACTTGGAATCACAATCGTTTTCACCACTCCTTTTTGTCAGACGGTAAAAGAGATGGTGAATGCGATCGCGAACGTCAGCTCGTTAGACAATACGGCCTCTGAATTCAACCAACTAGTGTCAAAGTAAAGAAAAATATTATCTACAGTTACAATAGGTGGATAAACAGAAGTAAGCATTCTCCTATACTTACTTAGTTAAATAATAAATGATAATAATTATAACCAACCATCATGGCACAACGTAGGTTAGGTACTCGTATATATACATGCGTTGAGTTAATCAAAACTTAAACAAATAAGCAGGTACATATGTAAGTAGGTAGATAGGTACTCGTACTTTGCCCTCAATGGCGGCAGGTGGAAAGTGAAAATTCTATTTTTATAGGACTGTTTTATTCTAATAATGGTAAGGCTTATCAGGGGGTAGGTATAAACGGATTGAGGTCGGCGCCGCGTGCCTGTCGCAAGGACGAGGGCGCGCCGCTTACAATATCCGGCTCTGATCCGCAATATCGCCCTCTATGGATTTAGGACATAAAATCCAATGATTATAACAACCCAAAAGCCTCAAGCACGGTTCCTTTACTGCGCGGGCTGACGCAGCTAACGGCTTAATCGCGAAGGCATTGAAGAAACGAGGAAGGCAAGTTAAAGTTACCACACAATACTCGACAAGTCTCAGGTAACATGTATCTAGTAACTAGTGTTTGGCTCTTGCATCGAAGGAAATAGTTAGGTAGCACAAACATTGTTGCCTGAGGCAGGCGTCTGATATTGCATCCGTGAAACATAATATATTTCGCTGAAGCGAAAACCGCCTTTGTAAAAAGATTTGTACACCAACCTATAATGGTGAGTAGCGATACGAAAACGATCGGCCAAGTGGCCACAAAGTAATATCGTTAATGGACTTTATTAACACAGCACAGGTACCTACCAGAACCAATTTTCATTGTGTCATACGTAAAGCTTTTATTTGATTGGCTAAGTATTTTCTCCAAAATTTTGGATTTACAACATTTAGGTTTGTTAATTATGTCTGAGGTATAATATACATAAACATGTGTATCTAGAAACCACTACAGTTACGGATAGTATACCTTAACAGCATGTGAACTAGGCTGTGATTCTCTAACGAACCTCGTCTGCGAACTCATCGCTGCGCTCGACCGACAATCACCGTTTGATTTCAAATGTCGATCGTTCGAATTCGATTTTAATTGGTCATTGCAATGTCAACGTCAACGAACGAAACCGAAATTCAAAAACAATTATATCGACAGTTAAAATAGCGATGAATTATAAACATTCTTATCGAGTGGTTAAATGACCTAAGACTAAGGGGCTGTTTCACCATCCATTGATTAGTCTTAACTGACGGTTAAATGTGATGCCGTCTCTATTTGTTTTGTTCGAATAGACAGAGACGGTAGTTGTGTGTATTGTGGAGACGGCATCACATTTAACCGTCAAAAAACGTCCGTTCAATCAATCAATAGATGGTGAAACAGCCCCTAAATATCGATGGTTTTATTATTTAGAAAAAAAAAACTGATCGAAACCACTTAAAACTACCGAAGACCGAAGTTTAAAACTTCGAAAGAATTTTTTTTAGTCGAATGGATATCTATTACCAGAATATTGATTATCCGCATATAATTAACTATTGTATTTATGCGCTGATATAAAAAGACCTAATATTGAAGGCTTCGTTTCGCTTCGCTCCCGAGCCTTCTTAAGTTCCTTAACCCAACCTACCCGAGTCGCTTCTCCCCGGCCCAACTTGCTCGCTCGCTATGACATTATTATTTTTACTAACTTTTGAATACCTACTTTGACTTTTGTTAAGTCAGTAGTTCTGCTTCATTTCTAACTCTACACTCATAATATTTATTGTATGGGCCAAGTTGCCCGAAATAAATGAATTTATTATTTATTATTATTATTATAATTTGTCAGTTGCGCTTTGACGTTTTTAGAAGTTATAATCACACATCTATTTTTATTTTCTTTCGATGTCCAAACATGTCAACAATGCACTATTAGTAGAACTTTTTAACATTTACATTTTAATCGTTTATCATTTGAATCTTAAGTGTTTTTAGCGTCGATTTTTGTAGATATTTGAATCGTTCGATATTCAAAATTTCGATATTTTGATCATCGTTACTTTAACAGTCGATATAATATTTTTTGATATTAAAATATGTACCCCTACGACCGCGCAATGCCTTCGATCGAACGGGTCAAGTTGTGGTTGTCAGCTGAGTGGAGTGATGAGTTCGCGTCCGAAGGTCCGTTTACGGAATCACACTCCATATTTAGTAACCAACTACAAATATAAACAACTCTTTTCTTAGACAGTAGATTAAATTTAGTTATGGCGACGAGCTGATGAAGATGGAGGTCTACGAGTATAATAATAAGAATACCTAGCTAAGAATTGCTCGAAAGAACCTGATTCTACATTTTAAATTTAATATTTAGGCACACGAGGTTCGTGGCGGCCGCCTCAATTTAAATTCATCATTCTTGTGCAACAAACAGTATTGTCGATGTTTTTATTTGGTCGAACTCTTACAACATTCTTTCGTGCTAGGAAAATATTTAGGTATGGCTCATTAAAAAAGATGCTTCCATACAATAACCTAACTATTTTTGTGTGGGTTGTAATATTTTCTTTCCATAAATAAATTGAGAAGACGAAATAAGCTAATGTCACGCACGCACCGGTGCGACGCAACTACGGGATCCGGTGATTAGTTACGAGCGACGCAAAGTTTGCTCCCTAAGACCTTTCTGTCTCGTCTTGACAATATCCCTCTAACTTTCAAGGGAAATACCCTCCCCAAACTTACCTTCCTGTCCATTAGCACACAATAGATCCGAAGATTTTAATCAAATCAAAGGTGAGACCCTTTCCTTGTTTATTAACGAAGCTTTTGTTTATTCCAGGTAATCATGAGGATCAAACAGGTCTCCGAGAATGGTAACGTGGCCGCAGTCAACGGACACGAGATACTGTCCCACATAAACTCTGATAATAGAAGTTGGCTCGTACCCGCCAACGGTGGTTCTCAGAACTTTTACAATAACACCAGCAGGACGGAAATTTTTCAATTTAACTCTAGTTACAACAATTCAAGTATTACAATTACAACTGACTTATTTGAGGATAGTAAGAGTGCGCGAAAAAAAAATGTCACAAGCGACACCTCTACCCTGAACGCTGAACCTATAGTGTGCAATAACCTGTACAGGCTGAGCACTCACAATAACAGGGGATTGTTAAATTTGTGCAATAACACAGGGGCGACAAATCTGGAGGGCGCTACGGAAACTTTCCCAGTTCCTCGTGAAAGCTTTCTAGGTACGTGTAACTAAAGGACATAAGTGAAAAGATTTAATCTTTCATTCGAGTTAAACCATTTTAATTTAGTCCTCAAAATTAGTCCGTGCTCGCCTGCTACTTGTATAAAAGCTTGTTAGATGTATATTGAAATCAGTTTGACACGTCTAACATATTGATTGCTTTATGAAGTCTTAGCTTTTAGCGAAGTTCACATGGTACAGATTAAATTTTGCGGAACAATATATATCTAGTAAGTTACTAAGCGCCTGCATGACAATTTGTTTTATATGCTCAGCTCCAGCGATTGACGGAACCTACAAAAAATTCGTATTGTATATACTTACGTAGAACTTTCTTTAAAGTGTAGGTACTTAAGTATCCGAACATTTATTTCTTAATAAATATCAAATAGGGTGTGGGTAATTTGAATGCGGGCCCTCAGTAGTTATTTAGACGACTAATCGCTTGGGTGAACGAACGCCGTAAGTCGCCTTTGTGTCTAATAGCTTCTGCGGCGTGTGCGTACGGATACGAGTATGTAAAAATCAATGGATGAAAATCAATATTACAGGTAGTAATGTGTCTTCGAATACAACCCCGATCGACGACGAGCGGACGTTTGAACATTCGGACACTGATGAGATGTCTGAGAACGGAAGCCAGCCAGTGCCCAGGGGGATCGTGAATCCGAATTATCCGGGTTTCCAACACTTGGCTCACACGTTACAGGTGAGACAAAGTTTACTAGATAGTCCATGAGATTTAGTGATGTGAACAGAATTTAGCATCACAAATTTAATATAGTTTTTAGGTGATGAACTTTGAAAATATGCTGCATCCGTAAATAACAGCAAAAGTGCCCAACTATGCCGCTTTTGCTGAATTTTTTAGGTAACTTTAGATTATGGCTGTTTTTCTTTTTAAATTTTCTTTGCGTGTTTATTCCTTTTTAATGTGTAGTTCAGTGTAAATCTTTGGTTTTTCATGTATAATAAGGGTTATACACAGACATGAATATTGTTACAGGACTATTCTTCAAACATAGAGAACTTTTATCACTCTGAAAATGATATGACTGACGATGATATAGACATAGAAATAACGGAATCAACATATGAACCAGAGCTTACTTCAAAGGACACCTCTGTTATATGTAAAAATATTAACAATAATAATAATAATCAAGAAGAAACGACGGATTCTAAGTTATTGAGTACACGATGTGATGTTTTTTCAAAGACGACAACATCGAAGAGTCCCGTACAAAATGATATACCAGATCTTTTAAAAACACTATCGGAAAACAACAATAATGTTGAACAAAATGATTACGATCTCCATTGCACTGACACGGACATAGAAAATAATTTTGACACTAAGGATATTATAGGTGATTTTAACAAAGAAATTGAAGATGAAATCAAACAGTTATTTAATTATAATATTAATATTCAAGATGACTTAGAGGAATTAAGGAAAGATATTAAAGATACTCTAGCAAAACCTATTGAAAATACCATAAACAATATAAGTGAAGTAGTAAATCACGTAATCAAAAAGCTCGTAGAAACGCATAGTGATGAAAACCAACGGAGTACGGACATTACTATGTCATCAGAGAAGAGGAGGAATGAAGAAGTACTTAACAATGAAGCTAGTAATATTAGACAAAATGAAAGTAATGCAATAAAAGAAATGCATCTCAGTAGACCTACATTTTTGTTGATAGAAAATAACACCAATAATAAAATAACAGATGCTGTCTTGTCCGACGGCAAAGATGAAATAACTATATATGATAGCGAATACGACCCGAAAAACTTGAGCAATAATGTTGAAAATACGATTAAACAACTTAGCACTGAGTTGAGAAAAATTATTCCAAAGTTAGATGAAATGCGAGAGCGCGATAGATTATGGATAAGGAATAAAAAGGAACTGGCACCGATCGTCACCGACGGCAATTCCAATGAAGTAGCAAGTTCGCCTAGAAATAAGATATGCAGCAAAATTGGGAACAGCACCGAATCAATATCTAGAAAAGCTGCCATATCTCACATGTAAGTATACATATTATTCAGAGCAAGTTTAACTCAGAGAAATCACGAAAGAACTTAAGAAACTTTATATACTCGTATTAGTATTAGTTCAGTATTGACTCAGTGAACCAGCACCTGAGGCAGCCGCATGCGTCCCGATTGTATTTAACTTAGGGTGCTAATAGGTACCATCAGCCAAATAAGTGGACTATCAATTTTTAAACAAATTCCTATCAAATGGATATGTCGCTAAAGTCGAACTTTCAAGTTAAGAGACACGTCTATTGGCATTATTGTTTTATGACATGCAAACGATTATCAACTTTAGGGTGGTAGACCACATATTTGGCTGATGGTACAATGTCGGCGGCCGATCTTAAAATCCGCCAGATCACGCTATTCCTATGCATATCGTGAAATGGCGCCATTTCAGATATGCCTAAAAGTTGGCCAGGCATATTACGATGTGCCTGAGAAACAATACGGCAGATCGATTAGAACAACACATTCGTCGATATTCCCATCTTAGGCCTCTAGGTTGGCAACGCATCAGCATTACCCCTGGTGTTGCAGATGTTTATGGGCGGTGGTGATCTCTTACCATCAGGAGACCCAATTGCTCGTTTGCCATCCATTCGAATGAAAAAAAAATCCTTACTCTATACCGGGCACATCGTGATATGCCGAAAAAAAGAAAAAATTAGGTACGATGAGCGAAGCGAGGATTGGTTAGTATGAATTGTGACCACAACGCACTAGCCGAGCTGGCGAAGCGAGCGTGCCGCGGCAGCGACCAGCAAAGTGCCAAAACCGATATGGCGGAATTTCATGATATGCCTAAACGTCACTAGGCAAATCGTTAAACGTTGAGTTTTTAACGATATGGCGGATGTTCCTTAGCCAATTCATGAAATGGCGCCATTTCACGATATGCCTAGGAATTTCATGATCTGGCGGATTTTACGATTGGCCGCCGACACATACATCGGGCCAGAAATAGCATAGGAACATATTTGTATTGCCATTTAGTATCTATCTACGCGCTTTGTAGTACGCTCGTACAAACTAATTCTATGTTAACTCACATCCCGGTAATAATTATGTACAATGTGAAAGTTTTGAATTTTAGTAGTCATTAATCTTTCACATTCGAAACTGATTTCAGCCCTATTTGGCGGATAAATATTTAGTATAACTTGTTTGTTAAGTAGGTACGTATGATCATTGGATGTGGTGCCGTGAACGGATCAGTACTTTACATCGCGACTGTACAATTCGAGGTTGATTTACTGACGTGCCTATGCAAGGCGTTACTCCTTAAAAATAGATTTGACGGAGCATGTAACTCTGATAAATTCGAGAGAAAAGGTATGCCGCGGTACACCAACGCGAAGTTAATCAACTCAATTTGGTAGAAGTGATGTGGCGCTTTAGGCCGGTGGCATAATTCATATACAAATGGGTGTGGTAGTGGTTAATATTTACGTAGGTACTGAAGTGAATTGAATTGAAAATAATGTCTTTATTCAGAGAATCTGCTGCGGCTACAGACAAGAAGAAGGAAGTAGCATCAGCAAAGAAGTATACCAGAACCGCTCAAATCATCTCATCCGTCCGAAAAACTGAAAATGCCGACAAATATGATTTAGGTAAGTGGTTCAAACGAGCTAAAAGTACTTGTACTATTACTTATTCTGTGCTAATTAATAGTGTAGTATAGGTAAATAAGGTTAATTATTAGTATGTATTGCGCGATATTCAAGGCCCCTAAAAATATTTATAATAAATAAAAATAGTCTACTTATATCTATCTGTTGTCTTTAATGTATAAACAACTTTTCTGATAGCTTACTTATATAAGTTGCAGCTAGTTATCTGTATATCCAATAACTAAATAGACTTTCACTTTACTCGATAGATTAACACCTAGGCATCTCGTCATAATTTTTATCGATTTCTATGACCTAGGTCTGAGCGAAAGGCACTTGTGTGCATTCATCTAAATAGGTACCTACCTAAACATTAAATTACAACTAAGTACGTAGGTATACTTTTTGTAAATAATACAGCAAAATTGAATACACCAGTCAACAAAATTCCCCGCACTCAAATATTCTTCGTATTTTTAGAGTTCTGTAGTCCTAGAAGAAATCCTTATCCCTAGTTTCGCCACGTCCGTCCGTCCGTCTGTCGTTGGCTTAGCTTACCTCAGAGATTGCTAGTCCCCTACACGTGAAGCGGAGATGAATTTTTTTTACTCGTCTCAATCCAGATTGAGTCTATCATGGATAAGTTTACGAAGACCTTAAATTCGGGGCTCCGTTTTCAAAATAGGTATTTAAGTTTCAAAATGCTTATTCTTGTTTGAGTCAAGAGTCCCCTCCCCCCATCTACAAGTTAAACCTGGCTGGAAAAATGAGAAAAATCAAAGGAAAACTATCACGGCTAAGTAGGTTTTTAAGTAACGAGTAATACTTTGGTCGGTCAAGATATTATAATATTGAATATTTGCCACAATCTTACCTATGGAGACCTAGTATTGTGACTAAACTACTCGTGGTCCGACACGCGCTTGGCCGCTTTTTTTTTAAAGCATTGTATGTATATATTTCAGGAAGTTTTGATGTCTACAATATAGAAACGGCCCTGCCTAAGTTAGATTTGGATGCCATTGAAAATCATTTGAAGGCAGCGAAAGAAGCAGAGAGGCGGGTAAGATATTATATTAGTTTACCTTATTTATCAATTTTGGAGCAATAAGCAATAATGCTAGCATACCTATATACTTATTATTCCATCAATACGTTACATATTTGAATTATCGCGCCTCTTTGTACTAAGGTAACGGTAAAAGGTTCGCGTCTGACTGGACTGAACCACGTCTACCGCAACCATCATGTGTAACAATTTAATAATTATCAATAAGTAGTAGGTTTAGCTTTCTACGGTGATTCAACGGCGTAGGCACACGGGCAGCCAGTCTCTACCAAGCCACCACCACTAAACAAGGTGTGCGGACAGTGTTTAACTGAACTACGGTTACTTAATTTACTGTGCTAAGTTAGCACTGCTATCAAAACAGCTACTTACGCTACTTTATTATTAAGTGATGGCGTCGATGCCATATTTTAATTCTGAACAAAGACATTATAAAAAGGATACGAGATTCCTTCTGGATTTATACACGATTACGTATGATAATCATGAATCTGTGGATAATGTTTGTTGCCTTGTAAGTTTTTTTGTAGTTTTTGCACTTACATCGATTCTATAATTGGCACAAAGGGCTATTTGGGACACTTGGGTCATTAGAAATGTTGATGAAAATGGAACGTCACTGTCCTTGCCCTATATGTCAAATAGAAAAATGACAGCAACGTCAATATTATATTTTGTTGATTTTACTGTAACGTGCTAGTTAATTTAATTGTACAAACAGGCTGTGCCATATTTTTGCCAAAATTTAGAAGACTGCTTTAAGATTAAGATGTTTGAAGGTTTATTTACTAACATTAAAAGGCGATTTAGTAAAACGTCGATAGAAGTGCCTAACAATGGAGACCACGTACAAATATCAGGATTCAAACGAAGTCTGCATTTGCTCAAGACGAAATTCGCCAAACAAGATGTGCAATTTAAACCTGAATATCATTGTGATGTTACAGCTTTAAGTCCAAGAGCTACTGGTACAGCAGAATGTGCCGAAACAGAATTCGAATGGCCAGTTCTCGCGGACAACAATATCTTAGACAAATTTACAAGAATAGTTACAATCACTGAAGATTCAACTGATAGTAAAAATGTATTGATTTCTAAGCATATTTATCTTTTAAGATTGTTATTTAATATTATCACATACCATAAGTTTATCCTTTTTTTTATTTAAACATAGAAACGCAATGATAGAGAAGAGATCAGAAAACGGCTGGCGATGGGGGCTGACAGTGAGGAATTTTACAGTCTGGGTCACACTGACAGGCCAGGGAAGAAGCCAAGCCTACACTCGAGGCTTCAAAATGGTGAGTAACAAAAAAAATTGATGTTCATTTAGTTTGTGGGCTTACAGACAATCTAGTGGTATTGGTGGTACACGGATTGACTAAAGTTGTCATAATATTAAAGTGACTTTTATGTTCCATGACCAAAACTTAGACCTTAGGTAAGCATATTATGTGTGGTGTGGGTTATAAGGGTGGACTTGAAAAAGTTGGACCATGTAAAACATTAGTTGACAGTAAAATAACTGGACGGTTTTACCTGTGGATACCATTGATATAAAAAAAAACTGTATGCAGCAAATCAAACATATCCATTAAGTTTTTTGATGTATTACAGTATTGACTTGCAGCAAAACTTAGTTGATGTCTAATCTGTTTAATAATGTAAATTTCTGGTTTTAATTTATTTAAATATCAATGGTGTCCATAGGTAAAACCATTCATAGGTATAGCACTTTTTCCTACAGTAAAATTGTTAGTTTGTACATCATGCAACAGAATATTTCATACTATATGAATTCCACCCATAAACATGTAGTACTTTTTCATTGTACAGTCAAGGGAAAAGATATCAACACGGCCAAAGTTGCAAAAATATGTATACACAACCTTAATGTTAAGTGCATAAAGACGTGTATACATATTTTTGTAACTTTGACCATGTCGATATCTTTGCCCTTGACTGTGGCAAAATAAAATTATATCTTCTATATTAAATATAGATAAAAAAACTCTTTTTTTTCTGTTTAATTTTGCTGTGTTAAAAGTTGCCTATTGAAACAGTGGTGAGATGCCATAACAACTCCATTCTGGATTGCCCAAATTTATAAATGACGACAGTGATGACCAATACAGTTAGGGTTGTGTACACTAAACTGTAAGATGTTGCATCTGAAAATGTAACTTAATTACTTGTCTTTCATTGTTTAGGGTGCCTATGATGAAATTGGACACTCCCCACCCTTGTATTGAACACAAAATTCATTTAAAACTATGCTTCAGTTTACTTAACTACTTAGCTTACTAACTACCGACTTTGCTAGCATTTCTTTAACACCAGATGATGTTTCATTGTAAACTAATGTTTTGATGCAGTTTTATTTTGGATGAAGCCATAGCCTTACACTTTTTTCTAATTCGGTAATTAGTCTGCTAATGGTGAAGTTCAATGCAAATTAGAAAGGCAGATATATTTTACTTATGAGGCTTCTCATAAACTGTTTTTATGGCTATTACCTTTTCATTTTTATTTTCTTGTGAGTGTTGTATGTTGATAAATCATATTATCCATAATCAATAATCATATTGGGCCATCTATTAAATAAGTTTCCTCTCCATTTATTCATCTAAAATTGGGCTATCTGTGTTATGTGTAATAAAATGTGTTGTTTTGTGGTGTGGCTGTGCAGGGAAGAACCTTCAAATATGTTTCATGAATGAAACAGCTTCTGACAATGAATCTCAGACCTTGGAACTGGATAAAAATATCAACTATAGTACCAAAAGCTTGGCAAGATCAAGCATTTTCAGCAAGTCTAATTACAGCCTTAACAACCATCCATACCAGACGAGGCCCCTGTCAGTCAATATTACAAAACATGACAAAATTGGCATAGTTCCTACTGGTAAGTACTTGTTGCATTGTTTGTGGAAGAGTGTTCAATCAATTATTTAAATCACAATGGGTAGAACTAATAACCTCATTTGTTGTTCATGGTTCATTTGTATGTCTTAAGGCTAAGTCCCCTATCTATACCTATATATTATATACCTACCGTACATGATGGCAATGGAAAGTGAGACTATTATATTAAAATAGGGAACAAAAATTCACTCCAGACTCCAACAGGTGTAGATGTATAGGTAGAGTAATTCACAATGACATGTGCCATGGTTCTTATTACAATGTCATTAATGGCTAATTTTGACAAAATTACGCGTCTTCGTGAATGGCACTAGGTATATTTCCTTTCAGATAGGTGATACCTAATTGCCTATGTGCAATGTTGTTGACTATAATCTCTGGGCATAAAAGCAGTCAACTACTATACCTAGGACGGTCTTAGAAATCATAAAGTGCTATCTACACTAGTGCCTAGTATTTTTCAAGTATTGACATAAAATGTTTGGCCTATAACAAATACGCAATGATATTGTTTAAATTTATAAATATTTAAGATACTTTCCCTCCATGTGGCATGGTCTTGGGACGCCCTGCATAATAGTAGGCATTAGCCTGTATGAAAAATATGAAATGTGTACTGAAACTGTACCCTCTATATAAGTGACACGTTTACCTCTAAACTGAGCAATGATGTTGCACTAGTAGGCTGACACTAATACTTTCAATTTAAAATTTCAATAATATAGATTTTTCATTAAATTACATGTTTGATGATTTAACATTACATAGTTGAAACAACTGTAACAGTGTCTCTGTTTTAATTGTTGACTGGTGAGCATGCATAGTAAATTACTATTAGTAATCTTAAGTCAGTATTCAGTTGGTCATGGATGTTTTGTTACTTCAGGAGCAAAGTTACGGCCTTCAACCTTGTCACTGAAAACAAACAAATCCCGGTCCACACAATCTCTTGGGCACATTGAGCTGAAAGAATCGGATTTCTACGCACTTCAGGCTACACTCCAAACTGAAGCTAGGATTGCCCTCGCTCAAGCTAAGGAAATGGCTCGGATTCAAATGGAGGTAGCTATTTGAATTCTATTATTATATGATAACACAATAAAAGGTTTTTCTTTATCATATTGCTATCAAAATGTTTGTATGTTCTTGAATACTCCTTAATTGACTATTTGTGAATTTTATGAGAATATGATAAAATAAATTAAGACAGTGGCTTCACTCTTTTACTTAGTCTGTATACATGGGGGAGGCCTATATCCAGCAGTGGACGTCTAACGGCTGATATGATGATACAATGAAAAGTTACACTCTAATCTTAAGCTACTCTCTTATATCGTAACATCCATTATAGCGGTGTTTTTTTCTAACCTCAACATGGGACTAAATCAGCAAGAAAATGCAAAAGAACTTCTTCCTTAAGATAGTGTTTTGTGTTGCAGCGCGAGCGCAGGAGTCGTGGCGCGTCGCCGGTGACAGAGATGCTGCGCAGCTCGATGCGCAAGGCCAACGCGCCGCTCGCGCCCGACCGCCGCCGCGTCTCGCGACAGCTGCTCACCGATATGAACGTCGCTCAACTTCAGGTACTTATTGGGCACTGTCCACAATCACATCTCTGGTCCACTCGGCCCTATAGCTATCAAATTCCTGGATAGGTACAAGCCCAGATTGAGACTGCTTGGGCTGTAGTACTCACGCGGGCCCCATGCGGATTGGGAACTTCACATGCACTATTAATTGCTTTGCTAATGTTGGTTTTCTCAAGGTTTTCCATCACCGTAATGTTCATGGTAAATTTCAAGTGTTTTTGCACATAAATTCAGAACAACCCACGATCCTATGCTTAAAGGACCATAGGTTACTAGGCTACCAGGGCACCCAGCATATCTCATCTATTCAAATCCGTCCAGCCGTAGGCTACAGAGAGAACCAAAGAAATGTACATACATATACCTAGTGCCATCCACGAAGACGTGTGATTTTTTCAAAATTAGCCATTAATGACATTGTAATAAGAACCACGGCACGCGTCATCGTGAATGACTCTACCTATACAAATGCACGCTTTAAAAACATAATCCTCCTTCGGGTAGACAGGTAAAAATTACCTACCTAGCCAAATTAGCAACCTAAACAAACTTTCTGCTGAATGCAAATAGATAAAATCAGTGCAATATTCGCATTTGGTAGAAAGTAGTGAAATCGCTCGAGATCTGTTGCTGTCAGGCTGGGAAACGATCAGATATATATCATTGACCCATTTATTTAAAATTTATCACAGCAGTCGCCTATCATTATACAAATATGTTAAAGATTATTAGACACTTAATGAAAACGATATTAGCATGTTTATACGCAACTAAAATATCTTTTGGTTAGAACAACAGAATAAGTATCTGTGTAATGTCTACTAAAAAATATATTAGTAATGACATTTAATAGGTAAAGCCATAGGCATCAAACAAACATTCATCAACAGTCATTATTCTAATTTATAATTTAGGTATTTAGAAATGATCTTTGTAATGTTTATAAATTTCTGTTATGCATACTTTAGTATTAATTTATAATTTTTATGACGAAAGTATTTGACATAGGTACTCTGAGAGTTTGTCACGGTGGCTAACTAAGTATTACATAACTCGTCAAGTTGAAACACTGTCAACATCAATCGCAGCCAATAAATACTTCATTAAATAAAAGTATTGTTAATACGGAAGTATGGTTATTCCTCGCACAGTTTACGTGTGCTCAGAGCTATAGTTACTGTTATGATTTAAGTCTTTTGTACGTTATTGACCTTGATTTTGTTCTTGGCGTGCGGCGACTCGTAAAAATAAAACAATAGGTTTTTGTTGCGTGTTTCCTAAGTTTGTATTGGTGTCACGTTGATCGCCGTTTTGTTAACTTTAAAATAAACTGCAGTTGTTTATGAAATGTCAAATAATGCTTACCTATATTGTAATGTTATATGTTATACTGTATAACATTACAATATAGGTAAGTGTATAACTTACACACTTAGTTCATGATAACTAAACTAAACCGCAATCCCAATGGCGTGTATAAATTTCTACTTGTATTAAACTTATATTGTTTTATTCTAACCTTGATGTTTTCTCCGTCGCTACTTAAAAATCCTAACGAGATTAACTTCTGTTTAAGGGAAAATATCGGTTTTTCCACGAAGGTTAGACAAAAATACCCCAGTTAACTTTTTTACTACATATCACCCTTGTTGAAGCAACTACATAAATATCACCATTTGGCATAGCACCTTACAATAATAATCATTTGTTTGTACCGTAGACTAATTCGAACAATGTTGTCTTATCAGTCTTCCAGATTTCTAAAAGGAAAAACTGAACATAAAAAGTCGCACCCTACCATTACCATCCTGTGTCAAACTGAAAATCCGAGCTTTCTGTACAGAGATACAATTAGAACACATTTTTTTATTCAGACAGCGTAATATGGTATACGCGTTCGAAGTAGAGGTGAGACCGTACTAGGCAAAACGCGGACTGAGTCTTGCGAGTACGCGTCCACAAAAAGATTAGATCCAAAGACTAGGTCCACGAGTATCTACGAGTACTTAACTCAATTTACTCATTGCGTAAACTAAATGATTCCCGTAAATACGCTCCCGTGATTGCGTATACATCGTACTACTTTTAGTAGTTTTACGAATATTATCGAACAAAATCGAATCGAATTCCACCTCACAGTTCAGTCTTTCTTCATATTTTTTAAAAATTTTAACATATTAAATATCGACTAAAAACTTCCCCTCATACTTCATACAGGTTTAGGACTGTCAGCAGTTATTATAAATTTTTCAATTAAAAAATGTACATATAACAGCTTGTTTACAAGTTGGCGGAACGTTGTCAGCCGCCGTACTCCTAAATACTCGTACGCTAAAAGAATCGCGGGCGAGAACGCGTACTCACACGTCCAAGCCAAAACCTATTCCAGTAAATACGTCTCACCTCTAGTTCGAAGCCGCTGGTAAAAACTAGTTATTAAGATTGCAGTGTTGTTGCAGGTGATAGTAAACGAGCTGCACTCGCAGATCGAGGCGCTGAACGAGTCGCTAGTGCGGCTGCTCATGGCGCGCGACGAACTGCACATGGGCCAGGACTCCATGCTGGTCGACATCGAGGACCTCACAAGATACTTGTTAGTGCTCTCTCTCTCTCTCTCTACACGTGCTCACACTCGTCACATAATAAACCAAGTACCTGGGCGACTGAGCTTGACTCGGGCTAAAACTCGTTAAGAAGCGTTTCCCCAGAGATAAGACCAAGCTAGATCGATTTATTATCCCCGAAAACCCCTATATATCAAATTTCATTGAAATCGTTGGAGCCGTTTCCGAGATTCTGATTATATATACAATAATTGCTCGTTTAAAGAATAGGCATAGGAGATAGGGATAGGAGATTAGATCTATCTATCTAAATAGCATCAGCGGGCGGACGACAAGATACGAAGTTCGAATTTTGCACTTCGTAGTCTAGGTCCTAGACTCTAGGAGCAGGTGTCCCCTTTTTATCAATTCAATCTTCAATCTATCAATTCTCTACAATTTTCTATGCAGATCCAGGACTAGCGACCCGCCTCGGCTTCGCACGGTCAAAGTAAAAAAAATCGGCCAAGTAAGAGTCAGACTCTCGTACGAAGGGTTCCGTACCTATACAACATTAGACATTAGCATTAAACGGCAAAAAAACCACGTTTGCTGTATGGGAGCCCCGCCTTAAACATTTATTTTGTTCGGTTTTTAGTATTTGTTGTTATAGCGGCAATAGAAATACATCATCTGTGAAATTTTCAACTGTCTAGCTATCACGATTCATGAGATACTGCCTAGTGACAAACAGACACGGTCAGTGGAGTCTTAGTAATAGGATCCCGTTTTTATTACCCTTTGGGCACAGAACACTAAAAAGGTCTCTAATCGAGGGCACTTCACACATTTTTCAGCTCAATTTCCCAAAAACTACACCCGACACGCACGAAGACGGGGCGCGTCAACGTAGAGTAAATGCATTTTTTGGTTAGATTGATATTTTTATTTTCGTAATATCTTTTGAATGGAATCTCCGATTTGGATAATTCAAAAAATAATCAACAGTTATTGAAACCGTCTTGAATATAAAATTATTTATTTGGATAAGGATTAATACAAAGGTATGGATAAAATGGTTTGATTTTATTCATCATTTCTGTCAACTTTTAAAATGTAAATAAGTTGTTATATATAGTATCGCGAAGTTTTTTGTAGATTTTGATGTATTCTTTAATATAGTAAAACATTTTTTTGTTCTATAATCAATGCGATGAAAGATGTTTTATGGCAACTTTTTTTTACACTGAGTTACATTATTGTAGTTTTAGTACGGACCCCTAATTGTTTCTGTTAATAAATATAGCCTATGGCCGCCAACCTTGCTAAATTTAAACTGGTCAAGTTTGATGTTTGTGAGTGTGGCTTGGGTATTGCAAACACTAATCATATATTTCTCTCATGTCCTATCCATGACAACTTCCTTTATGAACAGTTTATATCCTACAAAGTCCCATTATCTACGTCCATCTCTGTCCTTTTAGCCTCTAATGACAACTATATATAACGTATTGAACATATTTATATATAATAATAATGATATTAAATTTTAAATATGTATTCCTCATCTCACTAAATTTAATTTATCATGTGTACCTATAATATCTTTATTTCTTTCGCTTTAATCCCATGTAATCTTCTGTTGAATTCCGTATTCCGTACTCCAAGATCCCGTATTTTCTATTGATTTCGTTTCCTTACCTTTCCGCGTCTGTGGCGGATGCGCAAACCGCGCGAGACTGTAAAAAAAATAGCCTATGGCACTTTGGAATACTTTAGCATTCTAATAGTGAAAGAATTTTTAAAATCTGTCCAATAGTTTTTTAGTTTATTCGTAACAAACATCCAAAAATCCAAAGTTTTCCTCTTTATAATATTAGAAAAGATATAGATAACCGTTTTTTGCCATAATAAATAAGATAAGTTTTGTAACTAAATTAGGTATAAGGCTTTGTTTTTTATAATCGTCGGTACATTTTTATTGGCAGGGAATCCCTAGTTGATCGACCTGTTTTCCACAAAATTTCTGTCTGCTTAATACCCATGAGACAATAGTGAAGTAACCCTCTTGTTCTGAGAGGAGGCCTGTGCCCAGCAGTGGGACGTATATAGGCTGGATGATGATGATGAATAGTGAAGTAAAACCAAAATCTAGCCTTTTCATATAAAAGGCGATAACGGGTCGAAGAGTTAACGTAAATGATTTGACCTTTTTTTAAAACATTGATTGGTTAGAGACACAGGAGACACGAGATGACCTTAAGTTTATAGGGAACATTTAAAAAAAATTACAAACCTAGCTTTAGTATTGACTAACAAAATATCTATAAAAAAATGGTCTTTATGAAAAACGGTGATTACACTACACAGTCCTCTTAAGCTAAACTTAAAGTTCAATATATGTATCTATATACTTACCAATAAGTATACTGAGTGACTGGTGATTGATTATAATTTTATTTCTTTTTTTCAGGGGTGTGAAGGAGCAAACAAAGAAGACTAAAGGCTCGTCGAAGTCCGGTGTGAGAAGGCTCACATCTTTAGCGCACAAATAAATACCAACACGCCGCAAAACGTCTTTAGGGTAGTTACCGTTTATTCCATGGCACTGTGAAAACACCTATAAGTTCAAAATCATGCAAAATGTCTCTGTTACATAGAATAAATGGGAAATTCCTAACATTGTCGGACTAAAGCAGTTTCTACATGATCAGATCTTTTCAAATGTGCATAAGGAAAAGTAGCGACAATTATTCCGCTTTTACTTTAACACACCTATGCGCTGTCGGAATGAAGACCGCATCGTGTAGAAATCTCTTATTATTTAGCTGTTACATTATCATTACGATGGCTAAGATCATTTGTGAGATAGTATTAAGAGTTACATTCATAGAAAAGTAGTTAGTTCAGTAACGAGACTACAGCTTTTGAATTTGATAATCACATAGAACCGGATCGCCTTAAGTAGCCAAATATATATGTATTTACATCATAACTTTAATTTTATGTCATGTTTATTTGTAAACCATATTATACGAATAAAGGCATGGTGTATAGGAATGTTTCGATAAAATAGTTAATATTTTACTCTTAGTGATATTAAACTACATGATATGCACTATAGGTTGATCGGTTTTGATGTTATCCTTCGCAAACAGATCAATATAGTTGCGTAAAATGTTCGTCATTGATATTTGTAACTCCGTCGCATTTTGCTCTCTTTGCATTAAATATATGTGTAAAACATTATTGGAATTGTATATTCAAATACATGTCCGCTTTAAAATAGATATTGTTAGCCCACCTAGACATATTTAAAAATATGTGATTATTCGCAAATTATAAAGAAATATTTTTTCAGAATAGTGCTCATTGTTAGACTAATATTATGTACTCACAATAATAGTGGCGTATAGTGATGCACAGGCGGGAGTTATGAGTGATATATCAGAGGCTTATTCTTTAAGGATGTAGGTAGTGCAGGATTGCAGGTTCGATATGGTTATCTAACCAATTAACTATGATTTAGTCTTGTGGTGATTGGTATGATGAAGTTTCCTTGCCCACATGAGTTTAGGTATTTATATTTTGTGCCGTAATGGGTTTTTTCTGTATATTTTTTGCGAACTGATCTGTTGATTTCGTATTTTAAGTCTTTGGCCACCATTATTGTAGCGTTCGATGTGTTTATGATCATAATGGCGTGGCGTGAGGTCTCAATGGTGGCGTGGTTGGCTACGTACGCACTATGCGGCTAACCGCGCGGTTTTAGCGCGCCGTACCTCTTCAAAGTACCGCTTGAAAAAGAGAGCGCATAGTACGTACGTAGCCTTAGTGTCGCTGTTTTTACCGCGTTCTTACCATTTAGAAGAGGTTCTTATTCTAGTATTTGTCCCATTATAACTAACATAATTTTAGAAAAACATGATCTCTACTTCTAGACGTATATTCAGATGTTCGTATGTTACATAATAGAGCAGAATCTATACTAGTTAAATTCACTTTAAATCAACTTTTATTTGATTTTATTTTCACATGACTATGCTCCCAATTGCGTTCGGGCATGTTATGATAGAAGTATTACCTACCGATATTACTTTTGATTTGACTTATGTATCAGTAGCCATAACCAATTGTGTTCAGGCTCATAATATGTATGTCGTAATTCTACCTGTGAAACAATTTTTTATAAGATAAATACGTCAGTTGCAATTCTGCTATGTATGACTTCTGCACAAACAAAATTTTACTATCTGTTGTGATGCGCTTATTTTTGTTCGCCCTCGTTTATGTCTGCCTGCACTCGATTATTTGAATATATAACGTCTTGAAGTCAAATATGTTGGACCTGTAGAAAGAAGCAGTTTCAAGACAATGACCTTGAATGCTAATGTCGCTCGGAACTCGACGGTTTACTTCGTTTTCCTGAAGATTCATATGAGAAAGAAAAAGAAAACATATTTTTTGTTTCGAGTTTCAAACAACATTAGCAAACTAGTTTAATTTTACAAGACACTAACGGAGAGATCTCAATTTTTTTTTCGCAATTATGTGTTATTAATGGGGTATTTTTGATATTATTTGTAAGATCCTTGACCATTTTTATTTTACCTAGTGTTTTTCTATTGTAGTTACCATTACTAGATTTAAGTATTTTTGCTCCCAGGTTTTGTTTGTTTCAGTTTTGACTGTACACTTAAATAGGAAATGTAGGTTCTGAAGCGAGAATAGTTACAGTCGAGTTCATAAACTTGTGATTGTGAGCAATAATTTGATCAAAAATATATGAACACGACTATATTGTTAAAGGCGTAGAAGCGTGTTCAGATATTTTGATCAAATTTTTGCTCACAGTTTATGAACTCGACTGTACCATAAAAATATTTTGCTAAATATCGTTTTGGGTATCACTAATATTGTGTATAATTTAAATGGCATCATTAAAATCATTCATCATCTCTTTTAACGCAGGGAAAGTTTTTATTACAATTAGTTTTACATAGAGATGAGGCATCTGATTTACTATAAGCTATTTTTGAAATTTTGATGTAATTTTCTTATAAGCTAGACTAGCTTTTTCGGAGCAGGGAGCAAAGTATAATTTTATTTGTAATAGTGGCCATTTATTGCGCGTTGAAACATCAAATCGCAAAAACGTGGCCCATGAATTATAGTCACTATTATCCCCTTAAGACTAATGACACCATTGCATGTGCATTCAATAGTGAGTATAGGTACATCATATTAATAGGTATACCCAATATGATAATATGTATATTGTATGGCCTGGTAGTCCTGTTTTGCAGGTGGCAGGACCTTGTGCAAGGTCCGCCCGGATTCTACCACCATCTTGCTCGCTAATCCTGCCGTGAAGCAGCAGTGCTTGCACTGTTGTGTTTCGGCGTGGAGAGTAAGACAGCCGGTGAAATTACTGGCACTTGAGGTATCCCATCTTAGGCCTCTAGGTTGGCAACGCATCTGCAATACCCCTGGAGTTGCAGATGTTTATGGGCGGAGGTGATCTACCTGGAGGGAAGAGACCCACTTGCTCGTTTGCCATCCAGTCGAATAAAAAAAACCTCTTCAGGCCGTGTTATTTCTATTGAACGTATTTTCTGACTGTTACCCGCTTTAAGCTAATTATGCCGTATTTAATGTAATTAAAAGTGTACATGTCGACATAGATTTAAAAAAGCAAACGGACGTATCGAGCCAAAGAACTTCTTCAATACAAAATACTTACTAGCCATACTACACTTTTAATTCATTCTAAATTCCCAACGTATAAGTACCTATGTATAATCCTGAACAGCTTGTCGCTTGCGCGGCGCAGCTGCATATCTCCGCCGCTCTTACCATCGTATAAGGATGTATTTTATTGGATTTATGTCTTAGTATTAATTGAACAGCACCCGGTTATGATTATGACATGTTGGTGGTCTAACGTGTCATTATAGCAGGTTACATGACATTTTACGGAACAAATGTTGCTGCGCTGGCATTTGACAAGTTTTTTTGCAAGCGTAACAAGCACAGGTAGTCATTCACGATGACGCGTGCCGTGGTTCTTGTTACAATATTATGTCATTAATGGCTAATTTTGACAAAATGAGAGAGAGAGAGAGAGAGAGACATTTATTTACACATATTCGATACACAGAAAAAACACGTTAGGAAGAAATAATAAAAAAAAAAACATCGAATAGTATAAATTGGGACCCACTCAGCATAATGTTGCGGCAAGCCACAACGCTGTTTTTCAGTGGGACCCGTCGCGACGTCACGCGTCTTCGAGGATGGCACTAGGTATAACAAGTGTGTATGAATGACGCGGCTAGCATGGCCATTAAATTTGAGCTATAAACGGGCCGGTCGGTCTCACTGTTTTTTTTTTCAGATAGGGTAATTATCGCCATGCTTGGCCGCGTCATACCAAACAATAAGAAGTATGAACTGTTCTCCGTAAAGAGAATGTTTAAATAGTGTGCTTACATATACAAATTCTGTCAGACATGTGATAAATAACTACTAATTATTCTAAATAAAGGGGAAAGTGTTAACAGGTATTTTTATTTAACGTCCCATTAAAATCCTAGAGTATCTATGTATAAATAGAGTGATGGCACCAATTGTGGAGAGGAATCAATCGGATTTTTTTACCGTTAACCCAAATTTTAATAAACAGACGCTAGGGCCAAGCCTTGGCTTATCGGTGATACTTGCTAATTCGGTGATATTTACTGCGTTATAATCTTACACTGAGCTCACAATAGTGAAATGCAAGTAATTAAATCGCTGTCACAATTATTGGGTCGGCAATTTTAAATTTCATCACAATCCGTTCAGCCGTTTTAACGTGAAGGTGAATCAAACATACACCTACACACACACGTAAGTACACACTTGTTTGTTCAACATCGGTTCAGTATTTTTGAGATAGAGAATTAAATGTGTATACATCTGTCACTAGGAAAACGTGGCGATTGCAATACATGAAAATACCAAGAAATAATTGAATTCTAATAATCGATTGAATAAATGGTTAGGTAATTACTTTCAATTAAAACTGAAATCAGAAAAGAAGAAATAAAAATAAAAAAAAACCGCTGACTGACAGTAAATTCCGTACACTTAGATACTTTAGATAGGTCAAGTAAACGGAATAACGGCTTATGATAGCTACGTCTATACAACTAAAATGTGTTCTTGCAGCTCCTCCACTGTAAGAACACACACAAATAACACAAACCTAACCATCACCACCACTATTGCAATGACGCGTTTGTAGGTGGAGGATCTGCATGAACACACATTAGTTGCATAGACCTAGCTATCATGAGGTGAGCGCGGGTGACGCCTCATTCACGAAGGCCTGATTGAATTAATTATTTTTTATATCTGTTTTAACCTTTACGCACTAAAGCATGTTACAATCACACGTTCATGTATAAAGTACTAGGTGGGGGTGATGAAATCTATCGCAGCGCTCACGGTGGCCAAAAGTAGAAATAGTTCTGGCGCTGTTATCTGTCATACTCATATGAATCTGTCATTAACAAAGCAATTTGTATAGACTTTAACTACCTAATTTTAGTAATAGATGTTTGTGTTATGATGCGAGCTTGAATTATTGAATACTGTCCCTGTTTTGTTCTTAATTCCTCTACATCTCGGACATGTCCAGCAACAATTTTCCTTATGAAATGGTTTGTGGTTGAAATTTTATATTGAGTGATACTCACAAAACCGGTCTTCAAAATGATACTCATTTTGATCTGAAAACGATATTTAATTTATTACTAGCGATATAAGATTGTGGACGCTAGGTGGCGCTGATGTCGTGCACAGAGCCACATATAAATTATGTATTGTAACAGTTTCATAATCCATCCAGCAAGTGGGAGTATTCAACGTTCAGATTCACTTTCCCTCGATTTAATAAGTAAAACTTTGCTAATTAAAAACAAGCAGTCAACACAGACCATAAAGCTGCGTTGCTCACGCACTGTTTATTCGTATGGTCATCACACCACCAATAAACGCCGTAAAATCAATTAAGCGAGCCCTAAAACAATAGCGGGGCACCTCTATTCCCACACTGCTCTGGGACCCGTTTCACGAAAGCATAGTAGACGGCACGGAAGTAGGTACTTAGAACCTTAAGTCATATTTCCCTCTCAATCATTTGAGACAATATGGTCAAAACCAAAACAATATTTATAACGACATATCGGAGGTAACGACCAAGAAAGAAGTCCCAAGATGATCTTATAAACCAAAATAATACTCTTTATAACAACCAACCGTGTTTAACGACCAAATATGTATTGCTGTCTCTTCGGTATAGTTTTAAACCGTTTTGACTGTAATAGGGTATCATTTTGGGTTCTACTTTTGTGCCGTTCAACTTTGATTTGGGTCTTAAACTTCGAGTGACTTTTATTATGATACTGATTTTACGTGTTGCTCTTCCAGGCGAGTCCCGAGACCACTGCACCCATATCTAGAGCTAAGACGTCTATTTTCTTTATAAGGGCGTCGGAAAACAATTAAAGCCTGCAAAGGGAGTCTCAATGTTAAATGTTTAATTGGAAACTCCTGATATAGGTAAGTTAAAGCGAATCAGTGCGGAGCCTGTTCCGTTCGCGGTGGAAGGATGGGTATCTGCTAAGTAAAATGCCTACGTACGATCGTAAAATAATCAGTTCGCTTTCTGCTGCTTTACCGAGGTGGCTTAGTGATCAAGTAATCTGACATACAGGTCTTCTTAGTACAGACACCAAGTTCTCACATTGATTGGCCGGTTCAATGCCCCCAGATTTACAAAAATTGTAATAGATTAGAAGCCTGTGTGGAAGTAGGTAAATAAAGTTTTTATTATTTAATTATTTTATCAAATAGCAGAGCTGGCAAATGAGCATGCGGGTTACCTGATGGTGAGCGATCACCGCCACCTACACCAACAGCATTATTAGGACTGCGGGTACTTTGCCAGTGGTTACAGCAAGGCTCTACCACATGTATTTATTATAAACATTAAATTCACTCAAGCTATTTCAACAAAAGTTTGCCTGCGGCGTTAACCATTTACGATTTCTGTAAGTCTTGTCCAGGACCAAGTGTCCCTTTAGTCTTGCAGTTTTGTGAAATAGCCCCGGGGCTGTGGTCGGAGGCCTGGCGTCCCCTCACCTGCGGCCCAGGTGTGCGCGCGCAATTAACAACGTCCTCGCTAATAGTTGCACCTCATTTATTTGTAAGTATGGCCCGGGCTTTATTCGGCACGCGGGGCGATGTGCTAGCGATTAGACATGGGTAATCTCAACTCCGCGAAGTGATCTGACTCACTAGATCCAGCTCCGGTGTCGGTACCGAATCCGCTTATTGAATCCGACTCCTTTATTGACTCCGGTTCTTTCGAGCGATTATTAATTTATCTATGGCCGATCCGCTCCGGCTCGGTTCGGTCGGTCGGTGTCGGTACGGTACTGCGGTGCCCCACCCGCTGACTGAACTGAAGTACAAGAACCGAACCGACCAACCAAACATAGATAATAAGATCCAAGTCCAAGATCCGATCCGCAGGGCTACTACGAACCGAACCGAACCGAACCGACCAACCAAACATAGATAATAAGAACCAAGTCCAAGATCCGATCCGCAGGGCTACTACGAAACTCCAAAATCTAAGTTCGTGTCGTGCGGTCCCTCTGACACTTATACTATTTAATACGAGAGCGAGAGGGACGGTACGATACGAACTTCGAGTTTCGTAGTAGCCCTGCCGATCCGATCCGAGCCGAGCGAGAGCGAAAGCAGGCGGACGGAGCGAGTCAGTGTGAGTGAGCGTGACGGCGATCACGAGCGAGGCGAGCCGCTCGATCCAGTCGGAGTTAGTAACTCCGGAGTCAATAAGATTTGAAAGGAGTCATTAAGGGATTCGGATCCGCTTGAGGATCTGACTCTTTTGAATCTTCAGATCCGGATTTACCCACCTCTACTAGCGATACTGATGGGATCTTATTTTATTATTAGTTAGTACATAGTTAGACATAACAGTCGTTGTTGTATTGCTAGAGAAGTCGACTTTTGCTCGTAGATATTTGTATCAAAGTCTGTTTTTGCACCATCTGGTTCTTTTTTTAACTCCCGACGCAAAAAGAGGTATGTTATAAGTTTGACCGCTATGTGTCTGTCTGTTTGTGGCACCGTAGCTCTTAAACGGGTGAACCGATTTGAATACGGTTTTGTTTTATTTGAGAGCAGGTTTTCTAGCAATGGTTCTTAGACATGTTTTATCAAAATCGGTTCAGCCTTTTTTGTGATATTGAACTTTGAAGTGACAATGTCGGGGGTTTTCCAACTTTTTTTTTGGTTACGTTATCTCAATATTGGGTAGAGAGAGACGCAACACTACAAGCCATCTACAAGCGATATCTATCACTCACATATCGTTATCGTATTTCGAATAGAGGTTTTCTCTCGCATAGCTTCGATCGGGTCCGTTTGACAACTCCTCTTCGCAAAACACTTAAAAATGTTACAATTTATTGGCTCATTTTAATCTAAATTGAAATTGAGGGTGTTTTTATTGTGTGAATGGACACTTGCAATCTTATCGTTTTATTGCATAACGGTGTTCGGGCTAATTGAGTTCCTGTGGGAAATTAAAGGACTTTCTAAGTAATTGATTATTTATAGCCAATATTAAGTGCATTTTAGATGACTATGAAGATATCGGAAGAATTTAAATTAATTTTAACTTTAATTATGTGCTTTCTAGTTTACAAATACCATAATAATAATATACAAGATAGATACAGGCTCTGTCTAGTTTGGGGTCTGCCAGATATTTACTCTGTATGTTGCTGATTTTATGATTTTTGGAATTTTATTGTTTATTTATATTTTTTATTTTATATTAAGCACAAACAAATTGCAAGACATTACATTAATAATATAAATTTATGCTACAGTTTTATCCATAGGTTACTAGATCCTTACTTCATAAAAAATCATAGGCATCTCGAGTCTTGCTTTTTTGAACCAAACCGAAAACTGTCCAGGACTTGAGGAAATAAAAACAAAAGAAAACCTTATCCCTATCAAAAAAAATAACGTCAAACCCTCTTTCTGCCAGTCAAGTATCATGTAATACAGTATGGTATGTATAAGGAAAACTCGTGCGATTAGGTAATTCCCAGTGAAACATTTAATACAGATACCTACCTGATTCGAAGCAATATATTATTGTGCCCCCAGCTCACTTTTATTACGGGCAATCGTGTGTAGATAACGCCTGCCGTAATTGCCTAACTGCGTCATTCAGGTCCCTTTATTTTCGGAGCGGCGTTACCGACTATCTGCGCAGGAGCATGCAAATCAGCGCGCATGCGGGCGGCCGCGGGGGGCGCTCAGGGCCGAATGAACTGCGATGCAGGGAATATTAAATATTATTAAATTGAAAAAGAAGTGATATATGTGTTAAAATGTTTAACAATTAATTCATGTAAGGTGGGTCTCGAGCGGGTATATGCCTGTTTAATAGATAGGATGAACGCTAAAGTTATGTGTACATTTTCTTCCAATAAAATATATCTTTAACGACCATTTTGTAGGTACTACTCGCGTACCTACCGTATTGTACCTATCGAATACGTGTTACAGAAGGATCTAATTAAAACACATAACAGAATATTATATGCACAACAATGAATTACTTAGCACGGTTTTAATAAAAAAAACCTTATTTGAAAATGCATAGCATTTAATCACATAGTATTGGTAAACATACATAACAATATCAAAGTTTGTAGTATCTCACAGTTTGTCAATTATATTTTGTTTCTTTTCTTTTGTGCAATAAAGAGTTTACATACATACATAGATACGATAACTTTTCATAATTTTAATAAGCATGACTTCCTAATTAACCGATTACATTAGTATTTACGCAATAATTATTAAATATGCAAACAATAACTCATAAATACATATAATTTTTGTTGAAATTCCTTCTAAGTATTATTTTTTATAGTATTTCGCTGCTTATATAAACAAAAATAGAATTTTTTCGGAGAGATCGCATTTTAAATAGCATTAACAACACGATTTAACATTTTTTTTAAATATTTTTTAGGGTTCCGTCCCTCAAAAGGAAAAAACGGAACCCTTATAGGATCACTTTGTTGCTCGTCCGTCGGTCTGTGAAAACCCTTTATATCGGAAACGCGTGAAGATATCGAGTTAAAATTAAAACCATACACTCAAGACTACAGTGCCTTGAAGCTGTAAAAAAAAACAAATTTCTAGAGTAGCATAAAAAAAGTTACGGCCGTTTATGCCGCAAAAAACCTATTTTTCGTCACTCAAGGGAATCAAAATTTGTAGGGTATTTTCCGTTGACCTAGAACTATGAAATTTGGCCTGGATATATTCATAAATACCGACAAATTTGCATGGAAAACTCAGTGCGCGAGTAAGACTCGCACTTGGCCGGTTTATTATAAGATTTTACTTACCTTGTCCTGTTTATTTATTTTGATCAAATCTTGGAAGCTGAATTTGACGCACGTCTAGTGACAATACCTACAATAATCTGGTAGTATCATCCTGGTAGTCCAGTTAGGATCGTCTCCGCAGGACGAACTCCTCAACGGTTAATGGCATCGACTTGAAATTTGATAGTTTAGATGATAATAATGCAAGTACAGTATTAAAAGAAATTAAAAATAACTAATTTAATTCTACTTATCTGTATTTATTTCGAAATAAATTTCAATTATTTTTAAAACAATAGAAAAGCTACTTTGCTGCATAATTTCCGTTCAAGTATCTATTCCCAATTTTATAAAACTGGTAGAAACCTAACAAGAAAAAAAGCCCTGCGTGGTTCCTGCAAAAACATTGCGTAAAAAAATACGTTTATTTAACATCAGACGCTTTGTAATAGCAGGATTTATGGATGTAATAAATAATTTACCAAGTGGCAAGCTAGCCCGACCTCCCCTGACTCTGCGTACAGTTCAATGTCAATGGTAGGGTCGCGGACCGCGGTTGACGATACGGGCACTAGCTCGCACCACCAGAGTTTATTACACTTTTGTTTGCTTGATTTGCCTTAGTTTTATGGCTGATGTTACCAGGTGTAGGTAAAGGCCGATTTTTTTAATAATGCAACTCGAAATACCATAGTTATGTAATGGTAAACATTTGTGTATTGATACAAATACTTAATAACTCGAATTAAATGCAAGATCAGAGCTTAAATAATTAAATAATTAATTAATTCTCTTATTACGTACTTAGGTACTTTGCTATTGTATATATAAGAGTATTGTATAATGTGACATGGTCTGATCATTTTCCGTTGGAAATAGATTGTAATTTTGATGAAATAAAATCTAAGTGGAAGTCTGATGTTAGTGCTAGTAATAATAATAATACCAGTGTAATCTGGGGGGAAAGGGATCCAGTGCAAATAGATAAATATACGAAATTGTGCAATGCATTGCTCAGAGATATTGACTTCCCCTCTGAGTTACGATGCTGTGCGGATAAAATATGTTTTAATGACAGTCACAAGCGCATCATAGATGTGTTGTATAATAACATTGTTGATAGTTTAATCAATGCGTCAATTGCAAGTAAGGCAGGCAATGTTGTTCACAGGAAGCGTAAATGTATTGTCGGTTGGAATAAGCATGTCAGGGATGCTCACAGGGAGGCCCAATTGCATTTTCGGTTATGGTGTTTGCAGGGGCGACCTAGACAGGGAGCCTGTTTTGTAAGTATGTGTGAGTCTAGAAGTTTGTTTAAGGCTAAACTAAAGTGGTGTCAAAATAATCAAGACCAAATTAGAATGAATATCATAGCTTCTCATCACGCTAGTAAGAATTTTTCCCACTTTTGGAAAGCAACAAACAGCCTGAATTCTAAACCTGGCATTCCTGTGAGCGTCAATGGTGTCAGTGAGCCTACTCAAATAGCAGATCTATTCATGAAGCATTTCCAGGTCCAATCTCCTCTCGGGCCCTCCGCGGGGGTGCTCTCCGCTGGGGTCGGTCCTGGTGACTCATTCGAACGCGTTACTGTTAAGGAGATTACCGAAATTATTAGGAACATGACTCGTGGCAAGTCGCCTGGACATGACGGCCTCAGTGTGGAGCATTTCCAGAATGGAGGCGTACACCTCCCGAGAGTATTATCGCTTCTTTTTAATTTTTGCATTGCACATTCATACTTGCCTGAAATGCTGATGAAAACTGTAGTAGTACCGATAATCAAAAACAAGACTGGAGATGTGTCGGATAAAGAAAACTATAGACCCATTTCGTTAGCCACAATAACGGCTAAAGTGTTGGATGGTATGCTTGATAAGCGATTATGTTGCAATATGAAACTTCATGATGCTCAGTTTGGTTTCAATCATGGACTGTCTACCGAATCTGCGATTTATTGTCTCAAGCATACCATCCGTTACTACACTGACAGACAGACACCCGTATATGCTTGTTTCTTGGACCTCTCCAAAGCGTTCGATATGGTATCCTATGACGTACTATGGAGGAAAATACGTTTAGAAACCACTTTGCCAGCAGAAAATCTCTTGCTTTTAAAGTATTGGTATGGGAACCAGACGAACATTGTGAGATGGGGGAGTAGCTTCTCTGCTGTGTACAGGCTGAATAACGGCGTGAGACAGGGAGGGTTGACTTCTCCCAAGTTATTCAATCTGTACATAAATGGCCTTATTGAGGAGCTCAGCAGTGCAGCGGTTGGATGTTCAGTCGGTGGCCATGTCATCAATAATATCAGCTATGCGGATGATATGGTGTTGCTGAGTCCCTCGATTAGTGGTCTAAGGAAGCTAATCAGAATCTGTGAGCGGTATGCGGTGGGCCATGGACTTAGATACAATACAAAGAAGAGTGAGTTGTTGCTTTTCAAGGCAGGCGTGAAAACGTATGAGACTGTTCCATCTATCGTACTTAACGGCGCTCCACTCAAACAGGTCAAAAAGTTTAAGTATCTGGGTCACTGGGTCACCGATGCACTTACTGATGACATGGACATGGATCGAGAGCGCAGAGCGTTGACTGTCAGGTGCAATATGCTGGCCCGCAGGTTTGCTCGGTGTACAAATGAGGTCAAAGTAACTCTTTTTAAGGCCTACTGCCAGACTTTCTACACCTGCAGCTTGTGGGTTCGCTTCGCACAAAAGTCATTCAATGCTCTAAAGGTCCAATATAACAACACCTTCAGGATGCTGTTGCGGCTGCCCCCGTTCTGCAGTGCATCCGGCATGTTTGCGGAGGCGCGTACTGATAGTTTTGGAGCCGTGATACGCAAACGAATATCATCAGCCATGGATAGGATGAGGGCAGCAGTAACAGCCTTCTATGTGCAATATCGGAGGATGTATCTTGTCCGATATTGCACCATTGGACCAAAACACATGTTGTCAAAAATGCCTGGTGACAAATTTTTGGAAATGTATTTCTTTTGGACGTCAAGTCTGACCTGTAATTGTAATTTTAAGGTTTTATATATTTGACATTTGATATTAATTTTTATTTTTCAATTTAATTTTAAACATGTCTAACTTAGTTTTTAAGTGTGTATGTACTAACAAATGAATGGATCTATGTTGTCTGATAAATAAATAAATTATTATTATTATTATTATTATTTGCACTTTTAGCTGTTTGCAGCGACATCGTCTGTGAAGAATTCGTTTATCGCTATCCTGCGAAAACTATACTTTTCTGAGATAAAAACCATCCTATGACTCTGCATGGTCTCAAACTATCTCAGACCCATATTTAAATTTTTTAAAAATTTGTTCGTTGGCAAGAGGTAACTTAGAGACAGACAGACAGTGTTACTTTCATTTTACAATATTACCTAAGGAATGTTCGTTTTGTAATATGTTTCGGCTATTCGCTGTATAAATTTATGAACACCTCTGGTTGTATGCACTTTTCAAAGAACATTTCAAAGCAGTAACGTAAGGTACTTGTTACGCAGCTGGCAGCAGGTATTGCAGCGAGGCAGTAGGTATTTAGGACGTTAAAATCGAGTGCTTACCAACTATAATAATAATAATATGAGTAAATACTCGTGTGGTGACGGGTTAGAATTACACGTCTCCATTTCTTCCGTGGATGTCGTAAGAGGCGACTGAGGGTATAGGTTAAAGTATAACGTAGGCGACAGGCTAGCAACCTGTCACTATTGTACCGTTTTTGTCAAATTTAAAACCTAAAATTGCTAAAAGTGGCTCCGAAACGGTAACGTTTCGTGTGCTCTGCCTACCTTATTTGGGAATACAGGCGTGATGTTTGTGTGTGTGTGTGTGTGTGTGTGTGTGTGTGTGTGTGTGTGTGTGTGTGTGTGTGTGTGTGTGTGTGTAAGTACAACATATGTAGTTCATCGTTCTACATTATATTCCTTTGCTACATGTACCTACGTAACCACTAAGACGTTGAAAGTCAGTAACTACAATAATGAAATGTGTTTAAGAACAGCACGTAGTAGGACTCGTCCTTCTGGCTCTTGTTACACTGTAAACTGATGAGCCAGACTTTTTCTACATAACACGTTGTTTGTAGGCACAACTTTTTTTCTAAAGTTTGCATGCACCCTTAAAATTGGCTGTGAATATAATAATCCGTGAAGGGCGGCGGCGAGCCATCAACCGAAAAATGATTAACAAGCGATCACTCCACGACGACGCGTGGCTTCCCTCGCCGCAGACTTAAGAAAATACACGAGATGAAAAGAAAAAAAAAGAAAGCTGGGTGCTCTTTTATCTTCTTCTCTAATATATAAAATTCTCGGGTCACAGTGTTTGTGACCAAACTCCTCCGAAACGGCTTCACTGATTTATATGTTTTTTTGTGTATATTCCGTAGATCTGAAAATTGGACGTAAACTGTTTTTCATATTTCTGCGCGGACGGAGTCACGGGAAACAGCTAGTATATGCATAAGTCAATCATTTCATTTCAGATTTGTTAATAGCGTTTCAGGAACCAATTTACAGAATCAACATCTGTGTAATACAAAAATGGATTATTGCAAAGATGGTGGTTCAGAAAGGACTGCTTTTCATCAGTTTGTACTTTTATCTAGTGAAACTTATGAAGATACGAATAAATCATTAACAGCGTGATCATTAACAGCGGGATAGGCGAAAAGTGGCAGTAACGATTGTGGAAGGAAATACGCCAGGGATGATATTTCAAGCACATGGTCCAACCGAGCTTCACAGGGCTAAAACTCGAACACATGCGTTTTATGGAGATAATACCAAGCTAGATCGATTGTTTGCCCCCGAAAACCTCAACCCCTGCATAGCAAATAACAAAATATTTGTATTTAAAATTTCTCGTTTAAATGTATTACTTACATAGATATATTCTCTGATTATTACATCTGTGATAAAAAAAATATTAGATTTATCCAGTTTTGTATCTTTTAAAGTCTATAGAGTTCATCCCTGAGCGAGCAGCGCGGGGATGCGCGGGCGCACGTGCCGCGCCATGTGCCGCGCCATACTGTTCAATCATAACGGACATATTTCATCAGATAACGGCCGCGCTGCCTAAAACAATGTGTAACAATTAAAACGTCGTCGCTCAGGTACTGTTCCCGCGCTTTGGCGATTGGATGCGGGCCCGTGCGTGTTATCGATAATAAATTGCGCAGGAGTCTGGGGTAGCCGTCGGCAAGGCCTGCGAGCGCTACTAACTATATCCGTCATGCATTATCATCTTGTTTTCATATTAATCTATGTTTCATCAGCGAAATGAAATGTGATTAGTAATTGATTGTTTATTAGGGGTTACGTCGTAATGAAAATTGAATTTTTTGTACTAGGTAGGTATGTATATATACTTACAGGTAGGAATTCAGTGTCATTTTGTTAAATGTTAATAGGAAAGAAAAACCACTTTTACGATTTCTTAAGATCCAATAGTCAAATTAATTATACCTACTCAATTACATTTGATTATCTAGTTTTAGACAGAGTATTTAAAATTCAATACTCGGTTTTCCAGCGGGTGATTGTCTCACTTTCACTGAACACCCCTGTAAATGTTTTTCAGGATATTTATACATTGTTTGATGTTCAAACGGTGTGACTACATTTTGAAATTCCGCTAGAAATCCTTCCCTTCAAAAATACAGCACCACAGCCTTATTACGAGTATGTACGTCGGAATAGGAGTCTGTGATATTTTTGAAGTGTTGGATACGTTCATATTTTTACATTCAACTGTACCTAACCACCTGCTGGATTATTCCGGATTAACTTTAAAACAATCTGTATCATAATCATAAGTATTATAAGATAAAATAGTGACGTTTGTAAACTCTAGACCACCAAAGCGCCTGATTGATGTTTACGCGTTGGTGCGACGGCGGGCCCGTGTTATTGAATGAGAGCATAGAAATAACCAAATAACCTGCAATTTGGTGCGGGGCATGTGCGGGCCACATGGCGCAGGCGCGGGGCTCGCCGCTGACAAACTTGACTGTGGAATTAATGTTACTGGAAGGCGCTAGGGAAAAAAAGGGGTGTGGTGGCCTAGTGGCGAACCACTATAGGTCAAGCAGAAGATAGTGGGTTCAAACATTTGAAATTTACTACGAGCTTTACGGTGAAGGACAACATTGTGAGTAAGGCTGCACAGACCTGCGAATTCAATAGTGCGTGTGAAGTTCCATATCCGCACTGGGCCCGCGTGGGAACTACGGCCCAAGCCCTCTCATTCTGAGAGGATGCCGTGACCAGCAGTGGGCCGTACATAAGCGGATGATGATGATGATAGAGGTGCTACGCTAAGGAGTGAAGCGTCCGGGTCCGGCACCCTTGTTTGGCAGGCGACCGGCTGGCACGCTGTCAGAGTGGCAGCGACCGGCTACGTATTTCAAATATAAACTGGTAGACCTATATCTCGCTTGCTTATTCTTGAGAATGCGTTCATAAATAGACAAGGATGGCATTTATTAACGCCGCGACAGGAAGAAATTTCGTTCTTATCGTTTACTCAAGTTTCACTGTGTGGCTGCGTGCGCTGGTATTTTGGAACCTCGTATTATACGATATTGAAAGACTATAAAAGGGCTTTGTTTCGCCAGACAGGTGTAATTATAGTTAGAGTGAGAAAAATTTGGTTATCAGATATTTGATAATGAATAATAAAGTTCACAGAAATTGAAGGTCACATTGTTATTTAATTAGATATGCATTTATGCTAACTATCACTGTAAGGCTTATCTATAAAATTAATAGTTTGGTGATGCGAATTCGCGAAATTACCACTGCAGTCAAGAAAGATTGGCACAGTAATTTTAAATATGGCGCTGCCATTCCACAGGATAATACTCTTGATTGAACAATATAATGACTCTTGTTTTTCGTTTATTGAACATTACAAGATTTTTTGCTGACGGTACTTTTGGATATCTGTACTTACATTTATCAATTATGACTCAATTTACCTAATTGCTGGAATTTATTAAAAAATGCATATAAATAAGATTTTTTGATAAAGAAATCATCTTTAACTCGAGCTATTTAGCATGCGAAACATCAGAGGAACTGCTGATACTTTGTTAACGCAAAAGGCTAAGCAGTGTCTGTTGTGCAAGAATCACTTTTATTTTAACATGGCCTAAGGTGTTGAAAAATACCATAAATATTTCTATAGGGTCAAGAGAGTGTACGTCTCCTATTTATGAGCACGTTGGGCGGACCAAGTAGTTTATGTTGATAATAACCCGATTTTAGTCCTCACATGTTGTAATATTGAAGCAAAAATAGTACCTATATAAAATAACAAAGGTTGTTACTTCAACATTTATTTTTTCATTATGTTTTTTTTTGTTCTCAACTAAATTTTTGAAACTGACCAAAGCTCAAAAACGGCGATCGATTGCTCTCTCAGAATCATGACGTTTCTATGTAACTAGCCATTGAAATATATATCAATGTTGTTGAATAAATAAATAAAAAATAAGTTCATGTTAAATTGACGTCTCTGACTGTAGTTGTTGTTGTTGTTGTTGTTGTAAGTTGTAACTCTTTATTGTACATAAAACATATGAAAATTAAAATTAACAAGAGAAAGAGATGTGCAAAGGCGAACTTATCCCTTAAAGGGATCTCTTCCAGTTAACCTTTGAACGATTGAAAGGACAACAGAAACAAGAGTAGACACACCTAACCTAACCTAACCTAAACAATACATCAAAAATAAATAATTAAATACCTACACATACATATATGGGTTGTTTGTCTCTGTGCTACTCACAGTAGAACGTTGTCAAAGTATGCGTCATTTGGATCGCGATTTTACTATGACATATTTAGCGAAAACATTCCACAGTGCGCCACAATTTAATTAGTTTGATAGTACCTAAGTAATCTTTCTTGTTCATGTTTTTTGCCACTTCTAGAACATACACACTTCATTGCAATTCAAGTTAACGGCTTCTTAACGTCACCCCACATCTTTTTACGTTAAAGAAAAACTGCTTAAATTTTTTAGAATATCATGAGGTGTATCATAAAAAGTGAGGTGTTTTTATTTTACATATGCTTTTTAAGTTTTCTTGTGGGGAGAAATCGAAGTGCGGCCAGCGGAGCGCGCGCCAGCCCGTTGATGTCTTTTGTATGGGGCCCTTCATATTCTGTCTATGCATAATAAATGATTTTGTGACTTAGAATAATTTGGGTATTAGCATCGCGTTTTTTCTATGCCTTGAACAGATATAGTTTCAGTCTAAGAAAATATCAAATAATTTGTGGAGATTTTATCTATCCTGAGTTAAACAACGTAGTGTCGAAATAATAGAGTGCGATTACCATATATCTAAAGCGTTCCACAACTACTTTTTTTTATTCTCCACTGAGCATTGAAGAGACGCTAATAAAAGCGAGGTATATTGAAAATAGGTTTTTGGCAAAAAAATCATTTTTAATACTAGCTTTTTTGCTGACTGTACTTTTGTTGACTGTACTTGTATTGTCACCCAAACTACATTTGCATACCAAAATTTAAGTCGATGCCATTAACCGTTGAAGAGTTCCGTCCTGTGGAGACGATCCTGGCCGGACTACCAGGATGTCACTACCAGATTATTGTATTGTCACGCAATTTACATAAGTATGCCAGTCGATCCAACTATGGGAAGTTGGTCGAATTTAACTTGCAAGATTTTATTACAGACAGACAGACAGACAACGGGACAGGTGAAATAAAATAAAATCTTTTAAAAAAAGGTACACGTTTTTGTAAACCAAAATGTACTGACAATGTTTATATCATTTATGGATTCTAGAATCGTTACACCCATTAACTGTTTCATGGGAAGTGCAGGTATGAAGAACGTTAGAAGCCAGTAGACGAAGTAATCAACATAAACCGTGGCCGGCGACGGTTGGCCCGGATCCGGCCCCGGCCGTAGATTCCTTACTCAAGTGCCGTTCCATGTTCACGCGCAAACACGTGCGTTTACACCGTTTTTTGTATGATAGCATTTAAATATTTTGGTGATGTGTATTTTTTTATATTAAGTACTTAATTTTCATTTGAAATCTTAACGTCACTAGCTTTGAAAAAAAGGTCGCTGCTAAAAATAAACTAAATTAAACCATTTGAAAACGTAAACTCTGAGCTTTTTTCAAAGTGGGAACCACACGTAAGGCATTTTACCATTATATAAGAAGTCACTAATATTATTTAGTTAACGATATCTGTGTTCATCACTTCTATGCATATATACATCTCTTTGCAGTGCAGGGCATAGGCCTCCACTTAGGATCAAAGGACTTGGACTGTAGTTCCCACACGGGAAAATTTCGAATATTTAGTAATAAAGTAATAAGTAAGTTTTGTGTAGGACCAAGTTCGCAATACTTTACAAAGTTGTTATGAAAGCTCGACTGATAATACGAGAAGTTTGTGTAATGGATGTTATTCTTAAATAAATAACATCCATTAACGGTAGGGTGGAGCGTCTATGTATGGAGAAAAAAAAAGTTGTTTAATCAGTCTCGAATACCTCTAAAAACTTGCATATGGACTAGTTTCTTACATAAATATTTGTATATTATTTTTTCGACATATGTTTTAGCCCTCTACCTTTCCTCGAAGATTTTGATTCTTGTATGAAAATTTCGTAATTTCACATAAAAATAAATAAATATTTTTTATGCTGAAAACTGACGGGACATCAGCTTCAATCAAAAATTGTATCAATACATACAATTTCGTGTTACAAGTCACATAAACATACTTAAATGAAAATTGGTGGTATTGGTAGTTTTGTCCGTCTATTTAATTTCCAATTTTGGTACATTTAATGCGTTACAAAAGCGTTTTACTTAAGCTAAAGTATATTTTAAATTAGATGACAACATAATTTTAAGTAAAAATACAATATTTCCCGGAATTTAATATAACAGTTTTTTTTCAATCTTTAAATGACAGTAGAGGGCTCAAAGTAAATTTGAATATTTTTATTTTTCTCATAAACCTTTGAACAAATCGCAACTTTTTAACACTATTCAGCATTCAAAATCCAAAAAAAATAAAATCGTTCCATCCTAATTAATGATTAGTGTAATTTTTATTACCCGACTGCGAAGTGTTGTTATGTGTTTGACTCGTATGTACCTACTCGTATGTCTATTCCTATGTCCTCTTGTAACTACTCAACGGCTGAACCGATTTTGATAAATGATACGTCATTGGATTCGTCTCGATGACGCGAGTGACACGGGTACGGGTAAATTCTTAAAAAATCAAAATGGCCGATTTTTAGCGCCAAATTGAGAATATACAATTTTTTTATTCAAACCTATCGAATAAGGTATCAAAATGAAGGGATTTAAAATGAGATTACAAAAATATATAGACAATCGTGACCAACTCTAAAATTCTTAGTACGTAGGTACCTAATGGGTCCCGACTGTTGAAGTTTAAGTTAGCTACTTAATAGAGTTCTAGATCACTATGTCCCTACATCCAAGTCTTGTTTTCTTCTTTTGAGTATTTTTACGCAGTCGGGTTATTGATTTTTAAATTTATTGTTTTTATTTTAGTTTTGTAAATAAAAAATAAAAAAATCTATTTTTTATATATTTTGTTTACTTATTCATTTAAGGAACAGTTACAACTGTTAATAATACTTATAATGTTTGGATGTGTGTAGCGTATATTTTTACTTTTAAGAACAAAACGTTAATTCAGATGCGTTTTTCACGTGGTTACAGTTACCTTTTTAATACTTACGTTAAATATATAAAGCGTTGTAGTTACATACTAATGCATTAGAAATTGTAATTCAATTGGTCGTAGTTTAGCAAAAAGGATCCAACCCTCAACAATTATTTTTTTAAATTTTGAATCTACTTTAAGTACGAATAAAAGCGAATTTTAAAAATGACATGACTAGTGCTTTGGATACTTTTTGATAAACTACGTCTAATTATTTCATAGTAAGAATTATGTGCCTGCTCAAAGTGTTAATCTCTAATAATCCCATTAAATTTAAATCAGCTGTTACATTTTTTTATAATCTGCAAGAGAGCCTTGCTCGCATCAGCAAACTACCTACCCGTTACCTTATTATAAATGTTAATTAACTCTACTGACCGTCTCTATATCCAAAGGCTGATAAATAGAAAACAAATGCAAATAAACAAATGCCGCTTGAGAACCAGTATGTAAGATGTTAGCTGTGATGTGATATCTAGAAGTTGTAACTGACACGCATGTTTGATTCCTCGAGTAGCCAGAGCCGCGCGACTAATGTCGGTAATGTAGTCGACACATGCTCTACAAGACACTAATGTCAGTTTGACAGCCTCAGCTGGGGCTTCGAAGGCAGCGGTCTAACATTAACATAAAAACGTTAAGAATTAAGTAATATACACTTTGTCTTTTAACAGTTTAAGCACACATTGTTGTTTAGATTTTTTTGCATATTTGCAAATCCATGTAATTATCAGTGGCGTGGCGCCGTAAGAAATCGACTTCCATCGGTTTGTCTAAATTTTTCAAGTGACAGTATGGCAAAGGTTGTGAACTGCGGGGTGTTGTATCGAAAGAAATATCGCTTCTCTCACTTTTTGAGTTGGCTAACGAAAATTTTCACTCCAAGTTATTGTTAACTACCTAAAAATGTTAACAAGTGAAGCGATTAGGCTGCCGTTATAATGAAACATGGAAAGTGCATGTCGTTAAATCGTGCGTTTCTTAATCCAGGATTATAATGTGACTTCTAAATCTAAGTGAAGAATTTTGCAACAGATTAACAAAAGTGTATTTTAGCTAATCTGTTGCAATTTTCTTCACTTAGATTTAGTATTTATTAAATTATCGGCTATACTTTTCCTGGCACGAAATACCTAAAATCATTGTCTTGATCCAAAACTCGTTATATGCACTCTAGCATTATAAGAGCTTGTCTATAAAGCGTCGCGCGCGCGCCCGCTCCCCGTCCCTGCGACGTCACCGCACCGGTCTAGAGCCCCCACTTACCGGCTAACCCATTTATACACCTTCGCGATGAAAACAGGCCTAAATGAATTAATGCAAATATATACTATAAAAATTGTCGCAGGTGCAACGCGGACGAGTTCCAGCCATCGTCGGATTCGATTTAGCGCGCTCGCGCAGCAAACGTTTTATTTATAGCGGCGAATGCATCAGCGATTACGCCGCATGAAGCTTGTAATTTTGTGAAAAATATGCTTAGTTCAGACGACGACGCGGACGGATTTATGGCTTAGGAGCGTATAAATTGCTGGCGCGCATAGGCAGCTGTCGAATCGCGTGCGCGTCCGACATGATAGGATTTCGTCGACTTTTATTGTTCTTTTATATAAAAGGTGAGCTTAGAAATTGTAACGACACCATTCATGAAGCCTTCTGATAATTCAATGAGCTCAAAATCGCAATATTTGGTACATAATTAGTTACGTAGAGCAAAAAATAATTGCATAGCTACCTACTGTTCACAGGAATACCAACTGGTGTCAATTTGTCACTAGGTGTTGTTTTGGATACAGGTTATTTTACTGCTAGGATTTAATTCTGATAGCGAAATAACTAAAATACTTGATGATGCCATCATATCTTAGTATTTAATTGATACTGGTTTAAAAAAGCGTAATAATTGAATTTAGGAGCAAATGAAACAAAACGACTCTTTTTGACGCAAACGACAAAAAATATACAAAAATTAAGTATCGTGGGACACGCTCTAATGGCTGGTATCCTTTGTCTACCTCTAGTACTAGTTTGGTAAATTTAATAAAGATGTTTCCGATAAACGGCCTAGCCGGTTGATTACTGACGGCCGATAGCAATTACGTGTCGCGCTGCCAGGGCTGCCCGCGGCACTGTGTTCACTTCAGGACCCTCTTGAAGTTAGCAATGTAACTGACAAGCACGTTTTCAGTGTTTTGTGTGGAACAAGGTACTGTGGTGCTACTAAAATGTTCCATGCCGTATTTGTAATTTCGTATTTAGGTGCACTTGTTTAATTACTTACTTAATTTGCTAATGTCGTTCGAAACTCAAAACAAAAGATCGGTTTTCTTTTTCTTTCTTGTTCGAATTTTCAGGAAGTCGAAGAAAACCGACAGCTTTTGGTTGTACTGTACCTATTTTGTTAACCGAAAAGACATTCAGATAATAGGTTCCTATTGTATAAAATGGACGACAAATTATAATTTGAACAATTGAACAAAGTGCGAAATGTAAAATGGGCTAAAGGTAAAGGAAATGAAAAGCACAGCTAAAATGTACTGCATATTTTGTTTCATCAAAAAGTATCCTTCCGATGGAATACCTAGCTGCCTATTTCTACCAATTAAGCTTTGTAACGTCAGCAGCCCTATCGGCGTTGGGACAGCAGAGCCACAATTACGAGCCTACTGACCGTGAATTTCATCTGGTTATGATTGTGACAATCCGCCGACCCGCTCAATGCCACATCTGCTTTAGGCGACCAATAAACGCGCTTCTCACCGTTAACGGCCACATACCATTGATCGCCTTGGATTGCGAATCGGGACGAGTTAATTAAAAAAATGCTAAGAACTGTCCTATTAAAAAAGTTCGGGTCGTCGCACTGGGTAACTCAGAGGCTTAACGCAAGTGCATCGTGGTTAAAAACTAGACATATGCGATAAATAAATAAATCAATATCATGGGACTAAAATTACTTAAACTCTCGTGAGACGTATTGATAAAATGACTAAACGTAAACTACGTTCCTGGCTTATTATTCGTTTAATTTAGTAATTTTATCATGGGACAATTTACAACAATTTACCTAGCCCAAAAACAAGCGAAGCTTTTGTTATGGGTGCTAAGAAGGTACATGAGATGCAGAATACCTGGAATATACTGGGTGAAATGTAACAAGGGATTTTCTTTGAAGTCTAAGATTCAATAGCCTTTGTATACCCTAGAAAATAAAATTTGCCTTTCCTGTGAAGATAAAATTAACGACCTGGTGTCACTAAGCCCATGCTTTCTTTGAACAGGATAAAAGTTTGCAAAGCGTCGTACATGGACATAAAAACTGGTTGTCAAAAACATTTTTCTCCAAAACCTTGACATTTATGATATCTATTAGAAAATGCAAAGTAATAATTAAGTTAACAATTATGGGTATGTCCCACATAACACCATCAATCCTCTATCCCTGCTTGAAGCAATAGTATTAATGTAGAAAATCTATTTCAGTGTTAAAGCTAATTTCTGTAAGAAAAAAACCTTCCATAGATGCGCTGGCGGCTGTCTTGGTAATAGATAGTTATTTAAAAGAGCTCTTGCGCAATTTTCCGTCTCAAGCAATAATAGATCCTTACATGACTAAGAACTACCAAGTAGTTATTAAAGTGGTGCTTAACGCCTGCAGCTCACACTATGCTACGACATACTTAGAGTACGACATAAAAGCTTAAAGTAAAAGTGAATGAGGGTGTCGCTTTCATCGTAACTGTCAATAGTATGTAAAAGTGTGTTAATATAAATGACTGAAAATGTTAATTCTTTGTGTACTGTTTTATGACGTACTCTGTATTAAAAATTAGTTAGGGAAAAACTTATGCTAGTAGTATTACGAGTATACATTGCGGGATGATACGGCCCCCGAGTTACAAGTAATACATCGAAAACAGCTGTGTACAAAGTACAATGTTCGTACAAAGATCTCGGACCCTGGAAACCGAGCATTTCACTTATTATTTTACATAAATTTACGAATTTTTAAAGAGATTCCTTTGTACCTCAGTTTCTTACCTGAGGCAATATATTATTTACGTTTCATACATATAATGGCTCGTTTCTGATGCGGAATATTTAAATACCACATCGCGTGACTTCAAGACTTTTTATGTATGATATTATCTTTACAATCAATTTATTATGAATAAACAAAATCAGTGAATTATCTACCTACTGCTAATTTTAGTGAAATAACGTGCACTGTTTAAAATGGTCAATAATGCGGCATTTTGAAACATTATTTCCCTGTTAGTCAATAACTAGTTAGCCTCATTTTTAAAACATTTTTAAAAAATATTGCTCTGTTTTCTAAAAAAAATGAAAAATGTCTATTATGAGTAGAGAGCACGTAGAGCTCATATCAATTATCTAAGTAATTGACATTCATTTAATTTAAGAATCGTTACACCAATGTAAATTAGCAAAACAGGGCTAGGGTTTTATCAAATAGGAATAAAATACTTAAAACGACTGCACATATGCATGTAACGCGCTTGTACAATATGCATATTTATACTATCGTTAAATTCTGCTGTAGGCAATAAGAAGGCGATGACAAAACGTATCGTAACTAGCAAGGCTACTGTACCAGCGGATACAGATAACACACCTCTGAAACGTTATTTTTATCCGTGCAAAGATTGCAGAAATATTTTAAGCATTCTTAATACCAGCTAATTACAATGTTTGCGACTCTTAATGTTTTTGCTGCCAAGGGATGAAAATAGTACTTTTTAATGCGTAATTTACATAAATGAACCATATAATGTAGCTTCATGCGAATACTTGATGAAGCAATAATCTTTCGGCCTATCATTAAGTAAAATGTAACGTTTATGTTTATCGAATTCATTTTTACGAGGCAAGGTCTGGATGGGTAAAGACAGTAAAAGAAATGCGCAATTAAACTGCAAATCGGTATTAAGGGATTATACGAGTATTAGTGGCTACAAAGTATATATAATGACGTTTCAGTATCAAACTCTAAGCAAGACGTTGCGGTAAACTAATTTTATTTGTAGGTATATTTCGGTACAGAGGTACATTAAAGCATCACAAAATAGGGAATAATTTCAGCACTTAAATCTTAAAATATCCTTGTATTTAATTATTGTGTTAAAGAAAGAGCCGTGTATGTTCATTTTGTTCGAATAAGCAGATATATTTTTGTGATAAATAGTGCCTAACAACATGATAAATGATAGATATCAATGTTTTCCGTCGTTGAATAATTTATAGATTTAGATCTTATATTGTTTGTGGAAGTCTAGATCAACTGCAATATTTTAGTAGCGGATTTCCTGACTTTGATTTTTTTACGAATAAGTCATAACATAAGTATCCCACATTTAAGATATCAGGACGTATGCACAGAGCGATGAATTAGACCCTTGGTGTCGTAAAAATTAAAAAATCCATAATTAAAGTCTACAATGTTACATTTGTCATACCCAGCCTAACGGTACGCTATTTAGTACATAAAGCCCTTGACAGAGGAGCGCGGGCGAAGCGGCGCAATGTGCGCGCGCGACCTTTGCCTGTAATTATCAGACGCGTGCGCATGCGGCAGACGCACCAGGCCGGTATACTCTGTTATTTTATGGAATAATTGCCACTTAGATAATTGAAATGAAATTATTTTTATTTGATCCACAAACAATCTATGTGAATATTATATAAAATACTTAATAAATAAAAAATGTTAAAATAATTAATTCCTTTTTTTATTTTATTTCTCAATAAATTCATTTATTTCATACTGTTTCTTTTGGATATCTACTAATTAAACTACCTTTACGATAATTGTATTTTTAACAAATCAATTGATTTTGTTAATGACTAATTTTTTTTAACATAATCTTAATAGTAGTTTGTTTATCAAGAGGATCAAGGCACAGACGAATATAATAAACGAGTATACATTTACCTAAGCACGTAAGTTTTGTAAACCACACGAACTTAGTATTCTGTACTTACTATTGGGGTAATATACATATTCTGCTTTAAACTATACTTAGATTACAAACTCGTAACTGTACTATAAAAAAATATTTAAAGGTAAGTAAACAAAAATATTATAGACACGGATTAAACGAATAGGGTATACCTGATGTGTTTTGTCCAAGAACTAGTATGGAAAGTGCGACACAGTCGCCCATTGATTAACATTTTTATTCTTGATTTTAATCGGCCTAGTTAATTAAAGTATTCAAATTGTCAACCCTTGCCAAGCTACGTAGAATCATGAAATAGAATAGATTTTTGCGTACGTCTAGTGCAATCCCGAGCCTACTAAATACGTATGTCTATGTTTAAGTTATTAAGGTTTTAAAATATATATATAAAACTTTCAACACATATTTTCAATTAACTTAATCTCGATAGCGATTCAACTACAGTTTGCTAATCTATTTTAATACTTCCATGGGGGATTGTAATAATAGTTTAGTACGCGTAAATAAAAACTCAAGGTTTGAATGTCCACTGCGGTCGGTAATTTTCAGTTATTATAATAATGCTTACTGTAAAATCGGCAGTAAAAAGGATGCGTTTAAGCGGAGGAAGCTTGTCTGCGGATTAATGGATGCAATTAAATCGGTGCGCCGACGCTGCGGGCGAGGAGCGCGTTTTTAGGGCCCCGTGGGAAGGGCTGATGGTTTTCGCTACCGCGAGAGACATCTCTTAACTTAATTCAATAGTTCTTACTTTTTGTGTGTTGTTTACTCATTTTAAACCTTTTAAACTGTGCCCAACATTAATTAATAAAGTTAATGTCTGTATTTATTCGTAGCCATGTAGCTATATAGGTATCTAAGTTGTAGTAATTGTTAATTACTAAATGTATTCTAACAAAAAATATTTATTTGTGTACTACTGGTTATCTGCTGGTTAATTATTAAAACAAATTTTTAGCTGTAGTGCGAAAATTCTAAGCTGAATTTTTCGAAGTTCATTCATGTCATACTGGTTGGAGCCTTTAACAGGAGCAAAGAATTAAAATATAGATCGTACTCGTCAAACTGAACGACATTAAGTGTTTGTTCATTATTGTACAAAAAGGTTACACACAAAAGTGCTAAGTACAAAGTCGAATTTGTCCCTGGGGAATATCTGCCAGTCAACCTTTAAAAAAAGGTTGTCAATTCGATTGGTTTTTTGGAGTCTTTTTGTATTTTTTATTTCAACTCCAAATTTATTACTTTTACGGGTAACCATATCGGAAATACAAACTGAGACATGGATGCACAGAAAAACCAGAAAAAAGACCAGCGCTGGGAATCGAACCCAGGTCCTCAGCAATCCGTGCTGCGTGCTATAACCCCTACACCACCGCTGGACAGGAATCTAGACACGAATTTTTCCTATGCATACATATCTCAGGTTGCTTATTTCTACTACGCTACTTATGCAGCAGCACTAGCGACATCTATGTTCCGCTCTCATCGAGAGACATCACACTCTTTCGGAACCAACCGCTCACCCAGACAAGAGATGTCGCTACTAAGCAATCAAGTTATGATTGGTTTTTTGGAGTCTTTTTGTATTTTTTATTTCAACTCCAAATTTGTTACTTTTACGGTTATCCCGTGAAACCATATCGGAAATATAATTCAATCAAATCAATTCAGTTCATAAATGCCGTGGAGCTGTGAGGTAACGATAAAAAAAATACAACCGAATTGTTAAACTTTTCCTTTTGACCCTTTTGAAGGCGGTTAAAAATAATAAACTTTTAGATTTGCCCTATTTCATAAAAAGTTAATTTAGTATTATCAATGTTCGCCATTCTAAATCCCAATTAACGTCACTTATCACACAACAAACATCAAAAAAATTTTTTACATTGCTTCTTCCAATTCCAACAAAACAAACTTTCAAGTGTAATAAAATTAAATAAAAAGTTGTTGAACTAATGTCGTTGAGTTTGACGAGTACGATTTATTAATCATTTGCTCCTGTTAAAGGCCACACCAGATATAAGGTACAGCTCAAAGTCACCCTAACTGACATACTAACATTTTTCTAACGGCGGTTTCCAGCATTTGCTACGGCGTAGGCCCCGTAGCGCGCTCTACGCGTTCGTAGCGATTGATTGAACTAAGCTTTTAGAGATAAATCGATGCATCTACGGAATCCAGTGCGCTGAATTATTCGCGCTTAACATTGACAAATGCCTCGTCAAAGAACCCTCCGCCCTCTGATTAAGAAGCTTGTAATTGGAACTGTGACACTGTACATGTTTTTAACAAATAGCTGGATAATCATAATCATAGATTAAAATTAAATTGAATTTATATTCCATAATTATTTTTGAAACCCTGCTAATATTAAAAATGCGAAATTGTGTGTTTGTTACTCCTTCAAGCTGAAACGGCTAGTCGGATTAGAATGAAATGTGGTATGTATATAGCTGAAGACCTGGAATAATACATAGGCTACTTGTTATCCCGATATTCCCACGGGATTGGGATAAAATTTCGAAATTTCAACCGTTGGGTATAGTCGTGAAATTTAGCACTGTTGATTATAATGCTATGTTAACAAAGACCACGTTGTGTTTTTTGGGAATTCTCATGGGAATTTTCGCTTGATATTCCTTCACGCTAAATTAGCTAGACGGATTTGAATGAAATCTGGTGCTGGGCACTTGGAATAACGCATAAGCTAATTTTTATATCGATATTCCCACGGGATCGGGAAAATCTCGAAATTTCATCCGCTGGCTATAGTCATGAAATTTGGCACAGCCGTTTATAATGTATAAAAACTACGACTCATTTTTGGGAATTAAGATAAGATAAGATAATTTATTGAATTCTCAGGGCAATTTAGTATAACTCCAAAATTGTTTAACATCCTGAAATTTACTATAATCCCGGAATTTAGTAAAATCTCGAAATTTTCTAAAATTCCGGAATTTAGTAAATTCCCGAAATTTAGTAAAATCCCGGAATTTCGATACAATTGATGAATCTAATGGTTTATGCGTGCGAAGCTACGGATGAAGTACTCAGTTAAACATAATTCTGCCAGATGGATTAATGTTAAATTTTATTGTACCGGATAACTCACGTCTTAAATCGAGTTTAGCCCGACATTTTTCGGGTGTGCGCGTGTTGCAGCAGCCGCCGAGTCGCATTGCTCCTAGGAAGAAGGGCTACGGATTAGCCCGAAACATGTCGAGCTAAACTCGATTTAAGACGTGTGTTATCCGGTACAATACCATTTAATATGAATGAGTCTCACGGTAGTTTCATGTTCAGATGGATTAATTTTTACAGGATAGTCTCCGGTAAAATAACAAGAGATTATTCTACTGTGAAGGCGTTAAGGTGACCCTGCTACGGCTCGGATATGCAGAAGACATCAGGATCCCAGATACGGCCGAGATTATTTTATTATTATGATAAAGTAACATTATAAAATTTTTAAAAATAGAATATTATACTAAACGAGTTAATGCTAAAAGCTTATGATATGAGCTAAATAAAATGGTAAAACTAGTCTTGCTTTCATGTCCACTTTAAAGCTGCAAAGGTAAGTAATTAAAAATCATCATCGTCATCATCCCGGGTTCTATACGTCCCACTGCAGGGCACAGGCCTCCTCTCGGAATAAAAACCACTTAGCCCGTAGTTCCCACACGAGCCCAGTACGGATTGGGAACTTAACACAGACCATTTAATGTTTTTGCAGATTATATTTTACTACTTATACCTATTTATATACATATCAGGAAAAATCTTCCAAACCAATTGTTTCAAAACATGTAAAATAAGTATTTATTTGGTAAACTTGCTCCAGAATTTATATTACGAGGCGTATCAAAATATAATTATTAGGTAGGTATTTTATTTTAATACTCGGTAATCCGTAGTTGCGGTCGTAATAAAAGTGCTAGTTACCATCACCTACTATTATTACCCGCATCCGTTGGGCCCGTCACCTTCCACGAAACAACGAAAATTTAATTGAAAAATGTTTCAATAGCGTAAAAAAATTAATAAGCTTAAGCTCAAATTTGAAGTGAAATTAAAGCAAGACATCGCAAAACTTCTTTTCATTCTTTAAAAAGCTATACACACTTTGATTAAACTGAAAAATAGCAATTTTATAACCGTATATGTATGGTACTTGTATTTAGTCTTCACTGGAGGCACAGAGGTACTTTGATAAAAAACAGTAGCAATTTCATCAAGCTTTAGCAAAAGTCGGTCCCAGTCTTAAGCCCTGGGCGTCCAGGGCAGAGGTGACTGTCTGCCGCTAATTTCCGATTTTATCGAAATGTTAAAATAATTGCTCACTCACATCTGCCTGAAACATCTATTTATTTTGATATCGCGTGTGGTTTCATATCAGAGTACATTTATGAATATTATGATGTATTAGTTATGTTTCTTTTAAATAATTAGCTGACTCAGGCTTTGCCGAGACCATATTAACGAATGGGTAGTTTCCCTTATAACTCCGTATGGAGTCACCGCTTGGTAGTAGAGTAGCACGGCTAAAGGTTCAATGGTTATTTTATTATGAATAATAATGTTAATGTGACATTGGTAATTCTGTTATTATGACGCTGATCATAATCGACAGCTTCTAAGGTCATTTTTTAATAACGTATAATAAAAGACAATAAAACGAAAGCTTGTGCTGCTGTCGTAACTGATCGTGCTTTCGATAGTGTGCGATAGTAAAATCTAACAGGCTTAGAGGCATTACATCGCTTGTTTTATATCGTTGATATAAATATAACCTAAAGCATTAATATGCCCTTAACGTTAGCGCGTGCAAAACAGATGGATGTTATACGTCCACGATAAACGTTTGCTACCATTTCAGCTGCGCTAGCGCAGAAATCCGCCGCTTGATTATGGTCTCCATTTCGAATCTGCATTCTTATTTTTATCTTAAAAGGCACTTAGACCAGCTTCGGGCAAGTTAAATCTATTCAATCGCTCGAAACCCCTCATTACGAGTAGCATGTAAGCATAGCGCTGTACGCTTGAAAGACGTGGGGTATGATTTACCACCAGTAGTTAAAATACTCATTAAGTGGACATGAGAGCGACCGCAGCGCCGCCGGCCGCGGTAACTCGCGCAGACGTCTTCACTGCCTGCGCGCTGGCTACCAGCGACGCTCGCTAAATTAATAAATTAACCAGTTATAAGGAAAATGGAACGTCGAACGAACTTCATCTGCAAAAGTTTAACTCTAAAATATGATATTAGCATTCTCAAGACTAATGTTTCTAATGATGCTCGCAATAAGTTTCGTGATTAAGCGTAGGTAATTGTATACATATATAGGCATCACTAAAAGTAACGTTCTGTAGTTTTTAAGTTTAAGAATATTTTGCAATTATGAAACATAGACTTTGGAACTTCATACATTTTTGTGCCATCTAATAGACACCGTTATCGATTGGTAGGTATGTGAAAATTAAAAACATGTAAGCAAGGAAAGATCCATGTACGTATCATAATAAAAACTGAACATGAAACTATTGCACCTTACCAATCAATTACCGATAAATAGCGTATAAGATAGGCGAGGGCCGGCGACGAATTCCGCGCCTCACAACCTGAAGCGTGCGCCTATTTTTTGCAAGGCAGGTGCGCGCGCATATGCTATTAAATTGTCAAAGACCCGTGTACGCTCCTGATAGCATGAAATAATCAAAAGTCAAGCAAGTATTTTATGCCCCCTTAAACTCACTATTGTGATTACACGCATACTCGCGCGCTTCAAGCTACCACAAGTCGAAACTGGTGTGTGTTTTCAACGTCGAGTTTATATTGATTAATAACGTATAATATCATAAAAGCGTAAAGGTAACTTTTTGTTGGGATTGAGAGCGTGCGTAGTAATTATGCGTGCAGTAATCGCAAACCGCAACATCGCAGCGGCCTCGGAACCGGCGTCATGTGCGAAGTGAATATGAGAGATCGAGAATGGTCGCAATTAACGCGAGGCTTGCTCCAGCGCAGACAATGTGCGCTTTGTGCGCGGCGCACGCTGCGTGCTCGTTGCCCGCTACCCGCCGGAATCTTTTACTGTTTCCACGCGCGCGCCGACCGCCACCCGCCCGCCATATGACTCTGTTAACTGTTGTTTCGGGTCCTTCAATCTTTACTCTTTACACAATCAATATTATATATTTTTAAAGTCTGGTTTTGTCGATGAGGTTTGATTATAGCTAAGGTAAACGTCAGAGAGCTGAACAATGTCCTAATGGTAATATTTTTGTAGTAGGTAGTTGTCATCATGTCTTTAGCAATAGAGGTAACAACAAGATGTCATCTATTGGGCATTAGTATGTAGAGCACTGGGACGTCTACCTTATTACTTATAAATACTATGTAATTATCTTCTAACTTTCTGAGAACTACGTAAATACATAAAAGTGTAGACAATTATTAAGTATCATTATTATTATTGGAAAGATTTTACGAATTTTCCGGTCACGGATTCTAACAGCGTACAAACAGCCGCCCTGTGTTGACACCACTACTCGTTTAGAGACCAAAACGCCAGCGGGCGATACTTTATTTTGATTATTACTATTTAAACGTTTACATGATAATTGGATGAAATAAAAGAGTTATATTATTAAATTACTACTTAAATTAACTAACTAGCGATTTTCTATTTCGACATTTATACAATAAAATGATTTTGAAGTACATCAAAATTAATTAGAGGTCGCTATTAAATAAATCTTATTTGAAATTTTGAGTAAGCTACGCATATAAGGATGAAAAGTAATTTAAAAGTACCTATTCGATGAGCAATATTTTACCATCCACCGTAATATGTTTAACAAGAATAAATTTTATAATAATGCAATAAAAGGCACGGCGCTTCTGCGGCGTCTTGATCGTATAAATCATGGCTGTTTACTGGTTTACCCGCATGTTTGTGCAAATATATATAGGACAGGTGAATCGGCAACTGAATCACAGCTTTATTGTAGATGTATAAAGTTGATTTGCTATATTGTGGATGTGGGATTAGCAAACGGGTTACTTATGGTGGCACAGTGACTTCGTCGGCCAGGCGCGTCGCTAAAGGCTTATACTTAATGATTATAACTTTTAATAGTATGTCCCCGGGCAATCCTATGAGGCTCACCGCTCAGCTATAATACTATAACTACTGGCTGATACTAAAATTAAAGCGCATGTTAAGGGAATTGGAATGACTACCAACTAGTTGAGTGCTGGTATCACCTGTTCATATTTATTGCGATATTTAATCAAAAAATCCATTCAAATCAATTATCGACAATTCTAAAACTTGAAAGTGCTATTGTTAACTCGGACTTTTATAGAGAGCATATTTTACTAGTGTCCAGTATTTATTACACAAGGTACGACAAATAAACCGGAATATTTCCGCCAGTGATTGGTTAAGTTAAAGGCACGTTCTAAAAAGTTTTCGATAATTTTAAATGAAGATTGTCAAAAATATTTCAATGCTCGTATTTCGCCGATGTTTAAAGTGTAACGCGTCACGCTAATAATAAAATACCGTAAAATTAAATACAAAATCAAGAAATTAAATGTGTTTTGTGTACTGCTTACTATGTGTTGGTGTTCAATAAAGATTCATTATATTATATTGTATTGAATATATTAATCCTGAGGTCCAAGTTTGTAAAGGTGTTCATTAAAAGACATAGCCACAGGTTAAAATATCCTAAATATATTTTGTAATATCTCGTAAGGTAAACAAAGAACAAGTGCTCGTCACTGTTCCAGTTACTCCCAATAGGTAGTTGCCATCTTTTTATGTCATTAGCAATAAAGGTGACAGCAGGGTGTCATCTATTGGGCATTAGCGTGCCGAGCACTCGGACGTTTACCTCCATAAAACATGCAAACACCTACTCGCTGGTTTCATCTACAAACATGACTGTAGCCTTGAAAATAATAATAATATTTAATAATAATATTTATTTATTTCTCCACCACCGGTTACAACATCAGTATTGAACTTAGTTACAATTACAGTCAGACCCGTGTGGCAGAGACTGGTGCCCGAACTAGGAAGGACCTGTGTGTCAGGTCACCAGGTCTCCGACCCCCAGATGTCTGTAACTACTATTTAACAAAGTAATCTAAGGTTAACACAATACAAGAAATATCAAAAACAAAAATAATCTAGGAATGTATGTGAGTGTGAGAAATCAAGAGGTATGTAATTAAAGTAATAAGCAAATGTACTTAACTCTATTAAGTATGCATCAGAACAATATTGAATAAATTGGTGTTACCAATGTAGTCCTTGTTGTCAGTCAACGTTAAATCGTATTAATACAAGCACAGTGTAGTGTTATTGTAACGTACAGTGCAAGCAATGGGACGAGCTAAAATGTTTTTTCACATTTACATAAGGAACTAATTTATGATTGCTAACAGTCGCCTGGATTACCTAACCTTATACTACGTACTTATTTGATTTACAATCTTCTTTACTCAATTACTCGTAACTACCATGAATTATCTAGTTTACTAAGCAATCTCCGGTAAAACAATAATAATATAATATAGGCTGGGTAAAAAAAAATGTTAGTCCGTCAGCCAATTATCAAAAAATATTGGACACGTATTTTATCTGCTGTCAATCAGACTACAAATAACAAAGAGCGTCAAAGTTTGCAAGTGGGAGGCCGTGTCGTCACCTTTGAGTAAAAAGTGTTCAAAAAGAGACATTTCATGGGACTGTAACGGGTTATAATCTTCATATCTTTTTTGTTTAATTGACATAAGAAAAATCCGTTATTTTTTTGATAATTTAACTGACAGACAAATTATTTTTTAAGGATTGAGCCTATTATAAGCACTCTTGAGAGCACCTTAATTTAAGTAGTTAAAGGATTATCAGGTGGTTAAAAGGTGGCTTAAGTTTTAATCAGGATATAGTAGGCTTCGCATCTGTGCGCGGCACGCGACGCCAGCGTTTACATAAATCCGTTAAGGGTGCACATGCCGCGGGCGAGTCGCGTGGAGAATCCTGCGCACTGACTGAGGGTGCGCGCCAGGGACGACCCGCATTTCTTCTGTAGATATAGGTATTATCGATATTTAAATAACAATATCGATATTTTCTGTATGTACAGATGTAGTGAACAATGTTTTGCCATCGTGTTTTGTCAGAAAAGTTCGTATTTATCTTGCTCTCTCAACTAGCTTACTGAAGTTTACTGGAGCTAATTGAGAAAGCAAGATAAATACGAACTTATCCAACAAAATACGATGGAAAAACATTATTTAAAGAGATCTGTAAATATTTTGTAATCATATTTAATAGTTATGTGAAAGTTTTTACGGACATTTTATTATTATGTTTGCCTTACAATCATCGATAGGTACTCAAGTCTCGATACAAGCAATATAAGCTTCGGTAATCGTGAAAAAGAGCAAATGACTTAATTGACGATAAACATAATAATATTTTTTTTATCTTTAAGAGACGTAAAGTCTATCTGATTGACTTTCGTGTCTCCTAAGTTTGTGTCAAAAATTAAAAAATAATTTAATTATAGCTACACTTATTATTTAATTATCCCCCCTAAAGTACATACAAACACTAAAATTTTATGCCTTTATTATATTTCTGTAGTTAATATAAATAGGTAGGTACATTTAATGTTTAATAAAGTAAATCATGTTGAAAGTAGTCTTCCAAGAATCACGAAGACAGTCGATGTTTCGCGAGTCACGGCTCACCCCTAGCCGCAGCCACCTGCCGCCCGCACCCCCACGCTATATTTTATTCCACTTAATCGTCCTTTCCGTTATAATGCCAGTTTTTTATCCCACACTTAAAGCAAATATTCCTTTTCTATAAACACTATCCCGACCGTCCTATTAACTATAATAGACACTTTTAATTGAGAATCTATAAAAGGTTTCGCGAACTGGTGGCCTTATATGGTCGAAGTATTCATCATGGTAGCTGGTTCTCATCTGCCCAATTAATAAAAGTTGACTGCGAGGAATGGCGCGCCAGCGCTCACGGTACCGGTTCTGCCTGCAGCTGAAACTCGCCCTGCCAGGGTTTTATTTTGATTTACTTATCTACTGCCTACGCGTTTTAAACGTAAAAGGAATAAAAGCTATGCCATGCTGAAGATTGCAAGGATTGCTGGGCCCGATAATAAATGTAACGGACTTTTTAAACATTTTTAGTGAAATATCTCTTGTCATGATTAACTTAAGTTCTAATGTTCTAAGAAATTACTAGATTCAGACGTTTGTTACTTTGCGTTGATGCCAGCTATTAGCTAAACTTATCAAGGTTCATAAATACTTACATACTATATTAGCAAAATAATCGGATCTAAATAATTACTTCACTAATTACTATATATAGTTATGGATATGGATGGATCTAGTTACATAATGGTAGTGTGTTCTTTAACTATAGTTTTATGTACTATAAGGTTTTGTAGTCTCTACAAATCTGTACCTCTTCATGTAATAATTTGTAGGTTACTTATGGGTATTTTGTATCTTTTAACCTCATGGCTTAACAAATAATAAGTAAGAGGAGTGAATAATTAAGCAGGATAGTTTAAATATATCTACCAAAAATGTTATAAGTAAGTCAAAAGTACCTACATAAGTTTATATAGCAAAAAGCGAACTTAACTTTTTTTGTTAAAACAGGGATTACAAAAACAATCGCGATGTCGGGAAGACCCCAGTTCATTAATGCATTTGAAATCGAAAAAGTCGATTTATAAAATTCGAACAAAGGTAGAAAACAAAAAGGACGATAAAAAGTGGCGCAGGCGCGTGCCGCGGCGACATGTGCACGCGCCGAGGATCTGCGCTAACGGGCCGTGACGATTCAACCTCCCCACCCCACCCGCGCCTTGCCTTGCGTCCCTTGCGCCGCTGCGCCCGCGCATCCACGCGACCTGCGCTCGCCGTTATGACACAACTTAGTTACAGTGTTATGCTTAAATTTAAATTATTTATTATAATTTTTTTGTTTCGATTTTAAAGCGTGAAAACTATTGTTTTTTGAGAAGAGAGAATACGTACATGTGTATTTGTGTAGTTACATTTTGTCATACTTACGAAGGGGCGATTTAAGGTTTTCATCCCTTAAGCGTTAACCGACTTTTTGATATTGATATTTTATCAGCCAGCACAAAAGTAGGCTGGCAAGTAATACCTTATACCTTATTAAATTAGTAAATTTAATAACCACAGTTTTAGTCTTCCCAAACAAATTTAATTTTGGCCATTATCTATCCTTTCTTACTTATATTATAAATGTGAAAGAAACTCTGTCTGTCTGTCTGTTACCTCTTGACGTTTAATAGGTAGTTTTTATACCGGAAAACTCCATAACTCTCGCAGGGTAGCGATTAACAAATTCTTCGCAGACGGAGTCGCGGCCGAAAACGAGTTTACATATAACTAATAAAATAATAGTAAAAACATAAATGCGCAGACCTTAGTTTTATCTTGACTGACAGTATATCACAAATTTAGGGGATGAAACCTCTAAAATAATCTACCTCTTAATTTACTTACCCGTTCCGTTTTTTAATTGAGCAAAAGTGGAAAAGTTTACTAACGCGTTGTCTCCTTGTAGATATCATAATCAACTTTTTTTAATTTAAATTTGTGACAAATCTGTAAATAAATGATCTTATTTTTTTAAACATTATTAAATCAACTATATATACTACATATATAACTACTTTTTTTTAATCTATGCTCGAACACAAAATTAACGATTTTCAGCAGCTAAACGTCACTGAAATATATATTTAAACATTATGTTCCTATCCCACGTCAGCCAGGTTCGTTCTAAGTATTGTGCCATCCCATCAATAGGTATGATAATCATCTGCAACATTAAAAAAATAGGAGGTTTCGTTTAAAATAATAAAAATAATAAAGTAATTTTCAGGTTGACCTTACCCAGTGCAACCACTGTCGGCGCTACGCTGTGCGCGCCGCCCGCGCCGCGAAGTCAATACCGAAGCACTTCCGAAGCCCCACGCCGGGAAACGTAACACCATGTAACCAAAGCAGATCAAACGCTTAATTGAATTCCCCGAGATTCCTATTACCAAGTTAATCGGGTATGTAATTAACTAAATACTTTAATAGTTATTTGACAATGTACTTACTACAGTTATTTATTTATTTTTTACGTAATTGCGAGTTTTGGTGGGCTCATTCAAGTAAGTACAGGTTTGGTACAAGGCATCCCAAATAATTCCAGAATGTAATATCACTTAAACTCTCGTAAGACATATTTGAAAAATAACAAAACTAAACGGTTCAACTCATCAGTCATCACCGTCCATCTACGAAAACACCCTTACGTTTGAAAACGATCTTCTGAAAAGATCGAAACAAGTCGGACTGTTCCCGACTTACCTATGTATACCTACCTAATCGTGAGTTGAACTGTTCCGGGCCTGTTTCACCACTTTTCGACTTACTTTAAGTGTCAGATAAAAGTAATGCAGTCTTTGTTTATTCGTACAAAAAAAAAACAGAGACGGCATCACTTAATGTTAGTCGACAAGTGGTGAAACAGGCCCTTAGTTTTGTAATTTATTTCGGAATGTACCTACCTACCTATCTTCAGCTCTTCATGTTGCTTGTTTTATGTTATGTAGATATACCTAGTAGGACGGTTCACTGCAGATATACCTATTCACTCGGAAGAAGAACTCATAATAGACTCTAGGCATGACACTAAAAGTACCTAGGTACTACAGGGAATAAGAGCTTGTATTTTTATCCCTGTGTAGGTGCATATACAATAGATGCATGTGTTGCTGACTGCCTATGTCACGTTCCTTTACACTTGAGGTTGCAACGGACGGTTGTACACATATAAGGTATGGTCAGCTGTCGGCTCGCAACTAGTTAAGCCGCAAAAACTATTATCATGGGAGACAAAAGACTAAAATCTAAGTAGATATTTATTATTTTACTAACTGTAGCCCGCTACTCTTCGTCTGTGAAAAAATTCGTTTGTCGCTATCCCGCAGGATTTTTTATAATTTTTAAATTTTTCAAGTACAACCTGAACTTTCTTAACTCCTTTCTATTTCCAGTACCTATCCATGCCAAATTCGATTTAAATCGATTCGGCAGGTTAAGCGCAAAGATAGACAGAGAGAACTGCTTTCACATTTACAATATTAGTACCTAAGGATATTTTATCATTGGTGTCTTATTCTTGAGGTTTTTTTATATGAGTTGGTTTCGGCGATTTAAAAGTGACAAATTAAATCACTATATAATGTATTGTTTGTAAGTACTCTAAGCCAGATCTAACTCGCCCCGCCCAGCGCTAGGCGGCAGCCAATGCGGCGCGGTGGGCGGGGCGCGCTCTCGCTCGCGGACTTACCACGCACCCTAATATCCTCTAATCTCGAACATATAGGATTACAGTACTCGGATTTACAGATTACCCACTGATTACATACTATTCTCTATATATACAACCCACGGCAAGTTTGTAGTCGCATAAACGAAAAGGAAAATCTAATTGTTAAAACTGCTTTCCAAAATCACAAGATGCACATACAATTGAAAATTCGCAATATCTACCAGAGCTCCCATTTTATAAACCTGCTTTTAAAGCAGCGGCCTGGGATAGGGTAATTTTAATGTCACAGACACAGCAACCGCTTATTTGAGGGCATTAATGCATAAAAGCTATTTTTCAGCGTGTCCTATACGCCGTCGGCGTATCTAAGTGCAACCGACAATTAAGCGGACTCCGTACCACGCGAGCCACCTGTCAAGTGGCCGTTTCATCAAATCATTTCTTTAATGCGCAGCTTCCCCGACCTGCTCTTTTTTGAGTTTTGAAAAAACGTTATGGTGACGGTGGTCGGGTAGGGTAGGTCGGGGCGCGAGAGCCTCCGTGCGGCCCGCAGTCAGGTGCCGAGCGCCGCACGCAACGCACCGCTCCAGCCGCGCGTGTGCCCGAGTGCACTCCCGTCGCTACTTACGAACTTACGATCACTTTCAAAAAAACATGAGTAACTGGTGCAGACAGTTGAAATAGTTTTAAATCGGAATAGTTTTAAAAAGAGTAGTGGATTCTAGTGAGTGCGATAGCAAATAGTTTTCTGATTCCCGCCCGATAGAGGTAAGTCCGCCCGCCCAAATAAGTTTACAGTTTATTCGTAATACATTTGAAAAGTGAAGTTAATCTGGTGAATTTCTTTACATGTTATTGCTAATAATTATTATACGTCGAACTAGGCAACTTTTCCAATGACAAAGACATTAAAGCATGAATCGATAGCTGATGGAGCCTTTGTAATTTACATTGATATACGGTATCTAATTACCTAGCCTTAGTTATTTTACTCATTAAATACCTTACCTAGAAATCGATCATTGAGCAGGCTTTATACTTTTTCTCCGTTGCTATTTAAGTACCTTGTCATCTTTGAAATCAAGGTGTGTTTAAATTTTGGCAAAAATTGTACCTAACTAAATATTTAGTTGCTTTTGTTTAAAGTTGTAAATCGGAGCATGTGGCGTGACTATTTAGTCACCTTTTTTGCATGAATCAACCAAAAATAAACGCAATGGCTTATTTAAGCCTGTACAATATGCTTAATTATAAGCAAGGCGTGAGGTTTCTTTTTAGAAGTCACAATTAGACGATTTTTTTTATGTCTATGTTGGTTTATAAATCTATTTGTGCTTATTGAGTCATAAATAAATAAATACTTACCCCCTTATTCATAAACGACAATCAAACCTATTTTAGTTAAAATGCCGCTAAAATTCGTTTGTCCTTATCTGTTACTTCGACATTTGTATTTGTTAGAAAGGGACAAAGCATTTGTTAGTTAACATAGGCTTGTTAAGTTTTATGAATAAGGGGGTTAGTGTATTGTAATTAACGCATAAGTTAAAGAAGCAGTTTTTCGAAATATGTAGTATTAAATCAAATGAAACATGATGATTATGTATAATATTATGAAATGGCTCAAATTACGTTTATGACTCTATGACATATATATGTTGTTGGAGTTGTAAATAGTTATTTTATATTGTCTATGATTATGTTCTTTGAAGTTGTTTTTTAAGAAGCTTTTTTGTCTGTCACTGTCTTGTATTGCTAAAAACTGGTGCTTTATAAATGTTATGTCAGCTGCTTTGATCCTTTACTTTCTTTCCACTTTTTCTACCCCTTTTCTGTAATTAGCTATCGTTTCCGTTTCATATGTGATATGAGTTTATGACAGAGGCAGGCACGTCCAATAGATATCGTATTGTGAAGAGATCTTTTTCTGAAGGTTTTAAGTTAGTAAGTACGTAGGTTCCATTAATTAGCCTTTGCGGGTTAACTTTGTTTACGCAAAAATCAAGCCTTTACCGCATTTTGGCAAGCACATATTCAAGAAACAAGCCCTATGTAGACCAAAAAAGTTATTTCAATAAAACATTACAAATATGTACATGGTATATAACCTGAACTAATAATAATAAAACAAAATGTTAAAATATAAACTTACCCAAGATTTCGCTCTGGTTCAGCTTTGATTCTAATAAAATCAATACAATCATAATACAGTAATGAATAACTGATTATAGGTACGATTGTGATTGAATGAATATTATGTTTACGGATAAAATGGGTAGCCTCAAGCATAACGCAGACTGTCTTCAGTTTATTATTAATTCAGGCTTCATAGTCTGCTAAGTACATCCCATTAGTGCGAAATCATACGCTGCAAAATAAATGTCGGACTGGATAATTGAGACTCATTCCTTCATGTTGTGACATTTGCCTTCCCCGTACTTCATTTACCGTACGGTAATCTGAAAAAGTAGTTTAAATCGATGGCATCACAATTCATGGTCGCATAATTGCATAGGTATACGTTGGTAAAAATTTATCGACAAGCCTGGATTTCTACCACAAGATCATAATTCATGTTTCAATGCTTAATAAAAGTTATCGTTTTTTAATAGTCAATCTCTACCAATCTCTAATAACCTCTATTAACAAAAATCGGATCAAGTTAAATCCTTGAAATCGTCATAAAAAAATAAGGCTAATAATATAGGTAATATTAAAAGTAGCCTTACAAAAAATTTGTAGCTATGTGCAGCAAATGTATAATTTGTTGTTCAGGTGAACATGTAGGGCATTCGAGCATCGTCCTGCCTTACCGCCTGTTCAAATAAAGCAAGGTGGAAGGCGCTGGCAAGAGCTACTAATTTGCGCAAATTGATTTTCCCAACACTTGCGCGGATTCCCAGCGGGCACGCGGCGGGAAAAAATTGAAGCAGCCGGCGCGGTCTCCGCCCGCGATACCTAATGAAGACGTGCGTTATTGAAACAAAAAATTGCGACACACGACCCTCGCATGACATCACTATAGCCAATTAGCTGTAATAGTTCCAATCAATTGCCCCTTTGTATGGGCAAGAAAATGAAATTACACAATTGCTTTATAAATAAGATCATTATCAGAAACTCACTACTTAGCAAGCCCACGGTCGCTAGAAGCGATTAACTCACATAACGCTTTATATCTGTAGCCACATTACTATAATTAGAAAATTTGGCAAATCATTGCTGGCAGTCATTATTTTTGATTTGTTTTGACAGTTTGATACGGAGGTATGATAATGTTATGATAATTTGTAATGAAAATAACTGTAGTTTCTCGTAAATTGAGCTTACGTACCTACGGTGCTCATCGCGCAAATGGGTAGCTAATGTGTGTTAGTTTAATGAAGATTGTTTTTACTGAAGTGTGCATTATTAATGCGCGTACGCAGAGGGCGCCGCGACGTTCCATTATTCTGATTCTACATTTACTTGATTGAGCTTTTAATGCGATTCGCTGTCAACATACAAGCGAATGGATTAATCAGGGCGAGCGGTGTCAACAAATAGACGCCCGCGTAATGACGTCGGTCACGTGAAAACTACGCCCGATATCGCCACTTTAGAATCGCTCACTAATGCCTGTGAAATCTTGATAAATGGGTTTTGATGCTATGCATGTCATGTGGTCAATGAAAAAGAATACTCCAATTATAATCCTGCTCATCAATCTAAGCGCAAACATGATTGGCTTTTGTTCATTAATCCAATTGTTGTTCTCTTATCCGTTTTCGTTTCGTGGGTAGATAGGTGAAATATTACCTTAGCCAGATTAACATTAGTTTCATTGAATTTATTAAAATTAGCATTATTAAAATTAGTTATATCGACTCTACTTTTAGCTATCTATATCTAGATAGAAAATGACGAGGGTACACGACCATACCTTAGGCTTCATCTATCATCGGCGATTTCTTAAATGGAACTTATTAAGAATCTTTTACAGTCTTAATATTCGCAGGTTTTCCGTCATTACGAGGGCTGGCTTTTAAGTTGTGTCGTTTGGAAAAACTAAAGACAATTTAAGAGTTAAATGGTATTTATTGTTTTTAAAGTAATCACCGTGATATGTAATATACTTTTTCATTCGATCGAACCAGTTTTCGAAACATTTATTCCAGTCCGAAGTGGGTCTCCAAAATGGCCGTTTTGTATGCCTTAACCGCTTCTTCAGGCGTCCGGTACCGTTGACCATGAAGTTGTTGCTTGATTTTTAGAAAAGTGAAGAAATCATTAGGGCTTAAGTCTGGCCTGTACGGCGCGTGTTCCAGATTTTCGACGTTTTGCTCTTTTAAAAACGCAATTGTCTGAAGGGCGGTGTGTGAGCTTCCATTATCGTGGTGCAGTACTATACGAGTACAACGTCTTGGGTTATTTTTCCGGAACTCGCCGATTACTTAAATACCCAAACTGTCGACTGCTGATTAGAATCCGGATTGTAGGCATATATCCAAGATTCGTCACCACTGATAATGTCATAAACGTGTTAGAGTCTCCTCGGTTGAATTGCCGCAGAGATTTACGACACCATCTAACGCGAGCCATTTTTTGGTCTTCACTAAGGAAATGTCCTGCGTGATATATTTTTTTTATGCCTAAGTGATCATGCAAAATATTTTGAACACTAGTCCCTGAAATGCTTGATGAAGGTTCTACCTCACGGTATGTCGCATGGCGATCTTCGACGATCAGTTGCCGTACAGCATCAATGTTCTCCTGGGTTACGACTATTTTTGGTCGGCCTGCACGGTGTCTATCACTCAGACTAGAGCAACCACGTAAACATTCTAAATACCAGCGTTCCACAATTCGGACGCATGGTGCTTTATTATTAAAAACCGTAGTCAGCTCTTCAAAGCACTGAAGACGCTTTCTAAATTCAAATATTTTAAGATGATACTAGTTTTTTTTCATCACACTTGCTCGTAAACAGTGTCGTAACATGCAGGCTACCTTGGTTGCAACCCCCCAAATACAACCCTCGACCTTAATGTGCTTGTCATGAAGCCCGTGGTCGGTAAATGAGTCATTGCGCGTACAAATTTTCTTGTCATGAAGCCCAAGGTCGGTAAATGAGTCAGTGCCCGTACTGATGGCGCTGCGCGCGCTGCTGCAGGACCACATGCACACGCGGCTCAGGCACATGCTGCGAAAGGGGGAGGGCAGGCAGCGCTGCCAAGAGTGCAGCCTAAGGTATCGCCAATATTTGGAACAATTATATTTTTTCTTTTAGAAATAAAAAAAATACTCGCAAATGTGATGAAAAACATTGTATGTCGCACGGGCGGTACTAGAATTACGAACATCGACTCATTAAAGCCCTCAGTCTTGGACTTCGGGCTTCTAATAGACTCTCGTTCGTAATTCCTTATTTACCGCCCTTAAGACACAATGTACTATTTAATAATCACGGGAGGTTTGCAAACGAAAGAACTTAAAAGGCAGCCCTCGTAATGAGACGTGTAAACGATGTCGACGATGAGGTGTGTAAAATTTTTGTGATTGCTTATGCTTACAACACATTTTATATCTTCTCTTTTTGGATGAGAGACGAGAGATAGTTAAGGGTGGATCAAGCGGCGGTCAAATTCTAGCCATTTTATCGCATTGCAATTGAAATTTATTCTTTGTACATTAACATTACTAACTAGCTGTTGCCCGCGGCTTTGCCCCCGTTGTAATTCTTCCAAATTTTCTTTCATAAAAACCTTCTCCTAACAATAACAAACACAACAAAAAAAGAATTAGCGAAATCGGTACAGCCATTCCCGAGGTTTGCGCTTAGCAACACATTTTACGATTAATTTTAATTTATTTAGATAGATTTACAAAATCAGTTCTCCTCTTCTGTGTGTGTATCCTGGTCTGTCTTCTGTGCTGATTATGACCTCCTTGACCCCTGTCCTGGATCCGCTCTTGAAATTGTAGAGCTCAAAGTATTCAGTATGTTCCCTTTGTCCCAGGATGTCCAGGCACGTGCTGCTGTCGCGGCTGGCGGAGCAGTTCCAGCTGTCGTCGCCGCCGCCGGCGCACCGCTACCCCTCCCCCGAGCGCAGCCTCTCCCCGCCGTCGCCCGCGTCGCCGCGCTCGCCGCCGCCCTCGCCCTTGCCGCAGCATCTGCTGCAGTTCGGGGACATAGAGATAGCAGGGAGAGCTTTGAAGCAGTATGCTAGGGCTACAGGTATGATTTATAAATATATAGTAGGTAAATAAATTCTAAGCGCGTTGTCGACACTTTCATAAATTATATTTTATAAATATAATCACACACACACACTACTAGCTTTTGCCCGGGGCTCCGCCCGCGTGGTAGTCGGTTATCGTGCGCTGTTCCCTCGGGAACTGTGCATTTTTCCGGAATAAAAAGTAGCCTATGTATTTTATGCCAAAAATCACGTCGATCCCTCGCTCCGTTACGGCGTGAAAGACGGACAAACACATAAACATACAAACACACTTTCGCATTTATAATATTAGTATGGATAGTAAGTATAGTATGGATTGATAAATATAGTTTATGAAAGTGTCGACAACGCGCGACAATTTACCTGGTTAAAGCCGCGACATCGCCTACCACCGAAGCAACTGTAGGTCTACGAGGGAGGCCTATGTCCAACAGTAATAATAATAATAAACCCTACACCAAACACCAATTGACCTAGTCCCAAACTAAGCAAAGCTTGTACTATGGGTACTAGGCAACGGATAAACATACTTATATAGATAAATATATACTTAAATACATATGTAATAAACATCCAAGACCCGAGAACAAACATTCGTATTGTTTATACAAATATCTGCCCCGGCCGGGAATCGAACAAGCTTCGTAGTCAGGTTCTCTAACCACTTGGCCATCCGGTCGTCAAAACAGTGGATGTCCTACGGCTCATATATGATGATGATGAGATATTTTTTTTATATAGTAACCTTGTTTCTTCGACTCTTTCTTCTCGATTACGAACATCTCTATTACGTCCTGGTAGCGTGGGCCTTGCTTGATGTTAACCTCTCGTGGGCAGAGCTGGGCGCGCTGATGTACTGCAGCGGGCTGGGCGCGCTGTACGGCGGCGGCAGCGTGTGGCCGCTGCTGCTGCCGCGCTCGCCGCCGCACCCACGCGCGCGCCTCGACACGAGGCACACCCCGCCTCGAGAAGGTATGATCGTCGATCGATGCCATCAGTCGATGGTACAATGGATTGGTCGATGTCGAGCGACAGTTTCTACTACACCAATCGATTAATCCTCTATCGACCGGTGTCCGTCAATCAGCCAAACCACACCAATCTATTGACGTCGAACAGTACTCGTAGCATCGATTGTCTGTCGATCAATCGTTTATTAACCAGTATCTGAAGATCAGCAAACCTACCACACCATTCGATCACTGGATTGATATCGATTGATGGTCGATCGATTGGTGTGGTCAGACCCTAATAAATTAATGACTGACCGTTGAAAAACTAAGGACCCTTCACCAACTGTATCATAACTTCGTGATGTTATATGTAGCATATTATATGATATATGAAAAGTGTTTATTTTGTTTGGATTAAAAGGTACTGGATTGTAGACATCTGTCTCACGAAATATAAGGAACTTGTCAGAGAGCGGTGAAGCCAGATATTAGGGATGATTAAAAGTAATCAAGTTCTAAAACTTGATGCTACATGCAAATCATGTGACACTATTATCGACCTCATAAAGCTTACTGGCGTCAACTAATGGTATCATACTATTGAAATTACCTATAGTATCGACTAGCTTGCGAAATGGTGAGATATAGGTAAGTATAATACTCGTAGATACGAGAAGTAGACCTATTTTTGTACTGAATGCTTGCGGTACTGTGAGGCGAGGGACGATAGATGTTCTACTGTTCCAATATAATTTGTTTGTTACCTATTAGTGTTTACCCGTAACAATAATCTTTCATCGTTAGTCTAAGTTTCATGATATGAATTGGTCATTACTGTAATGTCATGTAAACGTTATTACCAACAAATAAATAAATTAATAAATAAATAAATTTTTAACGCACTGTTATCAAGATAACAGAGCAGATCAAAATTATGTTTATCTTCCTTTGTGGGAAAAATAGCACTTGGCACCTACAATTGACATAATTTTTATGGGCTATCAAAACGCGGTTCCTCTTGTGTAGAGCAACAGCAATATGTGGTGTCACTTAGTTGTCTGCTCAATTGACTAATCATTTATTTTAAGACAACTAGTATCTAATTAATATTGAAAGTTAAACTGTCATTTTATTAGAATTGTGCATTGGAAGTATTGCTTAGTGGTGTCGACAACTCAATTATTCAAAGATGTGGCAAACTTAGACACGATGAAACGGAGATAGAAGTTATGTCCACTTGTAACCGTATCGAAGAACCTACCAGGTCGGATTGACTGGAAATTGGTATGTCAACGTAAGTTGAATGAAAATGCAGGTAGGTACTGTCCGCAAAAAGATTGTATTCAAAATTGATTTTAACAAAACATATTTTTACCCGACTGCAAGGAGTGGTATTGTTTTTCGCGCGTATCTTGTATGTAATATTCATATATGTACTTTGTTTGCTGTCTATCAATACTTAAACATATATTCATTTCTATTATCTCGCCTGAAAATAAAACAGAGAACAATACAATGTAAAATATAAATACTAACCACACTACACTAACTACGTCGTCAACTTTCAACACGAATCAATTTGCTTATCTAACCCAAATCCCTTAAACAGTCAAAAACCTGTACCGTACGTTTCGGCCTCCTTACAAGGCTTCCTCTTTCTGTACGCAAGCCTCATTAGAATAGCTATCAGTGTAAAGTGCTGATTAATAACTCGTGCGCCGATATGTACGTAGTCGTTTACATGTCGTTTACCTTCGCGACGGAACACCACGGAACCCGGCGAGGAAAAACAAACGGATGCCTACAAGCAACTCGGCAACTTATTTCAATATCTGCGCTCGTAACGACTGAGCATTCCAGATAACGAATAACACTGGTTAAAATCACCTAAGTTAAGGTGCATTACCTGACTATTTAAATTGATAGGCAGTAATTTAAAATGAAATACTTCTATCATAATTTATTTTGTCTTATAGGTAGTAGATAAAATAAAGCATAACGTGTTCACAATGCAGTTTTAAAATGTTGTGCATTTTGGCGGCTAGCATGTTCAACACGTGAAATCACATTATAGGTAACCTTTGAAATGTTTTTTTAATTGTTCAGGTGCTCCTTCTTGTGATGAAATATTATTGACATAACTTTTATTTCACCTTTGGACGTACTTTCTGAAATGGATTGACATTAATGTATGTATGTATGTGTTATTTTTCGCTGTGACGAATGTCCTCTTTAAAATGTGTATATTTTCATATTGATATCTGTTAAAATAATTTTAAGTGTGGCCAATTTAAATAAGCATAACCTAAGCAACAAAAAGATGGAAAACCCCGACTTTATCACTTCAAAGGTCAATATCTCAAAAACAGCTAAACCGATTTTGATAAAACAAAACCATTGCTAGAAACCTGCTTTCAAATGAAAAAAAAAACGCATTCAAATCGATCCACCCGTTTAAGAGCTACGGTGCCACAGACAGACACACATAGCGGTCAAACTCATAGCACCCTTTTTTTGCATCGGAAGTTAAAAAGGAAAATTAATAAAACAATATTATTATTGATGGTACACTGTCAACATCATTGCGTTGCCATCGAATTTACAATTCACATCATCTGAAGCAAACGTCCGAGTGTTCAACGCTACTACCCAAGCCCAATAAATGACACCCCGCTGTTGCTAATGTAATAACATAATTATAATGAAATATGCCAACTATTGGGACGCTGACTTTTATCTTATACTCGATTTTCGTCTATGAAGTACTTAGTGGAATCTCAAGCCATTTTTGGATCGTATACCTTTGATATCCAAAAACGCGCAAACTTCCGCAACAACAAAAGCCGCGTTGTAACCTCGATGTGGATGTGAATTTTGACTCATAGCCGTTTTCGACTGGATGGCAAACGAGCAAGTGGGTCTCCTGATGGTAAGAGATCACCACCGCCCATAGACACCTGCAACACCAGGGGGATTGCAGATGCGTTGCCAACCTAGAGGCCTAAGATGGGATACCTCAAGTGCCAGTAATTTCACCGGCTCTCTTACTCTCGACGCCGAAACGCAACACTGCAAGCACTGCTGCTTTACGGCAGGATTAGCAAGCAAGATGGTGGTAGCAATCCGCCCGGACAAGGTCCTACCACATGCAACTTTTACTTTAAGAAGGTGCACTCACTAATTTTAAACGTTATAATTAAATACGATAAACTTAGATTTATTTTTATACTTATTTTTCTTAGAAATTAATTATGGTTAGTCCACATGTAAAAGTAAAGTTAAATTTTAATAAAAACTCTACTTGTAATGACCTGTACTTACATACCTACCACTATACAAAATCAAATGAACGTCGTTCATTCGCTTAAATATTTACTTGTGCAATAATACAGAATGGGTCACCACAGTTTCCACGTAAAAATATTATTGTGTGTTAAACAGAACGTTAAAAATGTGACTTCAAATATATTCTATTCTATTATATTCTATAAAAAAAAATATTACTTTACCTACTATGACGCAGTTAATCTACAAACATTGCACACCTGAAGTGATTTGTTCGCCTTACAGACGTCCGCTGTGACTCTGTTGACTTTATCCAAACTACCGTGAAGAACGGTCGCTAACGAGATCTTTTTTTGCAGATGACGAGGAGGAGCTGCCGCTAAACCTATCAACGAAGAACAGGCAGATCTGGTCGCCGGGTAGCGCGTGCGAGCGCGAGCGAGGACCCGGCGCGGGGTCCCCGGGGGCCCCGGGGCGCCAGGACGAGGCGCCGCTGGAGCTGGTCAAGCGCAGCCGCAGCCCCGACGAGCGCCCGCCCAGCGCTGACCCCTGCCGCTGTCCGTCGGCGCCCTCGCTCCTCTCCTACCCCATGCTTCAACCACCAACCGACCACAGCTTCTCTCTCATCAGTAAAAGTGAAAATCGGACCGAAAAGTCCTTTCAGGTAAGACTTGTGATTTACACCTAGTGGAGAAACAATATTGTTTGAATTGAATGAATGAATAAATTATTACTACATAGAGGGTTGTATAGAACCTGGTATTTGTACTATTACTTATTCTGTGCTGGTACCTAGTTATAAATTATAATAGGCGAAAGTTTTAAAATTATAACTTATGATTTTAGAACTGTCCACTATTTGCCTATTTTGGTCCTACAGTATTATTTATACCAACCCTATTTCTATGTTAATGTTCATAATTTTCACAAATTTATACTTCGTTATATTTAATATGTATAAAATAGGCATAATTTGTCAATTAATGTCATGTACCTATTCGTGTAATTACTCTGCAGACGCCCAATTATTTTGCTTTAGTCGCACAAAATCATCAGTGGGCAGCTTTGAAATCAGCAAACACACATCCTGTGGGTCCAGAATAACCAGTAAAGTAACTGTCCAGTTTCCGTTCGAAGTGTTTTTAAATAGCAAACCAGTAGCCCGTTTTAGCCTCTTTAACAAATCAAATAGCAAAAAACTGCCCTTGTCTTAATAAGTAGTCGTGCACGGAACGAGTCGCGCTGCTGCGGCCACCAATAGCTCGTCTTCTCGTTTTTGTACTTTTCGTTTTTTCTACGTTGCCATTTTAAAAATCCGCATCGGTTTTAATCAAAATTCCAAGTTTTAATATCACAGCGAAGCGGAATATAATTGGAGGAATAATTACCTTGTGTCATACGCCGATAAACATGTTTCAACGCCACTCACTATGTTCCACACTTTATCATTAAATTAAGTGGCGGCATTCATTCGGCGCGCGGCGCTGAGTATGCAGCGCTCAGCTCGATATACGGAGCCGACCCGTCAGAATACGCATGCAAAAATTTACCCCATTAACCAAAATTAAGTGTTAAACTTATGTTAACTAAATATTTGTTTGTCCTTTTGCCACATTGACATTATACATGAGCGTGAAAGCTCGTATTAGTCCGTACTACTAGCCTTTACCCGCGGCTTCGCTCTCGCAAACCACTAGATCTAGCAGTTGAATTAAAATTCCGGAAATACCTAAAAATTACATTGTGGTCTCACCTGCATTTACTTTTGCACCCGTTTAAAACGCTGTCCCTATACCACGCGCAATATAAATCTGCCTCAAAGTTCATTACTTAATACTCAGTTTTGACGCGTTTTAAAGATACATTTTTTATGCGACGTCTTTACGTTACTCCCGGATTGTGTTCGAATCGCTTAACGGTATAGTACCTATTCAATTATTGGAATTATACCTTTATAGATTTTGTGTGGTACTAGTCGTGGCAATGAACTTTTAGGCAAAGTTAGGCGGCGGAAGGTATAGACTTAGCGGTTCATATTTCGGGATTTTACGCGTTTATACCTATTATTCGGATGCCGAATAAAAGTACCTATTTTATTTTTGATACTAAATAGCTATATACATATACAACCCAAATCAACCTAGCCGTTTCAGCGTGAAAAAGTAACACACAAACACTTATAATATTAGTAGGATGTAGCGGCGCGTGCGCGTGGCTGCGAGGCGCCCGCGCTGCGAGCAGCGCGTGGCACTCGCGTGCCTCTCATTGCCGCCTAACGAGGCACTTAATCAATTAACACTTGCTGTAGAACAAAGTGATAGAGCGTGCCTTAGGTATGGTAGAGATACTAAATGAGGGGGAAGGGGTTTATCCAGTAAGAACTGATGAGTAGGTAGGTTATTTACAGCTAAACAATAGATGTCTGTTATGATCGGTTGAAACAGTAGATATTTAGTTTATTCATTGTTCACAATTTATTTCAATATATCGTCATTGTTAAAATAGGTACACAGTTTATATGCATTAATAGTCGACAAATACGCGGCAAATTTTGAGCCAATCCGTGACTCCTTCTGAAGGCGAGGCGAGCTCGAACACAAAGCCGACCGTAAACTACTGTAATACTCGTACCAATACATAACTGATATAAATAAATAACATATTAAACACCCAAGACCCGAGAACAAACATTCATATTTTTCATACAAATATCTGCCCCGACACGGGAATCGAACCCGGGACCTCAAGCTTCGTAGTCAGGTTCTCTAACCACTAGGCCATCTGGTCGTCTGAATACAGGACACACTGAGAACCCCTTTTTTTTATTTCGGTTAAAAATCAAACCTAACGGTTAAAATAACACGTACCTGTAACTGTACTCATCGAAGGAATCCGATTGAGTGTATAAAACTATACTTAACCATATGTGGACATTCATCCCCTAGCACCTGTGTTGTTTATAAGAGTGCATCGACTGCATAAAAAGGCGACCAAAAAAGTAACAGTTTTTGTGAAGCGCGAGCGCAGGCAGCTGCCCTGCCAACTGTCACCCGCGCCCGCGCCTGCGCCCGAGCCTCCCCGCTAACCGCCCGATTATAACCCGCAACTCGCTCATTACACCAATCATTAACGCAATCAAGCTAACAAAGCTAGCGGCTTCATCGATTTCTGATTAAAGTTTCACACGTTTATAAAACATGTACGTAATCTTGGCAATCTGATGATTATAGACTCGGGTTTTATGAGATTTTGGCACCTCCGTGATATGACATAGGCACCTTAATATTAAAGCCTTTACTTACTCTACCTAACAAGTAGAATATATTTAGTATAAGTGGTAGTGGTAACAAAGAGGTTAACTACGGTGACGACGTTTAAATTGAACAGCCTTAATTAAAATAAAAACGTTATTCATAAGAACAATTTTAAAAGCTAAGTACAACACAACGAAACACCACCACGAGATCCGGATTTATTTCACAAGAATGAGGTTTGAGCAAACACCAGTAAAATGACAAAATTATTCCATGGCATACCGAATACATCTGTTCAAATAAATCTAAAGAAAAGCTTTTGTCTATTACAGAACGAACAATTCGGTAGTAACACGGGCAGGAATTTGTTTGCTAAGAATTTATATTCATTTGAGTATAGCACCGGTTAGAAACATGACGCAACTCAGTCGAATTTGTTCTACTTAGGTACGTGACTATGAAAACATGTAAACATCACCCAATTGAAAACAATGGGGAATGTCTGAAAAATTTTGAAACGCTTGAAACTTTTTATATCAATAGGAATAACCTTTGTAATTAACAGAAGATAAAAACAGATTTGTAAGTAGCATCAATTAATTTTAAAAAATGAAAGTTTTCTTTACCGTCAAATTACGACAGTCCGGTCGGTTACGGGTTGTTCCTTAGTCCAGAATAAAAAACATTAAAAAAGAATTTAGGTATGTGTCTTTGACTAGATCGTTTTGACAGCTGACCTCTTTACCGGGCCGACAAAGAGTATTAGTACCTGCGGACCGAATACCGACCCTGTTTTTCATGTGTACGCCCGGTTTTTCTAGAATTTTTCTACCGTACAACGGCAACACCTACTAGACACTGACAAAATTGTCCTCCAACGGACAGAGCCATATTTTTATAAAAATCTTATCTAATGTATACGCCCATAGAAGTTGATATGAGCTTTTCATCCACTCCCCATTGTCAAACTAGGTACTTACGAAGCTTTAATATACTTGCGCAATGTTTTTTAATCCCACTAAAAATCCGAAAAATCTATTTGAGTTAGACTTAAACACTACCGATGAATTCATGACTTAATAATAGCGGACGAACTTCAGTGAAAAGCCCTCATCATTTTTAATTCGACATTGGCGGGCATCGAGTTCCTTCTCTACGTGTAAAATACAAGTAATAACCCGTTGATATGAATTAATTACTGGGTAGAAAAAAAGTTTCATAGATTGTTGGAAGAAATCAAAGAATACGACGGGGTGCGGCCTGTAATTAGTACATGGCGGGCTGTCACCGCCGCGACTGACGAATGCTGTCGGCGCGGACGGAGCGCTCGCCAAATAAATAATTAACTTATTTATAATGTGCTGTGTATCAGCGCACGGAAAAAACCTGACATGATTATTTACTATGTATTTATAAAAAAACTACATATTCTACCAATCGCCCGCGACTTCGTCCGCGCAGCCAAAATTTTTAGTGCACTCCGGTTTTCTACTTCACGGGAAATTCCAGAAATGCCTTTTGGTACACTTCTAAAAATTATCCTTAATAGGTTGGATAACAACTACAGCTAGGCTGTTAGTTTAAAATAATCCTCTTTTCTTTTTATCGCTGAAACAATTTTTAGCTGTTGTAATCAATCACCCATTTTCTGTAGCTACCTGAAAAGTCCAATAATTATTATTACGGAGGTGTGGTCTTGTTGCATTAAACACACATGACGCTTATTTATCCCTTATCCCATCCCGTAGGAATTAAAAAAAAATCCTGAAAATAAGTTTGTAGCTATTATAATTGACTATTTGTAGGCCAAATTCCCAAAATCTAGTTAGTAATTATATAGTGACGGAGATAGAGTCACTATGAATGGAACTTGTAAATAAAGTTAGTGTTCCGAACCTTAAAAAATCACTTTGTTCCATCTGTCTGCCTATCTGTCCATCCGTCTGTCAAGGCTTTTGTTCTCAGGAATACGTAGTGTCAAACTGAAATTAATGTCAAATTCTTAATTCTGCTACCTTGGTGCAGTGAAAAAATAAAATTTCCAAGTGAACTTTAAAACTCCATTTAACCGCCAAAATTTGTTTCTCCAGATCTCAAAGTTCCGAGCTATTTTTCGACTCCAGTAATTTTATAATATAGCTTCCGTCACAAATAAATGAGATTTTGTGTCTTAAGCCGGGGTCGACAACCTTTTGGCTGACAAAGAGCAGATAAGCAAGAAAATAAGGTAGAGGCGGTCTCACTTATTCGTAATTTTGATAATAGACGAGTATTTTGGCGTAGTTAGGGGTTTTGTAATTTTTTCTAGGATTCTAATAGAAATAATGAACATTACGCTACCTTATTTATTTATTTACTAGCTTTTGCCCGCGGCTTCACCCGCGTGGAATTCGGTTATCGGGCGCTGTTCCCTTGGGAACTGTACTGTCGTACATTTTTCCGGGATAAATAGTAACCTATGTCACTCTCTGGCCCATAAACTATCTCTATGTCAAAAATCACGTCGATCCGTCGCTCCGTTTTGACGTGAAACATACAAACAGACAATTGCACAAACACACACACTTTCGCATTTATAATATTAAATATGGATTAAATCAGGTGTTACTTTGCGGGAGTCCATATCAATGAACTATAAACAATTACTTTGCTCACCCGTGCTATACGTCTTTGCAACACTGTGGAGTGGAGTGTGTGTGTTTGTGCTTTGGAGGTGGAGAAGCTGCTTCATGCAGCTCAACTGTTGCATAGACGTAGCTATAAGATCACAGATGAGCAAAGTACCTGATTGCTTAAAGTGCTTTACATAACAACAGTTAGATACTTGTGACTACATATTAAGGTAAACCTTTATGAGTGACGCCATCTTCTTTGTTGCAGTGCAAACAGTGCGGCAAGTGTTTCAAGCGGTCCAGCACGCTGTCCACGCACCTGCTCATCCACTCGGACACCCGGCCGTACCCTTGCCAGTACTGCGGCAAGCGGTTCCATCAGAAATCAGACATGAAGAAACACACATACATACATACAGGTCAGTACTCACTCACCATCACCACCAGCTTGGCATGTGCTCCGGGAGGGAAGGCTACGATTAGCCCGAAACATGTCAAGCCAAACTCTGACTCTTTTACATCGAGGGGCCGGGTGGGTCTGGATATGTAAATAAATATAAGTACCACGGGACACTTGCCACCAATTAACCTACATAGTCGCAAAGTAAGTAAAGCTTGTTTTATGGATAAAACATACTTAATTAGATAAAACATAGTTAACTAGATAGGTATTAAATGGCCAATACACAAGAAAAGACATTAGTCTTTTACATGCCTCGACCAGGCATCGAACACGGGACCTCAAGCTTCGTAGTCATGTTCTAACCACTCTGCTATCTGGTTGTCATCAACGATACACCAAATCAAATGGTTGATCATCGACAATAATGTACCGCAACTGGTACAATATTTCTCGCGCCGTCTAAATGAGGCTTTGTGCTGTCAGATAGGTACTTGAAGAGTGGTGGGGGCTCCCCTAATATCAGTTTTTGCGCAAAAGTCAAAGGGCTTCAGAATGAATCGAGCAGTTAGTGGCTGGTAACGGCAACATCGAGGGAACGCGATGAACACAGTGAGGAGCATGATCTGGTGTAGCAGAATTATTATAGAACCGGCCGAGGTCCAGTATTCAAAATTATCGCTTTTGTAGGTAGAGTGCATAAAATTTCTCTCGAGAACATTTCTTATATCGCTTAGCTTCATTTCCAGAATAGAAGCGGCTACGAAATTGGAGGCAATCCTTTACGGGAATTAAATTGCAATAGGAGTAAAGTGGAATACTCTTTACCGCCAGTTCTCTTACTTTATCCAAAAAATATTAAAAATAAGCATGATATACCCCATATAATAATAATAGTAGTCCATTACGAATTAAATGACAAAAAAATTATAACAAAAAATTGAACCGACTACAAAAAAACCATGAAAATAATTTTCTACCAGTCTGAAGTCGGTGCCTCAGCACGAGATAGCAAGAGCGGATTTATAGGTCTATCTCACCTAAATATTCACTATGTATGTATTGGGCTTCAATCACTCCTGCTGGCTCTTGCTGAGGCACCGACTTCAGACTGTTAGAAAATTATTTTCATGGCTTTTGTAGTCGGTTAATTTTATTTATAATTTTTTTTGAACTCTTTTTGTGTAAATAATCTAAGATACAATAGTAGTTTAATGTCAACTGCTCATCATCTTTTACGAAAGATTGCTTTTTCCGATGCAGAGAAGAGACGTTCATTATTATGGAAAGCTCTTGCTTCATCACCTGTTCCATTTCAACATATGCATTACGACGAGCATAAATTGCTGTCTTAAAGTAATTGAAATGCAACCTGTGAAGTACTTGTTATTGAGTAGTAGCTCCCGTTGGTCAAATGTGGTCTTCAACATCAGTTACAGTTCACCAAATGATGATTTTCAAGAGCAAATGCATGAGTTACTACTAAACATATCGAAATTACCATAGGTGTCCCTACAATATTATTTAAAGAGTTCCTTCGATTTCCTTAAGACTCAATCATCAGATCCTGATTTGGTGCTTATGGGACCTAATTCAAGGCATTCCTGTACGAACGAAAAAAAAGTTTCTAATCGATTCATACCTAAATGACGGAGTTCAGAGGTAACAAACATAAATAAACCGAATTGTTAACCTCCTCCTTTTTTGAAGTCGGCTAAAAAGTGAAATAAATAATTATCTAGCCAGCACCCGAAAGATTTCAATTTTAAATACCTATAGAAACACTTGTAATAGTACCTACTTAATGAAAAAAGTTGTCCTTCACACTTTACAAATGCAATAATTACATAAACATGAGCTATTTCGAAGTATCAGGCAAATGAACCAACTATTCAAATTATAACACCATAATTGATTTGCCCCACTTACTTCACCATCTAATCAAAACCGTAAGGGGACGTTTTGTACGGAATTTCTGAACTTTATTATACAGCGTGTATTTTTGATACAACCTCAAACTTTAAGGGTAGTTAGTGAAGGCCCTTATAATTACATTTTATTATGTTTTAGTAAAAAAATAGACTTGTTATTTTCCTTACAAAATTAATTAGTACGAAATGAATCACACACAACGTGATACTACTTTGTTTTTTACCCGACTGCCCGAAGGAGGGTTATTTATTCAAAACATAGCACTTGTTGACGCGACAGCTGTCTCAAAACGTTTTTCTCTCGTATCAAATTATTGTGCACATTACATACTTAGCTGCTCTAAAATATTTTAAAAATTAATTACGCTCTGTTAGTTAATTTTAAATTAACAAATTGTTTTGATATCGGTTCCCAGCACTTAAATCTTCGTCTGGTTACAGTTTGAGGTAGTATCAAAAATACACGCTGTATAAAAGTCCCAATAACCTCATTTCAGTTTGAAATATCTAATTAAGACTGTCGACTTGAGTGTTTTTGTTTGTTATGGGTTAAACAAAGTCCCACATTTAATAAAAGCTAGCTGTAATCTATTGAACAATAAATTAAAGTTTATTATTTTTTATATCCACCTAACACACAAATAAATTTACTTTTAAGTTTCCAAGTTACGGCTCAATATAGCTTCAAAAATTGTATAAAGAGACTAGAGCTCGTTAAAATAATAAAATAAAAACCGGTCAAGCGCACATCGGCCCACATCAAGTGTAAACAAGTAAGGACACACGACAAATATTTAATATAAAGGAGGCTGCGCAAATTGGCCTATATGACCAATAATACCTAAGGATAAGCGATATGTCACTGGATAGCTTATTGTAGTGTGTGCTGCGACACACACACACACACACACACACACACCCAATATGCACACTAAATAAAGGCTGTATTTACTCATCATTCGGTAGTATTACTCGTCTCCCATCGCCCCACATTACATTATTCTTAGTTCTTAAAGAAGTTATTGCTGCATAAAAAGTAGGCTTTTTCGATATTAAGTTCGTTTATGCTTTTCTGTTTTGATTTTGTTTTTATGCGTTTTCACATGTTTTTGTGTCTAAAATAGTTTTGCACTTTTCCATCTTTGCTATGTGTATATTCTGGTTTTGTTATCGGTTTCTGTAAACTGTCGCTGGTTACTTTCTTGAGACTTCTTGATCTTTGCCTTTGTCATTTGTTAGTTATTATTTGAATTACTCTTGATATTTGATTGTTTTATTATTGTATTTCTATGACAAAACGTTTAAAAACCGTTGTAAAGAACTAAAATCAATTATATAACAATAAAAATATGCTTATTGATACAATGTTTTTTTTTTATCTTGCCATTACTTTTTTTACACAGCGAACCCAGATTTCCTGCCAAACAAATAGTAGTTGTAGAATATGAAAAAACCTTTCCAATGATTAAGGCTTGTCGTTATTGCTTCGTAGGCCAGAGTCCATAAAAATCTGACCATCCTCCTTTTTGATCGACATCACTCGTTAGGTTCCGGTAAAAGTGAAGTAACTATCATAGCTTTCTTTTTAAATTCGTTACCTAATTATTATTAGTTGTCGTGATTTTGTGGCAGTGAAATAACTACCTTCATAAATTAGCTAACTTTTTACTTAATTTGCTCAATCGTGCTATGGATATATGCGTTTTTATAACCATTTTAAGTTTATCAAAGTATTCCCAAAATTTCCTAAAGTAACCCCTGCTTACGGTTCATTAAAGCTTAATAATTCGCAAACCAATTTTCGATGGAAAAATTGTATTATTCGCTTACCTGCTCCATATATATTTGATACTTGAAAGACCTATCAAATGACACCCCGCACTAATCGAAAAAAAAATCCTTTCTATGTGTACCTGTGTATGTATGTAAACTTTTATTGTACAAAATAAATAAACAAACAAAATTGACAAACATTGAGATATATGTACAAAAGCGGACAAGTAGTCTACCTGGTGCAGTACGCGAGTAGGTACCTATCTAACTTCAGCAATTGAAAATTCAATCAAAATCAAAAAAATCAAATCGAAATGATTTGTCTGTGTAATTATTAGTTAATTTATGTATCTATATCTACACTACATCTATGAGTGTAACATATTACAGCTTTCTGAGCGTTTTTTTAGCATTATTGGAAAGAAGGTGGTAGATTTTTCTTGAGTGCTTGTTATAGCGAATCTTTGACTTTGACTTTGAAGGTAAGCGATCTTGACGTGTCGTTTTTATTAAAAAACACTTGACAAATAAGTCACAAGAATAACAAATAACTAATTAGTATGTAACAATTAGCAAAGACATGATCATTTACATGCTTTTGGTATCATAAATAATAGCTAAGTACTGTTTTTTTTTTAAGTTTTTCAATAAAAAGACTTGTGAAGATTGTTTACGCTCTTTCTAATGCTAAAAAAACGAAGTATAGCGAAACTACATGTATGTCCCATTTTTGCACTAGTTATTATCTAGGGAATCCGAAAGACGAGTACCTAATTGGAATTGTGCCCCAGCCGACAGTAGCATATTATCGCGACACAACCTTACTTCACTGCGTCCTATTAATTTCAGTAGATTTTTTAACCAACTTCAAAAAAAGGAGGTTCTCGATTTGATCTGCGGATATGTATGTATGTATATATGTTTGTCCGCGACTGTCTCGCGTTTGGCTGAACCGATTCTGATGTGGTTTTCAGAAAAGTATTTGTTACACTAAGGAGAAAATTTTGGTATTTTAACGGACTTTCTAGAAAATCGTGACAAAAATAGAACCGACTACAAAAAACTTGAAATTAATTTTCTAGTAGCTTGAAGTCGGTGCCGGCACGAGTCAGCAGGAGTGGAACTATAATCGTCTACCTCACCTTCGTACTATATTGGGCTTCAATCACTCCTCCTGGCTCATGCTGAGGCACCGACTTCAAGCTAGTAGAAAATTATTTTCAAGGTCGGTTCTATTTTTGTCAAAAATTATTATTTCTTACTTTTTAGTGATTTTTTGCCAAAGTACATCTCACAACGATTCCGTGCATTTTCCGGGATAAAAACTATTTGATGTCCTAGTTCCAGCGGGATCGTGATAAACACATTTTTCACATGCGAAGTCGCGGCAATAGTTAGTATATATGTTATCATATTACTATTAGTTAGTGTACGCGTCATTAATGATTACATCAATATAGCTGAATTATTAAAAAAACAACACAGAACACACATTATTTATTTATACACAAGACTTCTCTACATATCTATCGATCTTTAAATAAAACAAACAATATAGTTCATTTGTTTCTATGGATATCTAATAAAATAAATACCGAAACTGAAACTCCTAGGTAGGTAATGTATAGAATTTTATGCATATACTAGCTCGTTGGAAGCTAAATTCTAAGCTGGTACTTAGTGCCATCTGGCGTAGCAGCCGAGGCTGCAGCGATCAAAGCGAAACATTTTTTATAACAGACTGACAACTTCCAGTGTACTTACTCAACAAGACGAATTACCTAAAAAATGTGACGGACATATTTGTCTTGACCGGAGACGTCTCGTCACATCGCTGCTCTGTTCCCAATGATTTACAGCGGCCCTACAAGGCCCTCGTCCTCCCGATAAATGCCTCATCATCAATATTCCAAAATGCGGCTCGGCCTGCAATTAGCCGCCAGCCTTCACAGGCCTTCACGTGCACCACTCCCAACAGGGCGACTACCGACAAAAACCAATCTTAAATCCTGTTCTATCTTTACAATACATTTTGTTCATTTTGTTAACATGTCCTGAGTTATAGCTTATACGCTGCTTGGTTTCAAGTTGCTAAGTTAAAGTTGACGTTTAACATATTGTGTCAATAAATGTTATAAATAAACGATCGCCCATTAAACGTTTTTCTCATGGATTATTTAGATTTATATTTTTTGTAATCGATTGCAATTAATTGGCACGTTACACCATTTTATTCGCTGTTAACCGAGTTTCATCGCTGTCTGAACGAAAATTAATAGAATACCCGTGTAGTTTAACGATTCAGCATATTAAATCAAGTTGAGAATGGCGCGATAAATAATAAAGTAGACTATGGTAATGAGGTAATGACAAGTAGTGGTTTGCTTATAGACGCCTAATTTGGGCGATGCGACGCTACGCGTTGTCGCGGCGGCTTGCCACACGGCATCGTACCCGCCAATTAAATATAAAATCCGAATCATTACGTATAACAACGCGTTCTACACCTGCTTCTGATTTACTGTCTTAAATAGGTAAAGTGGAACTGCGTAGGTATTCAACTTTAATTAATCGTTTATAGGGTGGGATTATTGAAGTAGGTTATATAGGCCTTTTTTGATTCGTTAAATAATAAGTTTTTAAAAATACACCTGGCAGTGATAGCACGAAATCTGCATATCTTATAAATAACTAGAATAAGGTAAACGTCCGAGTACCTACTCGACACGCTGATGCCCAATAGAGGATGCTCTGCTGTCACCTCTGTTGCAAATGGTATAAAACTTAAAATGGCAACTAGTAGGACAGTGACGAGCACTCGTACGTTTACCTTATAGGTACTTAATAAGGTATTAAATAATTTTCAATACTCACCATAGCCATTTAAAATGGGTCCCACTAAAAACGAGCGTTGCGGCATGCAATGTATGGGCCCAAGAAATAAATAATTAAATTAAAATTAAATAAATATTTAAGGTGGGCTCCCATACAGCAAACGTGTTTTTTTTGCCGGTTTATGCTAATGTCTAATGTTGTATAGGTACGGAACCCTTCGTACGAGAGTCCGACTCGCACTTGGCCGTTTTTTTTTTACTTTGCCCGTGCGAAGCCGGGGCGGGTCGCTAGTAATAAATAAAATAAAAAGCCTTTTATTTCTTGCAACCTTACGAGGATAGTTTACATTTTTTACCTTATTTATTACTATGTAAATTACTGTGCATAATGCTAATGTACTTAAATTATTTATATAGTTTTTGTTAGTATTATTTTATTGTTTATTATTAAGATTCTGCAAGAACCCCTCTACAGGTGAAGGCTTCCTCCAAAGTTAGCCAATTATCTCTTGATTGGGCTAATTGAACATAATACAGACTTTTTTTTATTATTAGACTGGATGGCAAACGAGCAAGTGGGTCTCCTGATGGTATGATCACCACCGCCCATAAACATCTGCAACACCAGGGGTATTGCAGATGCGTTGCCAACCTAGAGGCCTAAGATGGGATCAAGTGCCAGTAATTTCACCGGCGGTCTTACTCTCCACGCCAAAACACAACAGTGCAAGCACTGCTGCTTCACGGCAGGATTAGCGAGCAAGATGGTGGTAGAATCCGGGCGGACCTTGCACAAGGTCCTATCACCTGCATTAATCCGTTTGACTCCCCTGTCAACGCTCTTATTTTGTTAATGAATAGAGTTCAACTCAAAATTCAAAGCATGTGAGTGGTTAAATACCGCGTTGCGGTGACTTGTCGAGCTATGAAATTACATCACGTGAATCCACATTTACATTGATCGTTTGTTGCAGGCGAGAAGCCCCATAAATGCGTGGTGTGCTCGAAGGCGTTCAGCCAGAGCTCTAACCTGATCACGCACATGCGCAAGCACACGGGCTACAAGCCCTTCTCGTGCGGGCTGTGCGACAAGGCCTTCCAGCGCAAAGTGGACCTGCGCCGGCACCGCGACTCGCAGCACGCCGACGCGGACGCGCCGCTCGCCGCCGCAACCCCCCGCTACCGCTACTACGACGACCCCAAACCCCTCGCACCTATCCTCACCAACTGAACGGGGGGCTACTTCGAAATTCGAAAATCGAAATACGTATCTTACCGTCTATCTCACTCTCGTATTAAAATAATATTAGCGTCAGCGGGACGGCAAGATACGAAATTCGAATTTGGCACTCCGTAGTATAGGACCAGTCCCCATCTACCGACCTTTCGTGATCTCTAAGTCAATAGAGCGAGATTTTAATCTATTGTTACCCATCTCTGCTGGTAGTCAAATCGTCATGTCAGCTTTTCGACATTCGTGGTTTTATAAGTAACCAAAGATTAAGAATGTAACTTAACGATGCACGTTTCTGAACTTAGACTGTGGAAAGTTTTAATACTTTACTTATTTGCTGGTGTTAAATGATAATGGCCCAAGTACGCACTGACACAGTACAAAGTTGTACCTACGGTTGACATCCTCATACGCCCTCGTTATAGGAGTGATACTAAATACGAAACCGAGGCTGACTGTAATTAATTAACAAATATTGTTACCTTAGAAATAGTGCCTTATGAATGAGTGAGTTAAGTATTTCAAACGTATTATACGTTGATTGATGCAATAATTTACTATCCAATAAGAGGTATCAAAAATAAACGTCATGTTAAAAAAAACTATAATGACATACGACGACGCGCATAACATTACGTACCTACCCTTTAAGTAGTAGCGTCTTGATATTTGAATACATCTCCCTATATATACTGTAGTCTTTGTTTGAATACATGATTTGTACAAACAAGTGAAGCCTTCGAGATAATCCGTCCCTTGCCAACATCGTGATACTTAATACTTTAACTTACTGTATATGTTTATCTAATTCAAGAAATGCATACCAGAGCCTGGCCTCGAGCAACCAGGTGGACCATTAATACCTACTTTAAGAATAGTCTATTAAAAACCAAAGTAAAGTGTCTTTAGTTTTTAAGTGAGTGTGTAACGCTTTATTTATTTGTATACATAGAATAGCAAGCCAGTAATTGTACAGTACGCTTACCTACTCGTAATTTTACATCTTGTAGCTTTTAGAAAGATTTGCTAAGAAATTATCAATTCATGCTATATCTGTTTCAAACTCTCAAATTTTTTGCAAGCTTTTTTATTAACTTCACCTCTACTTGTAGAAACAATTATTTGTTTTCTGTAATCTCGCAATTTGGTTTTGATCCATTTCTAATGGTCGGATTGCCTAGAAATTTGATATACATATAAATATTGTGAAAGGAAGTTTAGTTAACAAAAAGTCAGCCAGCAAAAAAAAGCTTGTATTAAAAATGAGATTTTTAACAAAAACTTGTTACATTATTTATTTAGGTACTTACTTAGAGCTAATTATCAGACCGTCCTTAGTATCTATGACTTAGTTACGTACCTACCACTACTTTAATTTATGTTTCGCTTTAAGTTAAACAAATAGACATGATTTTTTGATCTGCTGTTTTAAAAAACTGTATTACGTACCGTAACTAGTCGTTACCACGTGGTTACCATTCCCAGTAATTTGGTAACTATATTCATAAATGAATCTCGTATTTTCACAACCTGGTTCATTTAACTGGTTTTCAAACCACATCAGTTTCAAAATCCAACAGTAAATTGTTTTTTGCTACTGTGCTTCAGAAAATTATACCAGGGCCATACTTGCTTCTGCTAGAAGTCGCGCATTTACCTACCAAGTTACACGTTATTATTTTTATAGCTTAAAGCAGTAAATTACATAATACTGTACATTTTATGTACTTGATGTTTTAGGTACGTTGTAGTTTCAATAAGGTTTATATAAACTTGAGTCAGTACGTGTAGAGTGCGAACTACGAGTGTCAACTTCATATTATGTATCTATACACGCACCTTTAATGTATAAATACCATTGAATTAATTGTAACTTTTTTTGATGTATACATATATAGAGGTACAACTATCATTGTAGTTAAACTCTATGAGCAAATTTTAAAAGTAGGTAAGAGACATACCGGTGACTTTGAAGTTAACGTTACGCTAGTAGTAAGGGCATCCTTTGCATTTTAAAATGTACGCTTCTTTGTTGTAGTTCACTAAATGTTAAGTTAAATAGGTATTAAGAACATTATAAGAAATGGGTGTGCTCAAGTAAGTGTGACGTCACGTCAGGTTCGGCAAATATGGCGTTAAATAACGGCTAGACCACCAAAGACTAACCGCTACGAAGGTTCATCTACATATACCTGTGCTGAAAGTATCTCTGTAGTTTCTTGTATATTTGCTGTTATTTTGTATGACAGGGTCATTATTCGAGCTTTTATTCCGTATGATTTTCGAAGAAGAATCTGTTACCTATAGTTTCCATGTAGTTACCTAATCTAGTAGAAGTACAGGACGTCCTAATTCTACAGCCCATTCATAAAAAATGTGACCACGAAAATAAGGCGGTTGAAACGCTCGCATAATTACCCGACATTGGTCTATTTTGCTTGCGAGAAATATGTCCGTGTTAATTCAGGGTGGATCCAAAGGACAGTTTTTTTTTTTTAAGAGCATATGAATTTTAAGACTTGCTTATTAGTCCTTACAAGTTACTGAACTACCAACAAAGACTTGCATAGTGAGCTATTATAAGTTTACAGTTGACCAGTTAATTAATGTAAATATACTATAGGTACGAGTATGTGGAAGATAATACCTAGTAAAAAATGTATTCAATACAAAATTGTTAATGCGGTTGCACCATTTTTAAAAATTAATTAAATAAATTATATTTTTCCCAAGTTTTGTGACTGATGTTTAAAAGGGTGAATGCATGCTAGATAAAGATAAAAGTATTTAGTAAATTGGTGTTATCAAAAGAATTGTAATTTATGTAAGCCAGTTTAATATATGAATTTATATATCAAATGTTAAAAGTTTTAATTTCAGAACCCAATTTTTATCATATGTTCCTCATATCATAAGTAATATGAATAAACATATTTGAACTAGGAATTAAAAAAACTAAGAAATCAAAAAAACCGGCCAAGAGCGTGTCGGACACGACCAAAATAGGGTTCCGTAGCCATTACGAAAAAATTAAGTAATAAGTAGTTAACTAAGGATTTCGTATTTTATACGGACTTTAGGCTGCTATACCTACTACCAATAATAATTCTCAAGCAAACTTAACCGTTATAGTTTTCCTTGTAAGTTTGATATACTTACTACCATCCTGAATTTTTCAAATTTTTCCACCCACCGGTTTAGATTTTAGAGGGGGAGGGGGACGCTCGATTTTGATGAAAATTTGCACTTTAAAGTTGAATATTTCGCAAACAAATCACTGAATCGAAAAATTGTCTTAGCAATCCCCTAATGGTTTCAAAAGACCTATCCAACGATCTCGATCTCGATTTTGATCGAGTGAAACATGACGTACTGATTCATATCTTACGCAGGAAGGGCCTCGATGGCAAAGACGTCGCTATCATCAGAAACTTGTACTGGCAGCAGTCTGTGAACGTTCGAGTTGAAAACCAACTCATGGACTCTGTTAAAATTAAGCGTGGTGTGCGGCAGGGTTGTGTTTTATCACCGCTTCTTTTTAACATCTACGCAGAAGAGATTTTCGCCCAAGCACTTGAAGATGCGTCGGAGGGTATTGTTATCAACGGGAGATCGCTTAATAATATCCGGTATGCGGACGACACGATACTGCTTGCCAGTTTCTTGAGTGACTTACAGTGTCTGCTGGACCGTGTTAAGACTTTCAGTTCCCTACATGGGCTCAACATTAATGTTAAGAAGACCAAGTATATGATTGTGAGTCGGAAACAACAGACGGATAGTGTTCTCTATATCAACAATCGGGCAGTGGAAAGAGTTAGTTCCTTTAGATATTTTGGCTGCATTGTTAATGTACAGGAAGACCATAGTACGAAAGTAAAATGTCGCATAGAACAGGCCCGACAAGCCTTTGGTAGAATGTCTCATCTTGTTTGCAACCGGAAGCTCAAACTCTCCACAAGATGTCGCTTAGTGCGTTGTTATGTTTTTTCCGTTATTCTGTATGGAGTGGAAGCTTGGACGTTGACTCAAACCATGTGCAAGAGGTTGGAAGCTTTCGAGATGTGGGTATACAGAAGAATGTTAAAGATATCATGGAAGGATAAAGTATAAGGAACAAAACGGTATTGCAGAGAATGAATAAAAGCTTGGAAGTGATATGTACTATAAAACTAAGGAAGCTTTTGTATTTGGGGCATATAATGCGTAACAACAAGTATGGTCTGCTTCAGCTTATTATCCAGGGGAAGATACAAGGCCGCAGACCACCTGGCCGTAGACGTACCTGCTTGTTAAGAAACCTTAGAGACTGGTTCGGAATGAGTACCAGATCCCTCTTTCGAGCGGCAGTCTCTTAGGTTAGGATAGCCCAAATGATCGCCGACCTCCGAGAGGAGAGGGCACCGGAAGAAGAAGATCTAACGATACCCCACACTATAGGATTGGATGAGAAAAAAAAATCACCCCCACTTTACGTCCATGGAAGGTACCCTAAAATTTTTTTTTTTGTTTTTTTATTATACCACTTTGTCGGCATAGCTTACATATATATCCGTGCAAAATTACAGCTTTCTAGCAAAGCACAGACAGACAGACAGACATGGCGAAACTATAAGGGTTCGTTTTAGCCACTTTGGCTCCGGAACCCTAAAAACAAGAAAAAAAATTCATTTAGCACTAACGATTTTGGTATCTGCCTGCACACAAACATTCGTTTAATTTCGTAATTAAATAAGAATTCCTACAAATGTCTCTTGCTTCCGCACGAAAATCGAACGTGGAATCTCTAGCTTCGTAGCGCTGGTAGTTTAAAAAATCGGTCAAGTGCGAGTGCGAGCGACTCGCGCATGAAGGGCTCCGTACAATGTTTTAAAAACAAATAGTTCAGTAATAATTTTTTGTAAACAAATCTAATACAAGCTTTTTTGCTGGCGGTACTTTTTGCCCCTGGTTACCAAGTAGGTAGTCGTCAAGACGAATCAAATGAGACCAAAATCGATGCAGTCGAGTCATTTTATTACAGAGTTCCTATGGCCAACATCTAACTTCGTCATCAGATCAGCTCTATACGCCATAATAATATTGCATTGTCATCGGATTTATACATGCATGCAAAATTTCAGCTCAATCGGTTGAAGATATCCACTTCAAATTAATGCAATAATTAGGTTAAAATATTAATTTCCACCTGAACAAACATAACTAGTTACATTACATTACAAGTTAATAAAACATATCACCAAAATGTAAGCACTAGGTGCAAGTATTTTGAATAAAGAACAATTTTATATTCTCATCCTCTTTGGCTGTCGCCCTCTCGGAGGCTGAATAGCGCTTCAGACTCTCGCCATGCGCTGCAGCAGATTAAAAAATTAGCTGTCAGTTTGGTTCATTTGCGGGAAATTCAGTGGACTTGATATGTTGTGTAATTAAATAATAAGAAGCTCGACTAGTGTGAATAAATTTTAAATTATATTATAAAGGAACCTATATCGAAAATACAAACTGAAATATAGATGCACTTATGTGCATACACTTATGTGCACTTATGTGCATCTATATTTCAGTTTGGTTAGTCAGTGTGGTTATTATTAACCAGAAAAATAAGACCAGCGCTGGGAATCGAACCCAGGTCCTCGGCATTCCGTGCCGTGTGCTATACCGCTACACCACCGCTGGACAACGATACAAACACGAATTTCTCCTATGCACCTCATATCTCAGCTTGTGTTGTTTTTTATTTAGCCACTTAAGCAGCGACACTAGCGACATCTATGCCGTAGTTCTCATCGAGAAACTTTTCGGCGCTCCATCGGAACTAACCGCTCACCCGGACAAGAGATATCGTTATTAAGCAATCAAATTAAGATTTTTTTTTAAATCTTTTTGTATTTTTTATTTCAATTCCAAATTTTTTTGTTTCTTTTACGGTCATCCCGTAAAACCTATATCGAAAATACAAACTGAAATATAGATGCACAGAAAAACCAGAAAAATAAGATCAGCGCTGGGAATCGAACCCAGGTCCTCGACCAATCTTAATTTGATTGCTTAATAACTGCTGCTGCTGGTCTAGCAACCAAAAAACGGTGAAAAAAACACGTTTCTTGTATGACGACCCCCTTTAATTTGTAACTTTACTTTAGTTTTAGTATTTGTTGTTATAGCGGCCACAGTAATACATAATCTGTGAAAATTTAAAGTGTCTAACTTTTACGGCTTAAGAGATAGAGCCCTGTGACAGACGGACAGACAGACAGACAGACAGCGGAGTCTCAGTAATAGGGTTCCGTTGGCACCCTTTGAGTACGAAACCCTAAAAATGACGTGTAAAAGTGCCCATTGCGGCCTATTTACTGAATAAATGATTTTAATTTGAATTTTTTGAATTTCGTTTAAAAACGGGTTGTCAAGTAGATAGTTAACATATTATCTGCAACGGTAGGAAAGTGAAGTTTGTATTTAATTTATGTAACTCAAGCGTCACTGATTTTCTTTAGGTACGATTAAAAACTTTAAAATGTAATATTTGTGTTATTGTGACGAGTCGTGCACCTACTTAATTATTTAATAATGTCATCACCAGGTTTTTGCTAATAATAATAACCGAGACATTAGATATTTTATTAAGAGACAATGGCCGCATAAGTTGGAATTTTCGTTTTCAATGTACTCCTGCAACTTTGAAAATAAATAATCAATTGTAATGAAGCCAACAGTGTCGTATGCATAGTAGGTAGTTAAGTTATATTCGTAGCTGCCTTTCGCTCGCCGCCGGTCATTCCGAATTAATAGTGTTTGTTGGCGCTTTCGTTTCATTTCGTCGAGTAATGTAGTAATGAAATCAAAATAACAGAGCACTTGCGTGATAGACATCGATTTGATGTAGATATAGATATGAGGAACTTAAGGAATTTCGTAATACTTTCTAGTAGGGTGGTAGCTATTAGAATGACAATAATAATGTAGAAAGAATTACGATCTTCAAGATATCAAAACATTTATCCACAGGATTGCTGTTAATCGTCATTCATGGCCAATTGCCAAAGCATTTGCCTAATTGGTAGGCACCTCCTTCAGTACGTGCGCATGGGATAACCAAAATAAAATCATAAAATTCTTATTCCTATTTTTTATTTTACTACCGATTTGTGTTCATAATAATCACTCTTCATAATTTTTTTTCTCGTACTTTTTTTGTTCATTAATTTTTATTACTAAAATCGGAACTCATAACAGGCTCTATACCACGAAGTGCAAAACTCGAACTTCGTATGTTGCCGTTCCGCTGACGCTTATGTCATTTAATACGCGAGTGAAAGAGACGGTGCGATACGAACTTCGATTTGCGAGTTTCGTAGTAGCCCTGCAGACAGTGCTCATATTTTTTAACCGACTTCAAAAATGGAGGAGGTTCTATGTTCCTTTGTCTTTTTTTATGTATGTTCACCGATTACTCAGTCAATTGTGGACCGATTTTCAAAATTATTTTTTTAATCGTAAGGGTATTCTTCTGAGGTGGTCCCATTGTCACCAAGTCAAGATCTGATGATGGGATCCTAGGGAAATCGAGGGCAAACCTCAAATTTTATAGGCACACCTATGGCGATTTTGGCATTTTTAGCATTAACATTCAGAAAGTATCATTTGGTAAGCTGGACCTGATGAAGAAGACCGTGATGACCAATGGAACTCACCAAAGCTAAGTAATGCTCGCTCGTCTATAAACGATCATGATTAATAGACCTAGATAAGCGACTAAGAAGAAGCTTTAAGTTAATGATTCTTTCGAACTGATATGACGCTGAAGCCAGAACGTAGGCAACGGAACTCTGTTATAAAACAAAGCAACTAAGTCGTGTTTGGGCTTAATAGAATCGTTGTGAGATGTACTTTGGCTACGAATCACTAAAAAGTGTGAAATAAAGAAAATTTTAACAAAAAAGTAAAACAGACTCCACAAAAATAAAAAAATAACGGAAAATGGAACCGACTACAAAACCCTTCAAAATATTTTTCTAGGTACGTACTAGCTCGAAGTCGGTGACTCAGCACGACCCAGTAGAGTAGGAGGGATTGAATGAAACCCATAAGTACTTAGTATGTAAAAGAGGTAGACGACTATTGTCCCACTCCTGCTGGCTCGTGCTGAGGCACCGACTTCGAGCTAGTAGGTACGTACCTAGAAAAATATTTTCAAGGGTTTTGTAGTCGGTTCTATTTTTTGTTATTTTTTTCATTTTTTTGTTACTCATAATGGCATTACTAAGAACACATCTCAACTCATAATGTTGTTTTTCAGACAAATTTTCTTCATAACAGACGAATATCATAATTTTCTTTTTAATAATGACATAGGTAATGTTTTTTTTCATAACGGTTACTACCTATTCAAAATAAGATTTACTTATATCGTTAATTATTAGTATTAGTTGAAAAATATGTTCGGTCCTGGCGGTTCGCCGGCCGCTGCCACGGCACGCTCGCTTCGCTCGCTCGGCTCGCGCGCTGTAGGGTCACAGTTCTACCTAACACTCCTCCTCGCATCGCTCGTCGTCGTACCTAACGGAGTCCTTCCTTAAATATATCATATTGCACTATCGAAAATTTTCCAAGTCCCTGCGCGTCAATAATGCGGGTAAATAACACTTATGATTAAGAAATATATATGAAAACAAATATTAGTATTAACAAAGTTATGAATATTGGATTTATAAATTAGAATGATTAGGAGTTTCGATCGTTGGTATAAGAAAATATATGAAAACCAATATTAGTATGAACAAGGTGTATGATTAGTGATATTATGAATTCTGACGATTGAGTTTCGATCGTTACGGGCTGTTTCACCATCCATTGATTAAATTTATCTAACGGATAAATGTGATGACTTTGCTGTTTGATTTGTTCGAATAGACGGAGACGACATCACATTTATCCGTCAGATAAATTTAATCAATGGGTGGTGAAACAGCCCTTTAGTGTACGTACCCGTGCGTGTGAAGCAGGGGCGGGCGGCATTTGTGAAATAATAACCAACACTAACTTTTTGCTCTTATTTTATGAAAATATCACCTAAACCCAAGCGCTATCTTCCGATTTTTAAGAAAACCCATAAATTGGAAATTATTTGATGATCATTTTATTTATTTCCGAACATACGAAACTAAATCACGCTCACTCTACAACCAAATGGTACCTACTCGTATACTATAACTCCATGCACTGCACATATACCTACATAGGTAGGTACACATCCATCGAACCTCACCGAGTTATGTAACAACGGCTATTTGAGTACCCCTTGACACTAATACTTCACTAGGTACCGCTATATGTATAGCTCGGATATATTTACTTGGATCCTCGTCGGGCTTCTGTATAGGTACCCCTTTACTGCCCTGCCATCGCGATTTGTTAATACAATTATGTAGATCAAAAGCAGGACAGCGAACGGCAACTGAAGCCTTAGAAATCGCTGCCCGCGCATTGGAAAATTCATAATGAGATTTCTTATGTATTTAGGTACATCTACATAACTAAGTATATACTTTTTATGAGTGGGTGTAAACTTTAACAGCATATAAAACTGGGTGATTGAAAATTATGGACTTCTAATCTAAACACCAAAAACATGCTATACCTGCCGTCTAGATTGAGACTACCAATTCCATTTTTTAGCCATAATTATCCGTTTTATTACATCCACCTTCTAGGCTGTTTATGAGAATTTACTATTTTTTATAGACAAATAAATCATCTCAATCAAGACTTGGCACATTTAACGCATACGTAACTCTACCTGTGATTTCAGTCTGAACCCCTGATGGACACAGGTGACACTTTGCGAAGGTCCATAATGTCAATTCTACTCGTACGTACCATCAGCCAAATATTATTATGTTGTCTACCACGCTAAAGTTGATAATCGTTTGCATTTCACAAAACAATAATGCCAATAGACGTGTCTGTCAACTTGAAAGTTCAACTTTAGCGACATATTCATTTGATAAGAACTTGTTTAAAAATTGATAGACCGCTTATTTGGCTGATGGTATCTACTTCCTATTTAGGTAGGTAGATCGACGGATGTTTGTGTTCGGTACTTCATGCTAAAACGGCTGCATGGATTTTTATGAAATAGATAGATATAGAATAGATAGCTAGACGTCTGGAAAACACATATGGATAAAATATCGCAATACTAGCTTTTGCCCGCAGCTTCGCCCGCGTTAAATTCGGTTATCGCACGCTGTTCCCTCGGGAATTGTGCATTTTTCCTGGATAAAAAGTAGCTTATGTCACTCTCTGGCCCATAAACTAGCTCTATGCCAAAAATCACGTCGATCCGTCGGTTTCGACGTGAAAGACGGACCAACATACAAACACACACACTTTCGCATTTATAATATTATCAGTGTTGGATATCATATTAATCATTACATTTTGCACGATTGCTTTTAATGCAACGTCAGTGAAATCCACGGTGTAAATTTGGAAATTCCCATGAAAATTGAGCAAAATCTCGGAAATTCAATTCAACTACCGGATCTAATGGTGTATGCGTGCGAAATAAACCACTGAACTGATTTAGATGAAAGGTATGCAGATAGTTTGAGACCCTGGAAAGGACAATCCCGGAAAATTGTATACTTCACAAGGGATAGCGATAAACGAATTTTTCTCAGTCGGAGTCGCGGGCAAAAGCTAGTGAACTATAAAGGTAATTTTTTATCACTTATGCTTTTGTAGCTGATAAGGAAGGCTAAAAATAGTACAGTTTTACTGATAATTCCGATCGTCAATTTTCATTTCATAGCTTTAGGTACATAATCCCCATTAATCCCCATTAAAATAAGCTCTCCTATTTATAAAATTTTATTGTAGGATGATAATTTATGAAGATAATTTATTTATTAACACGTTGGTGGCCGTAAGCATCAAAAGCTTATCTTTCAGGGCATTGTATTATTTTGATTAGAAATTATTTTGAGGGCTTATATTGTTTACTCAGTAATAGGGTGAGAGCAATTCAATGGTGTGTGTGAAGTTCTCCATCTGCACTAGGCCCGCGTAGGAACTACGGCCCAAGCCCTTTTATTGTGGGAAGAGGCATGTGCCCAGTAGCGGGATGTATATACTGTAATATGTGGCGGGGCGTGGGATAATGACAATGATGATGAATACGGCGATGTTATGAGCATCACCGGTGGGATCACTACACTTGTATGTACATGGGGCGTGAGGTGAGAGCAACACTTTAGGTGAAGTCAAAATGCCAAAATGAACTGCTATAGTATTTTATGCAACAGTTGTAACAGGGTTCAAAAAAACCGGCCAAGAGCGTGTCGGACACGCCCAAAATAGGGTTCCGTAGCCATTACGAAAAAAATAAGTAAATATTTATACGGAATCTTCCAAGTTTAGGTATATTTTATACCTTAGGCTGCTATTAACTCATAAACTACTAATAATTCTCAAGCAAACTTAGCCGTTATAGTTTTCCTTGAAAGTTTGTAATACCGGACCCTCATAACTGTGTTTGTCGCCTCATAACTAGTAATCACTCCAACTTTCAGCCCTCTATCTTGAGCTATCACAGAGATAATGTCAAAAATGTGTTTCCTTAACATTTTTTTTCAAACTCGATTTTCTCCTAATCCATAGCAGCTAAAGCATTAAAACAAAATCACAGCTACGTAGTTTTTGTGGGAGTATATCCTACAATTTTATTAATATTTTATACGTGAAAAATATAAATAAAAAATGACAATCAATTTTTTGACACCTTTTTAAACAAGTTTTTTTGAGGGTACAACTATGAAAAAAATCATGTAAGTAAATTGCAAATAGCTACTATCATACGAAAAATCAGTTGATTATAATTGGTGCAAGATACTGAAAAAAATAAAAAACTAGCGAAAGTTGTGTAATAATAGCGTGATAAGTCCCGTTTGTGGTATTTTGACTATGAGTGAGAATCACGAAAGTTTAAAACGTTATACTAGCGAAAGTATTCAAACACAGCAGCAGTTCAGTAACCTTTTGTGATAGCCATACGTCAAATTCAATAATACACTCATTGTTGCTAGACAACGAACTGAAACTTTAAAAAAAGCGAATCTTCAGAAGGCTACACTCTTGATCCTTTAATACTTTCTTTGGTTTTTTTTCCGTATGTTGCACTAATTATCCAATTGATTTTTCGTATGGTAGTAGCTAATAATATTATTATTATTATGATTTTTTTCTTAGTTGTACTCAAAAAAACTTGTTAAAAAAAAGGTGTCAAAAATAAATTGACATTTTTTATTTCTATTTTTCACGTATAATATATTAATAAAATTGTAGGTAGGTAATACTCCCACAAAAACTACGTATTTAGCTGTGATTTTTAACAGACTTCAAAAAAGGAGGAGGTTCTATGTTCCAATGTTTGCATTTTTTTATGTATGTGCACCGATTACTCAGTCAATTGAGGATCGATTTACAATTTTTTTTTTCTATTTTAAAGGGTAAAGTCACCAAGTCAAGATCTGATGATGGGATCCTAGGGAAATCGAGGGCAAACTTCAAATTTTATCACACACCTATGGCGATTTTGGCATTTTTAGCATTAAAATAAGCATTTACATTCAGAAAGTGTCATTTGGTAAACTGGACCTGATGAAGAAGACTGTAGATGACCAATGGAACTCGTCAAAGCTAAGTAATGCTTGCTCGTCTATAAACAATCATGATTAATATACCTAGATAAGCGACTAAGAAGGAGCTTCAAGTTAATGATTCTTTCGAACTGATCTGATGCTGAAGCCGGAAGGTGGGCAATGGAACTCTGTTATAAAACAACCTAACTAAGCCGTGTTTGGGCTTAATGGAATCGTTGTGAGATGTGTTTTTGCTAAGAATCACTAAAAAGTGTGAAATAAAGAAAATTTTAACAAAAAAGTAAAACAGACTCCACAAAAATAAAAAAATAACGGAAAATGGAACCGACTACAAAACCCTTGAAAATATTTTTTTACGTAGCAGCAGGATGCATTGAAACCCATAGACTGTAAGTGAGGTAGACGACTATTGTTCCATTCCTGCTGGCTCCTGCTGAGGCACCAACTTCGAGCTAGCAGGTACCTAGAAAAATATTTTCAAGGGACTTGTAGTTGGTTCCATTTTCCGTTATTTTTTTATTTTTGTGGAGTCGGTTTTACTTTTTTCTTAAAAATTTTTGTTCCAATGCTTTAGCTGCTATGGATTAGGGAAAAATGTTTAGCACATTTTTGAAATTATCTCTGTGACAGTTCAAGATTGAGGGCTGAAAGTTGGAGTGATTACTAGTTACGAGGCGACAAAAATTGACATTCACCAATTCAAATATTCCTCACAGGGGCCACATGTGCTTCCTTAGCCTGCTAAGCCTTTTATCTAAAAAACTATCTTTTTAATGTTTAGACTATTATTAAATAACTAACAGTACTGCCTGCAACACAGGTCCGCAACAGTGCAAAAACTTAAGTAGCTCAGTCAACAGATTATGAGCCAGTGTTAATAGATAATAATATAATATGTTCATGAGGAACAAGCCAAAATTTTTTGTTTGTTATGTGAACATAATATTTATCGATGTGTTAACTGATAAACAAACATTGACCTTTTTTTATCAGTAAAATATGCATAGTATTTTGTTCTCAATGTGCTTATATTTAAGTTTAATGTTTCTTTGTAAAGCAAATTAGGCCTCCTCAGTATGGAATTCTTTTTACTATATGTATATATGTAACATTCATACATTAGCTTCAGTAAACTTTAACCCAAAAAACAATTAGAAATGTTAACAAATGTTGTAACCAAATACTATCTTCCAATGGTCTGATTGACTTGAAATTTGGTACAGTGATGATGATAATGCCAATGCAATAACCAAGTTTAAAAAGCAAAAAAGATGTTTTAAAACTTAACAAAACATTTATTTTTATCAAAAGAATCAGCCTACTAAACAGTTAGATCATATCAAAAAATTTTGCCTCATTCAATAAAATACTTATTTAATAGAGGGTAGAGTAAAAAATATTCGTAAAAAGATATAATAAAAAGAAACTTGCAAAGGAAATTCTTTATAATTATAGTAGGTACTTGTTTAAAGTGTATGTGACACTATTATCACAGGATGTTCATGGTTGTAACACTAACAATCATTAAACCATTGGATCCTCTTAATCATCCCAGTTAACTTGATGTCCGTCATGCCACACAAATGTGCCTTTCAGGGATTGAGGTGCTTCCAAGGCCAAGTACAAGGGGCCACGTGCCCCTCTCTCTGGAGTGAAGTCTCCCATTTCCATTGTCATGTCCGTTTTGACGAAACCAGGATGTACACAGTTAATTGCAACATCCTTGCCTTGTTCGCGGAACTCCCTCTGTTGGACAAAGGTCAAAGCGGACATTGCCACTTTTGACACTTTATAATCTCCATAAGGACCCGCAAATGTCATGAAAGAATTCTTTCCACTCTTTGCTGCTTCTAAAAACTCATTAACAAATTGTAAAATCTCGTCAAGAGTGAGGTCGTCCTTGTTCAGGGTGTCCAGCCAAACCTGTTTCCTTATGTTGGACAGCAAGCCCCAGTCGCTGCTTATATTTATAATGCGTGCATCATTTTTCAAGATGGGGTACAATATTTTAGATATGGTTAATAAACTGAAAAAGTTTGTATCTATGAGTTTTTTCGCATCATCGTAGCATGAAAACGGTTTATCGAAGTCGAGAATTCCAGCATTGTTTACTAAGACGTCAATTCCTGTGTGATGTGTAGAGATGTACTCGGCAAACTTTTGAACACTTTCTTCAATTGTAACGTCCAAAACATGAAAGCTGGGCTTAAGACCGTTCTCTTCAAGCTTTTTGACAGCTTGTCGCCCTTTTTCTTCGTTTCTAGCTGTAAGGTACACAGCGCCATCGAACTTCGCACATAAGCCTTTGACGATTTCAAATCCAATACCTCTATTGCCACCGGTGACTACTGCTACTTTGGTTTCCATTTTGTACATAAAATTTTGAATCTTAAAATACTACGTTATAAAATAATATTTATCACCAAAATATGACATTCCTTCCTACTTCCCCGGTCATTCTTATTTATTTCTTCAAGTACTGACACCTGGTGGCGAGCTGGCTGACACCCTGGTTGACATTTGACGTATCGTACATGACATTTCTATTTTTTTTTTCAATAAACAGTCAAAGGCACGATCTCTTTAAATTATATGCCACCATGAAATCAAATTTCAGCATCTCTTGCAAAATAAATTTTTTCATGTAATTTTCTGTGAACCAAGAGAAAATCTTTGTTCATTTTTTATAATAAAGAAAGATAAAAAGCAAACAAAGCTATAATCACACTGACTGAACTACTCTTTGACACTCAAGGCAGAGGCGGCGGAGCGATGCGGAGGCGGTACCGGTTGTACGTCAAGGGCAAAGATATCGACACGGCCAAAGTTGCAAAAATATGTATACACGGCCTTAATGTTAGGTGCATAAAGTCGTGTATACATATTTTAGCAACTTTGGCCGTGTCGATGTCTTTGCCCTTGACTGTAATATTAGAGCTAACGTGAAAGAGGCTGTGTGACTTGTTAACGTTACCAAATTCACATTATAAGTAACGTTACGTAACGGTAAAATCGTAAAAATACCTTGTACTGGTATTCAATTATAACGTTACTTGATAAATTAACATTATGGTAACGTTACCCAGGGTTGGGCAGTATTTGAATTACTTGTAATTAAAATACGTAATTGAAATACAGACAGATACGAATTTGGTATTTGTATTTCAATTAAGTAATTGAAGCAAGCAAGTGCTTAAAATGTAATTTGTAATTCGTATTTTAAATACCTGACGCCGAGGTATTTTGTAGTTAGTATTTCAAATACTTGTGGCTTCAAAATACATTTTAACCAAATTTCAACAGAAATTCATTTAACCTTCATTTAGCGATCTTACTAATGGGTGCATTCTGAAGAATAAAGCGCTCGATAGCTTTCGTAAAAAAACATGAAATTATGATAATTTATTGAATCAGGCGGTCCGTATCAATAAATTAAAAGAAGGGTGAGCAAAGAAATTCTTTTAGTATATAATGCCTGGGAGCAGCGCAAAATTAAAATCGTGAATGCATAATATAATCCGTAAAATATAGCAATTCTTAAAAAAAAAAATTTGATACAATTACATACAAGCACATAAATATCGTTATTGAGTACATTTAATAGCATTAACAAATGTTCTTATTTAGCAGAATGACGACCAGGGCCGCTGTAATGCAAAATTGAGAAGTAATCTTTTAACGATGCTTTTAAATTAACGTTAACTTTATGTGAACAGCTTATCACGTTAAATTTTTTCTACCGGTTTTTTTTTAAGTAACAGTACATCGTTTAACGTTAATTACGATTTAACGTTAAATCTGTTTGACAGAGGTAACATTACCAACTTTTTACCGGTATTTGAAGCCCTGGTGTGACCTCTTTCACCGCACCGCTCCATCGCCGCCCTTACTGTTTCTATAGTCTGTTTATCCTAACATGATTCAAATGACAGATGCCAAACTTGAAAATACAAACTGAAATATAGATGCACAGAAAAACCAGAAAAATAAGACCATCACTGGGAATCGAACCCAGGTCCTCGGTATTCCGTACCACCTGGGTTCGATTCCCAGTGATGGTCTTATTTTTCTGGTTTTTCTGTGCATCTATATTTCAGTTTGTATTTTCAATTTAGGTTTTACGAGATGACCGTAAAAGTAAAAATTTGGAATTGAAATAAAAAATACAAAAAGATTCCAAAAAACCAATCTTAAGATGCCAAACTGACGTAACTAGTGTCCCTCCTACTGTTTCATGGAAGTTTAAATCGTGTCGTGCGATACGAAGATCGACCGCGTTACAGTCGAACAATGAGGGTTTCTTGACAAGCGAAATATCGCTAGATGGCGTTAGTATCGTGAGGTCTATTTGTCTGTAGTCTTGCTTGTCATTGGCTCATTTAATTCTATTTATCACTTCCACATTGTTAAAAGCTAGCTATGTTGATCAAATTGATGTTGCTCCGTTCAACCTCTTTGAAAGTGTCACCACCACAGGCTAAAGACCTAGGGGGCTACTACGACATTCGAAGTTCGCATCGCGCCGTCCCTGTCACTCTCGTATTATATAATATTAGCGATACGGGTTTCACAAAAAAGCGTTATTTAATATATGGCTGTATTTTCATCTCACAAGTCTTACAACTCGCTCTGTTACATTCTCATTACAAATTCACTCTGTTACACTGTCAGATTAAATAAAAAAGGAACTAGAACATAGAAGGAACACGAATCTTACTTACGTAAATGTTGACATGTTCAAGCATTTAACATCATAAATATGACAATTCTCAACTTCTCCTTTAGCTTCCTTTTGTACTCAATTGTGTGTTCAAGGAGTTTGATTGATACACGGTACACCACTATTTTTATAGCTTTTACACTGTAACTTACGAGCCCCAAAAAATGCGAATTCATAAATAGAACGTAACGTAACTAAAAAAAATATTACAAAACATAATCTCTAAAATGCACAGATTTTAATGTGAACCTACCATATTTACATAACTTAAAACTTTAGCAAAAAATCTTTTTGTTCTTTGTCAATCAGATCAAAATAATTCATTAATTACACATCTTAAAACAATCACACAGTAATAAGCCTTTTATTCTTATATCTAGTCAATCTTCACTGCTGCATAAATTTTTCTGATAAAGGTGTAAGCAGCAAAAAATCCAATTGTGCCAGTTAACAGCCAAAACGTAAGCACCATGAGGCCTAAAAGTAATACATGAAATAAGTGTCAAGTACTTGTTCACAACATGGGTGTACCCGGAGGGGGGGGGACGACGACTAAGGGGAGGACACCTGTCCCCTCCTAGAGCTATAGCACACTACACAAATGTTTTAGTGGTAAAATTTTACGTTTTTAATATGAGTTATAGAAATGGTGCGGAGTACTGCCTTTTCGCAACGTAACGTTTGGCAACCTGTTTCATTTCGCAAACTAAAACTGTAAATATTTCAGGATTTATTTTAGGGCCATCGTGTAGAACCCTTTAGGTTAGGTTAGGTTAGTTTTATAAAAATCCTGAAATATTTACAGTTTCAGAAATATTAAACAGTTGGGAAATGAAAAGTTGCGAATTGAAACAGGTTGCCAAACGTTATTCGCCGAAACATTAGTAAACCACATGGTGCGCTGCCCGCCTTAACTATGTATCACATGTCACTATATTGCGTTACACAATTAATAAAAAATGTCATTGCGGAAGATCCGCGAAGATTACTTTTGAACCAAAGGTCCAATTAAACTGTTACCTATACATCCATTGCGTAACGTAATAAAGCAACTGTGTTGTTTTACTTATATATTGTATGTTGAATTACTTTAGTATCTATAAGAAACTCCTGATTTACCCCTTTGATCTGGAGCTAGGTACACCCATGGTACCAAATTTAATTTACAATCACTCATTTTATTTACCTGTGTAGCCAATATAAAGCAATGTGGGTATAAATTCAGTGATTTCCAACTTGGTGAAGAAGTAGAATATCGAATAAATTAAAATGTACACAGCTGAACCACCTGACACGATAAAACTTTTCCACCACCAGTGATAATCCTGAAATTTGATAAAATAAGTATTATACAATTACGATATAAGTGATACAATTTTAATGGGCATTGAATGATAAATGGGGCTCATCACCTCAGAACAAGAGGGCTTGGGCCATAGTTCCCACGCAGGCCCAGTGCGGATTAGGAACTTCACACGCACCATTGAATTGCTTCGCAGGTTTGTGCAGGTTTCCTCACGATGTTTTCCTTCACCGCAAAGCTCGTGGTAAATATCAAATGTAATTCCGCACATGAATTTCGAAAAACTCAAGAGGTGCAAGCCGGGGTTTGAACCCACGACCCTCTGGTTGAGAGGCGATAGGTCAAAGTCAAACCACTAGGCCACCACGGCTTCTCGCTAAGAGGCTTATTTGTGGTTAAATTAGAAAGTGTGTTTGAAAAACATTGACTGGCAACTATTTTGCCTATTCTACATATACTAGTGATGTAACGAATATTCGCATATTTTTGCATATTCGCATTCGCATTCGCAAAATTTCTGCGAATGTTTTGCGAATATCAATATCAGAAAAAAAATACAATTATTAGATAGGATTAGATAGGTTAATAAAATCAAAATACATTATTTTCTTATGTTTTTTGTACAAAAAAAAAACTTAATCTCGTAATCACATTATCAGTCTTCACTTAATCATTTGGTATTATTATTTATTTATTAACTTTGCGATGCGTTCGTATAAACTGGGTAATTCTCCGAACAAAATACAAACGGAACACACTTTGTTCGAACGAGACTGCCATAGACAATTTGGCGCCAAAACGAAAAACTCAATATTCGCATTCGTGAATGTCGGTAGCAGATATTCGCATTCGCATTCGCGAATGTCGGTAGCAGATATTCGCATTCGTATTCGCGAATGTTCAAAAAATGACATTCGTTACATCACTATCCTATATCAATGCAAGGATTGAATGTAAATACAGGGGTCCTCAGCATGTAGCACAGTAAGGCACCATTTCAATAGCTTCTTCAACCATGATCAGAACAAAATGTAAATGAAAAGTTTTATCAAATAATATTTACCTCACCACACAGCTGGAAGTATACCATGACAATTGAGATTTGTGAAACTGACACCACCAATATGCAAAATACGAGGAATAAAAATCCAAATAGGTAGTAAAACTGATTTTCCCATAATGCATTGAAGATAAAGAACAGTTCTATGAACACAGCTCCAAATGGCAGGATCCCAGCCATGAGTATGCTGAAAAAAAAAACTAATTAAACTCTAATTACTTATATGATTTTATTGGATCAATTTGATTTACATCTGTCTGCAAAGTTTGGCAGATGCAAACCTACAGAAATTGTGAAAAAGGAAAATCAATTTATAGCACTTAAATTTTTTCTGATTACAAACTTATATTTTACAGTTTAATAATCAACCAGGACCAGGAGGTTACAAAAATACTCTCCTTATGTCATGATGAAATAAACAGTAATTTCTAAGAGTTATATTGGATTCTAAATAATAATGTTTTATGTAAAACATAACTTACCACACCAACACATTCATGTACCACACTTGTTCAGGTACTTTCCTTGGTATAAAATTTGTCCTTACAGGATGTTGAAATGCTTGGTTCTGATGACATCCAATATAATATCCCAAATACACTAATGGGAGCGAGATGCAAAACCATAAGCACAATAAAGCCATCATAGTTGAAAATGGTACTGCACCACTGGAATGTTTGCCCATGATGAAAAAGTTTAAAAAGAAACAGGTGCCAAAGACAATAGCCGGGTATAGTGTTGCAGTTAGAAATGCTGCTTGCTTCCATTGTTTGCCTTTCATTGTGCTGTACAGACGGGCAGAATAGTAGCCTGCTATAAGACCCATGAACACATACAGAAATATAGCAGCAGTCATCAGAGCGCCTCTGCTAGCTGGCGATAACATTCCCAGCATAGCCACAACTGAAATATTTTAACATTAGTTTTAGTTGCGATAAGCAAAATCATTTTGTTCCAACTGATAAACTATTTACATTACAAATTTAATTACAATAGGTAATTATTAATCTACCTAATTATACATTTTTATTGAAATATTGTTATAGCATTCAACAGTGAGTGATATGGTTTTATTGAATACTCACAAATAGTAATGAGTGCCATGAGAAATACTTGAATGCCACTACCAATAACAGCAGCAAACAGCATTCTTTTAGGTGGAGGTCGAAACACATCTCCGTGAACTAACTTCCACCCTGTTTCCTCCATCATATCATCAATACTTTCATCAGAATTGTAGCGCGCAATATCTCTCCGCAAAGTCCTCACCATAATCATTGTTAATATTCCTTAAAGAAATTCAATTAATTTGTAACAAAAAAAATACTATTGTTGGCTGCTAGAAACAAATACTTAGCTTAAAACAAGCAGTTTCATGCCATCACTAATATTTACTAATGTAGCAATTAAATTTTTAAGTTACGTAACATTGATGATACAGCAATGCCGGGAAACCAACAATGGCTAATGCCGCATATCTGACTAGTCAATTTTTGCAGGAGTGTTAAAATTAAAATATCTTTGGTGTTTATATAATACCAGCCACAAAATCTCTATTTGCTACTTTTTGTAGGTTCCGTGGCATTAGCCAATGTTGGAAAACAAAGCTGCAGTAAATTTGAGTACCTGACAAGAAGAACAGCACAACAATGGAGTTGACAATGGAAAACCAATGAATTTGAACATCTTTCATTCCTAAATAAATGTCCCATCTTGAAGCCCAGCTGATATCAGATTCCCCCCACTCTACAGAATATGTGAAATACAATTTAGTGCCTGTATCTTCATTGACCAGCTGAGGTTTAGCATCTCCTGAGATTTTACAGGAATCATCTACAAAGATCAGTTCATCCTTATCCACTGACATTGTTTCCACTTCAAAACCAACAACTCTGTATGAATCCCTTAAAGAAAGAGAAAACAAAACAAATTTTACAGAAGAACATAAAGCTGTGTGTTAGCGTTTAAATGTATTCATTAACTTACTGACTGTGCTTGTGATATTTGAGAAGTAATTTTAAGTGATTGTTGATGTATGCTTTGCCTTTAGACATGAAGCCAAGCCTGTAGCCTTGTTCTATATTTCTCTCTGATGTCTCACTATTTACCACCCTTGTAGCTACTGGTAAATTATCAACTAACCTTAAAAACATAAAGACACTAATTAAGTTACTTATCAGAGCCAAATCATGCTCAAAAAATATAATAACAAATATTTTACTTACAAATGAACAAAGTATTCATGCTCAATCCGACTTGCCACTTTTTCGGACTCCTCAACACTCCAATTTATTGGATTATTCTTCTGATGACACAAAAGCCTACACTTGATCGTCTCAGCCATATGGACTTCATACGGTGTGTTTACAATTCTATCACCCCTCAATACTTCACCCAAATTTTCGGACTTATACACGAAGGTGCCATTTTTAGGTAAGCATAAAGGCAAAGAGTAATATTCATATGGCAATTGTGTATGAATACTAGTCATTTTTACTGCCTTTACCTCAATTCTTTGGCCTTTTCTAAACTCTACTGGAGCTACTCCCGGTACATAAAATCCATTACTAAAGGGAATGAGACTTATAATGATAAGCACGGAATGTACCTGAAAGAAAATCCGTATTATACTAACTCGATTGTGTGTATACATAGTTGTGCTTTGATTAGGAATCACAAATACTTACTATAATTTTTTTATCCATTTCTGATAATATTTATTGATAAAATAATACATGAAGTGACATCTCACATACATTCCGCATCTGATCCAAGGGTGACACTTTCAATTCAACACTATTTATTTACCGGCCGTACAATACCGACATGGAAATACCGCCATGATATTTCGTAAACACGCCCATGGAAACACTTGTGAGCAGCAGGGCTACTACGAAACTCGAAACTCGAAGTTCGTGTCGTGCCGTCCCTCTCGCTCTCGTAATAAATAGTGTAGGTGTCAGAGGGACCGCACGACATGAAATTCGAGTTTCAAGTTTCGTAGTAGCCCTGCAGTTTGACACCAGTAGCACAGAATATATAATAGTATAATATATAATAGATAGCTAGTAGTGTCAGCAGCAGCATACGACAAGAGGTTCGAAAATCGAAGTTCGTATCGTACCGTCCCTCTCGGTCTCGTATTAAATAGTACAAGTGTCAAAGGGACCGAACGACATGAACTTCGCGTTTCTAATTTCGTAGTAGCCCTGCAGTTTGTATGGGCGTGTACACGAAATATCGGGTCGGTATTTTCATTTCGGTATTATCCGTGCCGGTAAATAGTGTCACTTTGACCCACTATATCCACAGTCCACAGCCACACTCCACACTGAAAAATAAATAGGTAGGTAGGTGGTTCGCACAGTGGTTCGAATCCTAAATCCTATAAATGGGGGGACACTGAGTGACACTCTTTCCCGGCCTGGATAATACCGACATGGAAATACAGACCCTGTTTTTCGTGTACACGCCCATAGAAGCTCTTCAGGGCTACTACGAAACTCGAAACTCGAAGTTCGTGCCGTGTGGTCCCTCTGACACTTATACTATTTAATATGAGAGCGAGAGGGATGGTACGATACGAACTTCGAGTGTCGAGTTTCGTAGTAGCCCTGCTTGTCAGTTTCTAGATGTACGTGTACACACATAAAAAACAGGGCTGTTCATTAAGATATCTGTGTGCTACGAAATTCTAAAATCGAAGTTCGTATCATACCATTCCTCTTACTCTCGTATTAATTAGTGTAAGTGTCAGTGGGACGGAACGACACGAACTTTCATTTTCGAATTTCGGAGTAGCCCCGCTGCAGCTAGTTGGACATTGGTTGGTATGGTATGGTACCAATCTAACGCAGAAAGAAATAAAATAATGTTGCCAGCTAGCTAGCGTTGCCAATGCCAATGCTAATGCTTGCTAGCTAAGTCAAATTATACGAAGGAAAGGAGTTTTGTTTGTTCGTGTTCGTTTTGTTCGCTTATCCCAATAAAAATAACCTATACACCGCCACCGCGTCTATCAGGCTATCAGCAACTGAACGTCATAGTCATACAAGTAAAATACAATACATAGGCTCGGAGCAACATGGTTCAGGTGAGGAAATTATAAAATATAAAATAAATGTTCATGCCATTTAGTTTGTTAACGACACTGAGTTGTAATATGGACTCATATTCACAAGTCTGAATTAACAATTTTACATTACTTACTAAGTGTATTCCTATCCTAACTGCATAGCATAATTTAGAAAAGGGCTTGAGATCATTGTTGGTCATTGTAAATTGTCTCGTATTATATTAATTTAAATGATGTTTCCACAGGCAGCTGAAGAAACTGAGCAACCTGATCTGCCTCAAGCAATGAATTTAATGAAAGAAATGAACATGAATGTTCAACAAGTCTCGCAACTGGTGGACAGCATGCTGCTACGCGTGAAGAGTGGAGAGATCACCACGGACAAAGGCCTGAGTTTCTTAGAAATGAAATATCAAATGCTCCTCAGTTATTTGATCAATTTAACTTACATTGTGTTAAGAAAATGTTCTGGAGAAAGGATTGAATCAGATCCATCTATTGATAGGCTTATTGAGATACGCACTGTGCTTGAAAAGATTCGTCCTGTAGATTCTAAATTAAAGTACCAGGTTGACAAGCTTGTTAAGACGGCAGCAGTTGGCTCTACAACTGAAGAAGACCCACAATCGTTCCGTGCAAATCCTGCTAATTTATTAAGCAAGATTGATGAGGATAGTGATGATTCCAGTGATGCCTTAGATGACGATAATAAGAAAGACACAAGCAAATCAAATGTTTATGTTCCTCCAAAATTAGCAGCCGTACATTTTGAAGAGAATTCTGCCAAGATTGACTATGAAAAGAAAAACAAGGAGCGGTCAAAGAAGCTCCTCAATTCAAGTGTTATGCGTGAACTTCGCGAAGAGTATTCTGAAGCTCCATTGGAAGTTACCACAGGAAATTATGTGAAGCACTCAATATCTAAGCAAGAACAAGAGAGAGTTGAATATGAAGAAAACTACCTTACAAGACTTCCAGTATCAAAAGCTGAGAAAAACCGTAGAAGAAGGATGACAACAGTTGGAGTTTTGGCAGATGAGATTACAGGGAGTAGCAGTAATCGGGTCTCACGCAAACATAAGATGAAGTCTAAGAAGGGCAAAGGATTTAAGAAAAGGCGCACTCATTAATATTTTTGTAAAATAATACTTGTTCTTTAAATATGTAGGTATTGTACTAAATAAGATTTATGTTGTTTTACAGATTAAGAGAAAATTGCATTTAAATGTTTAATTTGCTTTACATATAATTTATAAAAGCTTCTTGTAAGCTACTCATCATGTGTTCAAAATAATTCAACAGGGTAAAATGGATTATAACAGATTGTATGGTTTGCACATCACTTGAGTGGCCTTATAAAATGGTAAAAGTATAGTTGTTCACCCTTCATAGTTTTCAATGGTTTAGCAAGGCAATTTAAAAATCATAATTCTTTGTATTTGGTTTGGTCAGTGTGATAATTTTCAAGAAAAATCAACAAAATAAATAATTCATCAAAAACAGATAGTTAATATGGCCATAATAAGATAATATCTATTCTGTTGACCTATCATGCATCGGTAATTATGAAACATAACAATGGTATACTATAAAAGTTTGAATAAGCACAAACATGTAGAAAGATGCAAAAATCTATAAGTAGGTCTACATTTATATCTTTGAATATATTAATGCATCAGTGTCATCGTTGTTGTTTCTTTAAAAAAATATGGCTCTGTCCATCAGAGGACAATTTTGCCAGTGTCTAGTAGTTTTTGCCGTTGTACGGTAAAAAAATTCTAGAAAACGAAATATGAGAGGTAATGGTGGATGAACGATGGCCGAAACTAATCAGTGTCATCAATAGGCCTGATTTATGAAGGATATTTTGGCACTTAAGAATAAGCAATTGAAAAATTAAAATACATATAGGTATGTAATTGTTTTATGCTAATTTAATGATTGTTACAACAGCAACAGAAATATTAACAATTCATTTAGGTTGAATGTTTCCCAATACCTACATCATGTTAATTTGTTGGATTTAAGTTTTGATTTTCGTTGTGTTTTTATTAAGTTCATTGTGCTCGTTTTTATTATTTTGTCGTGACATAAAGTTTGATTAAATATCGTTGGCGTTTTTATTGTTGTTTAAGTTAATTTTGACGTCGGGGAAGCTTTGGAGGCAGGTGGCAGGGTCGAAGGACTGGTAGCGGAAGAGCCGGAGCTGACGAATGTGTCCGATGGGCGTGTGGGTGTCCAGACATTGGTAGTCGCCGCGCGGCGGGGCCGTGCCGTGGTTGTGCGTGAGATCCGAGCGAATCACCCGATTCAGCAACCACGTCGGCGTTGACATTGTCAGCTGGAAATAAAGCATAGATAGATATCTCTAGTTCTGGCTTGGTCGCAATCATCTTTAGTCGTCAATATTGTCTCTCTAATGTGATGTGATGGTATTGTATAATGTTGTGGACCAAATGATAAATCGGTCATTTTTCATAATGCCGGGGCAATACTATATGTACGATGGCAATTTGATAATAACTCTTCAAATAATTAAATTTCTCGGGCATTATAAGTACATAATGTCTATCAACTACTGGGCAGAGTAATTACAATATGTGCTTCATTATTATTATTTATATTTTTGACGTAAAAATCCGTCGTTTTATAGATGCATTTAACTATATAATTAAATCATCGCATCGTCATCATCATCCCAGCCTATATGTCCCACTGCTGGGCACAGGCCTCTCAGGATGAGGGGGCTTGGGCAGTAGTTCCCACGCAAGCCCAGTGCGGATTGGGAACTTCACACACACCATTGAATTGCGTCGCAGGTTTCCTCACGATGTTTTTCTTCACCGTAAAGCTCGTGGTAAATTTCAAATGTAATTCCGCACATGAATTTCGAAAAACTCAAGAGGTGCGAGCCGGGGTTTGAAACCAGGATACTCTGCTTGAGAGCCCATAGGTCAAACCACCACGGCTTATATAATTAAATATCTATCAAAATCTGTAAAGTAAGTTATACATATAATGGTTGAATTCAATTCTCGTTCTCGCTGCGCTCGTCGTTGCACCTAACTTCCCGATTGATTAAATCAGACTGCAGCGAGCCAAAAATCAGATTGTAATCAAATAGCCCAACGATCATGTAGCAATATTCATAATGACCGGACAATGTGATAAATAGAATAAATATGACTGCCCGGTATAGCTTGTCATTATTCATAATGCCCGGGCAGTTTAAATAATGGCCTTATTAATCACTTGGTACCATCAGCCAAATATGTGGTCTACCACTCTAAGGTTGATAAGCGTTTGCACGTCATAAAACAATAATGCCAATAGACGTGTCTGTCAACTTGAAAGTTCGACTTTAATTCATTTGATAGGAACTTGTTTAAAAATTGATAGACCACTTATTTGGCTGATGGTAGGTACATACCATAGCATATAGGTACATATATTTAAATCCCGATCCCGCGGGATTAGCGGGATAAAAATAGCCTATGTATCTTTCTCGGGATCTATATCTACATACCAGTTTTTGTCGAAATTCTTTCAGTATTAGCATGAAAGCATAATAAAATATAGACAAACAAGAGGATATTAAGATAATGAATACTAGGATTTCTTGATGTTGACGTAATTTAATTACTTACCGGCTTAGTCACACACGGGAAGGGATTCCTGTAATCGTCTTGTTGCGTAGACATATAGTCCATTACACCGAATTCAGGCGGCAACTGCGCTAAATTTGCGCTCTTCATTAATGTGTTCCTCCCCGGAGTGCTTGAAAATTACAAATAATCGCTTTTACAATACTATAATCGGTCTAACATCGTGCGTATTGCGTATTTGCAGCGGAGATTAAGGACAAGGATAGTGTGTGGGGGAGAGGCTACAATAGTCTCTCTTCCGGCGGATGATATGCCTGGGGATCGAACTCCCAAGGGAGAGCGTCGAAGTTGTAGATATATGCGTCCGAGTCACAGTATATAAATAAGCTAAAGCTAAGCTTTAGCTTATATAAATTATATACTTGAGTTGAGAACCTTCGATGCCGCGATGTAGAATTTGGAGTTTCTATTCCTCACTAGATGGCGCTAAGAGTCGCTACAGTAAGTATACAGTGTAGGTAGATTATCAAGATATGTAGGTACGTAACGTACCCTATACTCCCTGAATATAATAGTCGTGGATGGGTACTTACTCGGTACAAGGGTAAGAAGTAAAATTAACAAGGGGTTTGAACGAATAAACAGGATCAGTTTTAGTAAAGACTTGAGCGAGCATGTGCCGGGTTTCCGTCATCCCTGTTCCCTGGTCTTTGGTGCCCCAGCGGTTGTAGGTGCTCATATGATTGCTCAATTTATCCCGATAGACATAATTATCTTTCGTTTCAGCATGGGTGGCAAAATCCCAATTCTCTACTTTAGTCTTCGGGCTATACAAATTTTTTGAGAATAATATTTGTTGAGGCTTTTTCGCCATTGGGTTTTTAGTCCTCATTTTCACAGGTGATACCTATTTAATTAAAGCAGATCAAGTGTAAACGTAAAGTATTTAAATTTATTACAATTGTATTCGTTAAAAAGTGGTTAAAAGTATTCTTGTAGAATAAATATATCTTATATGATATGAAACTATATTTTTATGAATGTCGACGTAGTAGTGATTTTATTATGTCAAACACATGTCAATGTCAAGCAAGCAAGGCAAAGACACATGCGAAAGTATTTAGATCTACGCTATTGCCGCACTCACACTCAACCATGCAGGTGGGACCCCGCTGCCGTTGTTGTTGCATTAGGTACAGTCGAATGTAAAAATATATATACAGCCATAGCGTCAAAATATGTATACATCCACCTTATGTTTAGGGGCATACAGGTGTAAGTACCTACGTAAACCACCAGAATCTGGTTGCGTTGCTCTGTTGGTTGAGTTCGAAAAGCGTCAGTGTAGTGTGGTGGTGGTGATAGATGGGTTTTTATGATTTGTGTGTGTTCTTACAGTGTGAAGATGGAGGAACTGCATGAACACACATTTTTTGCAATAGCGTATATGTGAGGCCGAGGATGTATGGACATAATGTCGCGTCTGAGCAATAAAAGTAATGTTTCAGTTCATTGATATGGACCTCAGCAAAGTAACGCCTGATTCAATAAATAACTATTACTTACTCGTATCTACGCGTTCAAACTGTGCGGGCCGTAAAAAAATCTGCGCGTGCGCTGGTCATTGCACGAGTCTGCGCATTAAAACACGTATAGTGTGCCTAAGAAAATACATAAAAAAAACAGAGTACCTTGAAAAATCCTAAAAAGAAGAAAACAGTCTACTTAGTGAGCTAGAACTCTATTAAGTAGCTAACTTAAAGCTCAACAGTCGGGACCCGCAGAGAAGAGTTATGTAGGTAGGTAGGTACTAAGAGTTTTTGAGATGGTCACGATTTGAATGGGTCCCGACTGTTGATCTTTAAGTTAGCTACTTAACAGAGTTCTGGACCACTAGACTCGTTTTCTTCATTTTAGCAGGTAACTATTATTTTAAGGCAGTCGGGTGTTTTGATTTTTTCATTTATTGTTTTATTTCACACTTTTTGATATAATTTCTGTGAAAATGGTAGATTTAAACTACCTACCTATTATAACCCATATATATTTAGAATGGGCTAATATTAGCTTTCATTTGATCTCTACTCGATAGGTTTGAATAAAAAAAAATTGAAAACCCAATTGGGCGCCAAAAATCCGCTATTTTTATTTTTTAAGAATATCATGTACCCAGTGTCACTCGCGTCATCAAGACGAATTCAACGACGTATCACTTATCAAAAGCGGTGCAGCCGTTGAGTAGTACGTAGGTATATTAGAATAAAATAAATTAAACACACATTTTATAAATGAAAACAAACTTTTAAACAGGCAAGTTTAAGTTACTAGTGAATTCTGGGCAGAGGCGTGGCCACATCACCCTGCAGCGCTAGCTGTTCCGCCCACAATTCCTCGTCCTTCAACCGAATGCTTTCCTCCACACACGTGATGAACGCTTCGAAGAATTCATAAAATGTTATTTCTATTTCTAAATCCATTATTTGTCCCTTTTCCAGGAGTTGTGGAAATATTAAAGCGAATATCTTGATGACCGTTTTGCATGGCAGATTCCCGAAGTTAAAGAGTTTCAACTTTGGGGTTTCCTCTTCTGGCTCTTCATCTTTAAGATGATCCAAGTCGTTTTCTGTAAGAAGATAAAGTAAATACAATAGTAGTAGAATTCGTTTCACGCTATCCCGCGGGAACTATGCAATTTTCCGGGATAAAAACTATATCCTACGTCCTTCCCCAGGACTCAAACCTATACCGAATTTCATCTAAATCAGTTTAGCGGTTTAGACGTGAAGAGCTAACAAACAAACAAACAGACTTGCAAACTTTCGCATTTATACTTACCAGTGACAAAAGTGAATTCGTCTCCAAAAATGTACGCATTGCGTCCTATAGGCATGCAGGAGTCGGGTGCGTCAATCAGAGGCGGTTGGGGGTTGTCCAGATCATGCGCCGGCCGCCGCGTCGCGCACAAAAACGCACGCACGGTGTGCGGCTCGCCCACACTTCGGTACAAGGCGTACACGCTCTTCAGAGGCACGGTGCTGCCGTAGCCGTTAACTAGGTGACCTACGTTGTAGTGGAATTACATGTTAGAAATTACCATCAAAATGGAATAGGTTATCTACAATTTTTTAAAGAGGCAATCCTATTATATCGTTTAAGTATATTGAAATCAATGATAACGTACGAATGTCGCTTGCGAGGATTTCCCGCTAGATATCCGTCACAAAAACTTGGTGTGTGTGCATGTGCAGTGTGAAATTGGACAACGTTTGGCGACAATTAATTCGCAAATTAAAAAATAGTAACTTGTCTCGAGAAGACAATGGGAAATTACGCCGTGTGATTAAAGCTCCGAGTTGGCCGCACACATCCTGGTTTGACGAAGACACGGATTCGATTCCCGGCGAAAGTATTTCTTTTCTGGATTGATCATGTGTGTTCTAGTTACAGTATATTTAAGTAAAGTGTAAAGGTTACAAAATAGAATTTGTGAGACCATACCTTTGCGGCGATTAGCCCCAGGTAAAATGTCCCTTTCCATAAATTCTCTGAATGCACTTGCCAAAATCGTGTCAGGTTTTGTGCCAGGAAAGTGTCTCTTTGCGTACAACTCAGTGGCAACTGAGATCAAGCTGTGCAGAAACTGCCAAAAATATATCTTTTCAAATGGATTGTGTGGTGTCCTGGCTATCCAAGCAGGGTTTTTAAAGAATATGTTATCTATTTGGACAAAGGTTAAACCTTTGTCATGCATATTGCAATCAAAGTACAATTGCCAAAGATACATGCGGATGAGAACGGGAGTAAAATGAATTTCCACGTTGTTGCAGATCGTAGCATAATTGTAGTAAATATGCCTTAATTCAGTTTCGTAGCACTTCAGGGATTTGATTAGTGACGTCTCTTCGAAATTGATTAAATCCTCTATGTTTATCTGGGCGGTTGCTACCGAAACATCTTCTTTACGGCTGCTTTGTTTATAAGCACCATCGCCTTCTAGGCCTTTGTTATTTTCAATAAACTCGTTAATAATGACTGTTCTAACTTCAACTTGCCTATCAAAGTTTTTCAACGCCTGCTGAATGTGATAAATGAGGCCCACAGTGCTGTCACATATATCGAATGTGTACGGTTCTCGTATTTCTGGGTATTTGCTGTCCCGGAAGTTCTGTGCGTAATCGTCATCTTCGGGCCCTAGGTTATCATCGATAAATAATTTCTTATGCTGAATTATCAGTCCATTATTAGTGACGAATTTTCCAGAACCATGTTTCATGTTATCCTTAAATTCGCCTTTGTAATGTGAGCCCTGGCCGAGACCTAAATTGAGTACACCATAGCCATTTCGTTTTCCATTATTCCATTGGCCCCGAAAGGCACTGATCGATGGCAGTGACATCGTGTTATTATAATACGCATCCCAAATGTAAATACCGCAACCAGACATAACGCCATTTTTCCAAGTTCCTCTATAAAACTACAATAACGTTCAATAAATTATTTATCAAAATAACATAAAATACAAATGTTCTATTGACCACAAAAATTTAAGTTGGTACTAATATACCTACTCCCTGCAACAATAGGCTAGATTTCTAAAAATATTATGTAAAATAATAAATCCGTCAGTAAGATTTAAAAAAATATCGGACACGCATTTGTTTTGACAATTAAACAAAAAATTATGACGATATAGTAAAGTCCCGCTGACACTTAAGCACGGCCTGACCTGACGCCACGGGTCCCCACTCCAGAACTTCGACGCGCTTCATCTTTGTGATTTTTTGTTTGATGGACAAAAGTAAAAATACTTACGTGTACACAGGGCCGTCTTTCACCTATTAGAGGCCCTACCCCGCCCCTATGCCCACAATAAAGCTATCGGTTATCGTTTGGTAATGGAGTAGGTACGGACTAGGGGGCCCCAATCCATCGCAGGGCCCTGGGCACGTGCCCAGTGTGCCCAGTGGGGAAGGGGCCTGCCGGTGTGCACAGCACACTATGTACTGTGCAGTAGTGATGTAACGAATGTCATTTTTTGATCATTCGCGAAAGCGAATGCGAATATATAGTTTTTCGTTTTGGCGCTAATTTGTCTATACCTTCCGCCGCCTAACTTTGCCTAAAAGTTCATTGCCACGACTAGAAACACAAAAACTATAAAGGTATAATTCCAATAATTGAATAGGCACTAAGTATACCGGTAAGCGATTCGAACACAATCCGGGAGTAACGTAAAGTCGTCGCAAAAAAAATGTATCTCAAAAATGCGTCAAAACTGAGTATTAAGTAATGAACTTTTAGGCAGATTTATATTGCGCGTGGTATATGGCAGTCTCGTTCGAACGAAGTGCGTTCCGGTTGTACTTTGTTCCGAGAATTACCCGGTTTATAGGAACGCATCGCAAAGTAAATAAATAAATAATACCAAATGATTAAGTGAAGACTGATAATGTGATTACGAGATTAAGTTATTTTTTTGTATAAAAAACACAAGTGTTTTTTTTATGGTATAGGGGGAAAACGGGCAGGCGGATCGCCCGATGGTAAGCGATTGCCGTCGCCTATGGACACCTGCAACACCAGAAGAGTCACAAGTGCGTTGCCGGCCTTTAAGGTACGAGTACGCGGAGAAATGAATGTATCTTGATTTTATTAACCTATCTAATAATTGTATTTTTTCTGATATTCATATTCGCAAAACATTCGCAGAAATTTTGCGAATGCGAATGCGAATATTCGTTACATCACTACTGTGCAGTCTTTGATTCTATTTATTGTGCAGTATTTTCTGATACCTTATCTGACTGATAGACTAAATAGAATATTGTTTTTTCCAGGAAACACCCAATTATACATATACTAGTGGTATATTGCACGATAGTGTAGGAACTTACATCATGATTAGGCCAAATCATCAAACCTCGGCCCTCTCTAACGTATTGTTCCCATTCGCCTTTATATCCACTAGCTTCGCAGTACTCACGTGATCCAAGTCCGTGACGTACATTCTGTGAAACGCAGTCACATAAATAAATTTCCTACTTATGTAGCTCTATGTAGGTAGAATAGGGTAGACGACACCGTAAAACGCGGATGTAGTAAAAAATCACTAAGTATTTTAGACCTGAAAAGAAAAACCGGCCAAGATTTGCACTTTAAAGTTGAATATTTCGCAAACAGATCACTGAATCGAAAAATCGTATTGGCCTCAATGGCTATGGAACCCTAAAAATCAGATTCATTTTTAATTGACTGCAAAATTAGATATTCAGATGATTTAAAAGCTATATGTAACTGGCAAATAAGTAACGTCGTGACTAGCTATTTTTGATGTACCTACAAAATCTATGAAAACATCGGTATTCCCTTGTCTTGTCGATTTTTTTTTTTTGCCTACTTTCAACTTTTGTTATAGTGAATAGTTTGTCTAGAGTCAATTTGTATAATTTCATTATTCATAATTTTTATTGTCGAATTTTCATTTTTGATCATTTGCGTAACTCTTGTTTTGTCGAATATTATTTTATCGAAAACTCACTTTTTCGATTCTTATTTTAACAGTTAATTATATCAGTCGTTTAAAGATAAAGCGTTTTATTCAATTGAAGAATGTTTAAAATAATAATTGTCATTATCACACGGTTACATTGACTATATAACTATTATTCAATTTACATTAGTAATTTATACCTATTACAAAATTAATTGTCTTTTTAGTGAATTTATTTAATAAGTTAATATTTGCATGCCAATGTTTTTGGTTAGACGTACCGTGTCATTGCACATTAACACATTTATAAAACCACTTGTTACCAGTCTAAAGTAAAATAAATTATTTCATTATTTCATCTCATTTCACGAATCATCATATAGCTGAATAACATTTTAACTAAAATCATTTTGAATGACTGGTTATTAGATCGAGTTATTAGGTTTGACCAGGGAACCCTCGGTTTTATAATACTAAACTTTTTTAGAATTAACTAACGTTAGCGGAATGTATTCGGATTAACCGTCATTAGAATAAATAAAACAATGCGATGTGTTAGACAAAATATAATTAGGTCAGTCAAACATTATACGAAATAAGCTTATACTAAATGAAATTATGCTACTTGTATGTTAGACGAAATATAATTATGTCAGTCAAACTTTATACGAAATAATTTTATACAAAATGACAGTTAGGTCATTTAAAAATAGGCGAAACAAAATTATGTAAAGTAAGTTATACACAAAATGACTTTCACTAAAATGAAAATTAGGTAAAATGAAACATTAGGTTAACCTACCTACCTTAAGGGCTACCCGAGGTTTTCATCGATTTTTGACAAGTTTTTAATCGTATCTCCTACTTTTGCACTAGGTACAGATAGAATTATAAGTCAAACGGTTATCGGTTCATCAATCTTTTATCTCCATTTTTGACTACCGGATTTTGAAAAAAATTAATAGATACTTAATTTTGTATGTTTTTTTAACATTGTCTAAAAAACACTTATTTCGTATCTCTATTGACGTGAAAGATCTAACAAATACGAAATCTACATATTTGGGTTCGTCTTTGACGTCTCTAAAATCGTGTCGAGGATTTTCATTTGAAATTAACACAAAAGTTATGGCCAGGAAACCAGTTTTTTGGCCTAAAATTGTTAAACTTTGATGCCAAATATCTCGAAGACAATTAACTTTGAAGTAAATATGCGATACTATATTGCTTAAAGCCGTTGTTGTTAATATAATAAGCCACAAAGAACATTAGAAAAGTAAGGAATTCAGATCGAAGGTCATTGGGGCATGAGATCCCCTTAAGTAATATTAGTTTATCTAAAATTAGACAAACTGAAAATAGGCAAAAAGTTGTTAGGCAAAACAAGGTACAACAGAAAAAATCGCGTTTGGACACCTCATGAAGATTAAAAAGTTTTTGTCATAGTGAAATAAACGGATAACTGTCGTACCATGAGAATCGCCCATTTTTAAATATAGGATGACGTCTTTAATCGAGTTTAGCTCGACATGTTTCGGACATTAGCACTCTACATTTGACAATAATAATAAAAATGACGATGACAACGTGGGTAGTTAAGCGCCGGTTTTAGTAGACACCATGGCGTGTGCTCCGAGAGGAAAAGCTACGAATTACTTAGTTCAAAACTTGTCGAGCTAAACTCGATTTCAGAAGTCATCCTTTATTTAAAAATGGGCGATTCTCATGGTAGTTTCATGTTCCAAGTATCTACGTATTAGGTACTAAGAAAAAAAACTGAGAGGAGTGTAAGCCGATTCTTGCGATATATCTTGTAAAGATGCTATCGAAGAAACTGAATTGTATCAGCTGGTAGAATATTTTTGCTGCAAATGTCACGTTAAGATTCTATATACCTACCTGCCAAAGTAGTCACCAGTTAATTTGTTTAGAAAGGTTTTTCCTCACATCATAGAATGAAAACTGTATTACTTACCTAATATTTTCGTGGGCTCTACGGCTCTACCCTGGTACGCGATTCAGTTTCTTCGACTACCTAATAAAACACCTATATAAAAATCGTTTTTTTTTTCATATACGAAGTGAACAATATTTACTACTTACATGAACCCACTCTCCGTCGTAAGAGTTCTTGAAAGTTTTCGAGTAATAAATGACTCCTTTTCCATGTTTAGTGGCCAAGTGCCAACCGCCGGCGTAGGAGCGCTGTGCGCGGGAGTTGACGTACAACCCGTGCCCGTGACGCAAGTTGCCTGTGACATATTCGGTACAACCACTATCAGAAACAACGGATGAAACAAGTATTCTTAATCACGAGGAGAAAATTTGGTATCCTGACTGCTCCTAGGCATGCGGCAGGTGCCCCCCCCCCCCGAAAAGTAAAAAAATAACACCAATTTTTGCCGCCGATTTTAGGTCCGGACCTATAGGTATACCGGCTTAAGCGGTCTAGGCTTAAGAGCGATCTCTTAATAATAATAATAATAATAATAATGTTATCTAATATTTTATTGATACCATCAATCACTTAGGAGGAAACTAGAAAACGCAAGATTATTAGTTATTTCATCGAACAAATAGAATATTAATTTTGTGCCTACCAGCAAACTCGCCCTCGTACCACGTGTCATCCTTCCATTGAATCATTCCTTTTCCATTAATTTCGTTATCCTTGAATTGGCCCTTAAACATAAGTAGCAACTTAAGAAAACGTTACGGATCGCGCACAATGAGTAAGATTATCCAGAAAAGTAAGGATGGCTTTTTCAGATACTCGATTTGACTAGACATTAGGTTTTAGATCAGCAGCTTACAAAGTAAACGGTGCCATCAGCCCACTGAAAGCGGCCTTCTCCGTGCATGCACTTCATGGAGATGTTTCCTTCGTAGAGATTCCCGTTGCGGAAACGGACCAGAGCGCGCTCATCCGGCGCGGACCACCAGCTTTGGTACCCGTCGACCTAAAAGGTATAATTCCTACTTCACATTTTATTTACATATATTTTACTTGTTGTTCTGCTTTGTCGTACCTACATCGCGGCATCGGTTTAGAAAATAATTAATTAAGTACAGCCAGTTATCAATTTTTCAAATCGCACGCGGACAGTGCTACAAAATAATAGCTCTATTTAATTTTGTTAACTAATCGAAATGCTTTATTTACTGTACCTACCTGTAGGTATAAATATAAGTACTGGTTTATAGATATTTGAATGGTATTTTCGAGTGATCTGGTTTTAAACCTTATTCCCTCTCTTTTTACCTGACCAGAATCCGATAGATCTTCCATCTTGGATCGACTTCGCTTGCTTTTCGAGATTTTCGCTAAGAGGGGAAAGAAAAGATAAGGATTAAGGAGTGTGTTAATGTTCGTACGCTTAACACAATAGGCATTAAAGTAATAACGACAGTATGCACGCGTATTATTTATAATTACGCCTAAAAATAAATTTGTATCTATTAATTTATTTTAATAGGCATCTAACGTTAATTATCTTAATCAATAAAAACATAACATTTTTTTGCCAAATTTGTTATGCGATTTCATAATAGGAATATATATGCAAGGTAGGTATGCCACTTAAGGGAATTATACAGGGTGAAAAGTTGAGATGGGGCATTAGGATCCAATCATCCGATCCTGATTTTGTGCCTATGGGACTTAATTAGAGGTATTCATAGACAAACGAAAATATACATTTTTTCAATTCGGTTCATAAATGACGGAGTTCTGAGGTAACAGCCAAAAAAATACAACTGAATTAATAATCTTATCCTTTTCCTTTACTTATAAGTCGTTAAAGAACAGGCAGTCATAATCAATATATGACACGTCATAGAAACGTTAGATGTAAGAAGTGATCCGTCTGAACGCCAGTTGTCTATGCAGTTTGTGTATTTGACACTGCATCACGCGAGCCAACCAATCCCTACTTTGTTTCTGAATTTTAACTAATCAACAAGCACGTCTATTTGCAACCTTGAAATTGATTCGTAGGTATTTGAATCATAAGTCGTTTTGGTTTTAGGTATGGCCACTTTTTGTTCTGAGTTACGCTTCCTGACTTATTATTTGTTCAAAGTTCTCTACATACTGTTTAATTTTCTTTAAGCATAAAAGATTCATATTCGTAAAAAAACGACATGCGAAAGTTTCACTTTACAAAGTATACTTAGTACCTACCCTACGAACTGTATGGAAAAAGCTTTCTTTGATTTGTGGCTGTTCTAGTACTCTAAGCTTAGTTGGTCTCAAAGAGTGTTTTAATCCTTGATAGAAACGGGCATAAAAAAAGTCAAATCTGTCGACTTTCTCGCTTACTGTAAATTTTATCAAAAATCTGTGAATGTCGATTTTCATCATTCAAAAAGTTAGTAAAAGTCTCCTTTTCGCGTAGCAGCCTAGCAGCAAGGGATCTGTAGCTGCCCTTGCTGCCCCATCTCTACTTTCCACCCTGTATAATGAAACGATCATTGAACAACTATTTAACCAATTAACATAACTTATTTTGTAAGTATTTATGCATGATTTCGGGACGGATAGGTAACAAATATTTTAAAGGTGGTAGGTACAAATAATTGAAGTTTACCGGCAGTTTCTTTCCCTTTTCCTTTTTTTTTAGAAAAAGTTAATTCACTTGCTGTTTTCCCGAAATCCATGTTTGGAGTGCTTTCCTCGGCTTTCTGCTGTACAATCACCTCCCACGAATCCACGATTGTGTCCAGCATTGACTCAAAAAGCATGGTGACCAGCTCTTTTTGGACGGAACCTTTGGGACGAACGATCAAAGAGAGGGTGGATTCGCTGCAAAGGCGGGCGGTGGACTGCGCCCGAGCCGTAGACAGGCCCTCATCTCCTACATGCGAGAGTCTTATCCTTTCTGGCACTATGAGCGAACTGTCGCGGCGTGTTACAGTCCTTTGCGAATCTACGTAAAACATCTTTTAAAATTGTTTTTAATTATATCAATAAGTAATGTTTTTAATATATAACAATCAGTATCTCTCTATACGAACATTTTTAACTATCACATCGTTTGCGATTTACATATTATTATTTAAGATTTTTTATTACAGAAAACACGCAAATTACGTCAGTCAACACAAATCTAACAACGTAAATCATCGTACGTCAACAACGTCGTCAACGTAAATCTTTGACAGTATGATGGGTAGGTAGGTATACCTAGTGCCAACCACGAAGACGCGTAATTTTGTCAAAATAAGGCATTAATGACATTGTAATAAGAACCACAGCACGCGTCATCGTGAATGACTACCTATAATATTCGTGTTAACATTTCAATAATCATCAAAAAGTTTATATTCATTCAGTTTATTATAGTTTCCTGCATTCGCCAAATAAGTATATTGCGTGAATAAAAAAAATACGAAATACACAGTATTGTACACGGGTATTGTATATTAAATGCATTGCCATATTAATGTAGCTCTGGTAAAGCTTGGGTAGAGCAAGGAAAAAGCTGAGTGACATTTGTGCACAAAAAAATCTATTGTTAAACTCGGCTTCAAAATACGCCAATTACCCACGGCAACGATAATTACTTAATACACTTGGATAAGGTGATCTAACATGAAAACACAAGTTTAACTTTCAAATTGATGTATTTTAAAAAGTAATTTAACCTTGTTCTTTATTTTAGGCTTTTGATGGTCTCGATGACGGTAGCGGTATCTTCCCGAACCGCTCTTCGAAATATCACCAAATTCTTCTTCTATCATGTCACGACCTATTGATGAAAACATATTAAATACTTAGGTGTCAATGATAATATGGTGACCAAAATATATAGGTATATATAAACAAGTGAAGGTAGTGCATATAAAAATCTTAACCCCAGTTCCATAACTTCCAAGGTCTCCAAAATCGCCAAATCGAGGCATCCTGGTTGAGGTCAAGGCTGGAAGAATTGTCCAGGGGTTCGATGGGAATGTCATGATGAGGCAGGTCTCTCTGCAAAGACTCGTCATCCCCCCAACAATAGTTCATGAGACACAGAGCAGCACAGAAGGCCATTACCTAAGTGAGAAATTTGGTACTGATTAAAAAAAAAGAAGTTGTAGACTTGCGATTCAGAGTTCTTTCGTCCCTTCTGCTCGTTTCTTAATGATCATTTTTTTTCCGATTCAAAATAGTTCTTAACCTGCATTTGAAGACAACAATATACGCCGTTAAGCACAATTCTATTTCCCTGTTATGGAGAATCTCTATTTCCCTATGTACAGTCGCCATCAGATATATCGGAGCGGCCAAATTGATCAAAAATATCGATAAATGAACTTTAAATACCTTAATAATACGACAGGCAAAGCAGCAGACGGCAGGCAGGGATCGGCAGGTGCCGATATTTTTGAACAACTTGGCCGCTCCTAAATATCTGATGGCGACTGTACCTTGATTAGGTAGGTAGGTATGTAGGTACTTAATGGAAGCACGAGTTTTTTTTATACACTACTCACACTAGGCCACTATCTATTCTAAGTTAATACCGGTGTTTACCTACTAATGCCTCACGGTAAAAAAAAATAGGTTTAAATCTTCATAATTTATGATTAATGAAAAATTTAGAACTTTGTACTTAATACAATTTTGCCTTGTTATACATTATACATATAAAAAAACCCTCAAATATGCAAAGTGAGCTCCGCTACAGTTTACATAGTTTGCTACTTGTATATGACTACTACATGATTGCGATGCTATTTTACAATTTCGCTAGATATCAGGTCAAGATGTACCAATCTAAAAGTTAGATAGGCAAATTTTACAATAGGTACAGATACGATCTTTAATTTGGAACCCATGTCGTATATCTGTCATCTTGCATGACAATTCTAAGGATCTTTACACAAAAAGGATCACAAATTTAAAGATCGTCACCGTACCATAACATATTACATACAACTGTGAAAATAAAACAATCAATTCAATCCCAAATACTTTTTTACATAAATATAAAAAAAACCAGTTACATAAACGTGATCTACGTACTGAGAAAAAAGATGTTAGGTAGTGATAATCTTTCTACTCCAAGGCAGGAACTGTTTAATTTTCACAGAGATACTTAGGTTTAAGATCGTTCGCTTTGCTTTACCTTTGAACTCATTGTTTTATCGACGTCAGTAGCTAAACTACTAGACTCGTAAGTTAAACGCGTGAATGCGTAGAAAATAGATTCTCCTTCACTTATATTAACTTCCATAATTTGGAGCGGACGTTACATTGTGATATTTGCTAATGCGTTGGTCGTGAAGCAATGCCAATTTTAAACGATGGAATTAAACGATTTCAGTGACCCAAAATAATAATATTATTCTTAGCCAACTAATGACTTAATAATCGAAAGCAGTTGGTAATATGATCCACTCATAATCCATACATAAATACTGCAAGTTTATAGCAGGAGATGGAACGAAAGGTCCCTTTTCAAAACACTACTTATTCCGAGCTAATAAGTCCCACTTTGCTTTAACTTGAGCGTTTACTTAATTCACTTTTTTAGTAATTTATCAATCTGTTTTCTTGATAAGTTGCAATTATGGAATTCATTCACGTGAACGCATTCGAGCAGAAATGCAGTAATTTAACCTGTAGGTAGGTAGGTACCTGATATTTATCGAGTTGGGTAAACTGACCAATTAATTACTAGATAATTTGTATACCTACCTACACACCGTCGAATTAGGTAAATGGATCGCGTACTAGGGCGGAACCTTTTCACGATAATTTCTCTGAATGGTAGTCTGGAATGTCAACGTGACATTTGCACCGAAAAAATTCTACCCGCTGGCACGCGTTTCAGTTTCTTCGGCTGTGCCGGCTGTGCATAGATTTTTAATCCATCCACGCGGTTGTCATGCTCGGGATTCCAATGATCGAATTGAAGTAGGTATGCACAAGTAAATTGGCAAATGTCATATGTTAACTTAGCCGCTCGACTTTTTACGCGTTTCGACTTATTATATTTTCATCGCATTTTACTTATTTGCTTTCCTATATCCTCTTGTGCCCTCGGGTGCTTTATAAAGGACTAATTAACCAAGAATAACGGCCGAATGTACTTTATACATATCATTGAATAAATAATTCTAAGAATTTTGAAATAATATCCAAAATAACAAAGCTGGTCAGCCACGTGTAGGTCTTAAGCACTTAGTGTGTTAATAGTACATTGTGTCTTATGGGCGGTAAATAAGGAATTACGATCGAGAGTCTATTAGAAGCCCGAAGTCGAAGACTGACGGCTTTAATGAGTCGATGTTCGTAATTCTAGTACCGCCCGTGCGACATACAATGTTTTTCATCACATTTGCGAGTAAAATTTTATATTTGTAAGAAAAAATATAATTGTTCCAAATATTGGCGATACCTTAGGCTGTGCTCTTGGCAGCGCCGCCCTCTACCTCCCTCAGCATGCGCCGCAACGTGCGTGTGCATGTGGTCCAGCAGCAGGAGCGCGCGCACGGGCACGGCGCAGCACCATCAGTACGGGCACGGACTCATTTACCGACCTTGGGCTTCATGAGAACAAAATGTGTACGCGCAATGACTCATTTACCGACCACGGGTTTCATGACAAGCACATTAAGGTCGAGGGTTTTATTTGGGTTGTTGCAACCAAGGTAGCCTGCATGTTACGACTATTTACGAGCAAGTGTGATGAAAAAAGAGTTACGGCTTAGGAGGTTATAATGAATAATTTATTGAATCAGGCGTTACTTTGCGGAGGTCCATATCAATGAACTAAAAGAATTTCCTTGCTCACCCGCGACCTTACCTTTTACCTTTTAACTGGTAGCATGGTGTACGGTTGTATCACTCTGAAGATGAGCTCTGGTTGCGGTCGAAACGCGTCAGTGTAGTGTGGTGGTGGTGGTGATAGATGGGTTTGTGTGATTTGTGTGTGTTCTTACAGTGTGGAGGTGGAGGAACTACATGAACACGCATATTTTGCATAAGCTTAGTTATCGTAAGGTCGCGGGTGAGCAAGGAAATTCTTTTAGTTCATTAGGTTATAATGAGTCTATATAATTTACCTTATTGCCAAGAGGATTCTATTTTACGCTCATTAGCAGAAATTTTGTTAAATTGATTTTTATTAACATTTTTTTAAATTTAATAAGGTTGTAAAGGAAGTATATAGGCATGTACCTACAGTCACTAAATACTCTTAACCAACCATCACACATGGTTGGCGAATGTAGGTACATACACAAGCACAAGCGAACAAAAAGTTGGAACACCCCCGACATTGTCACTTCAAAGTTCAATATCTCAAAAACAGCTGAACCTATTTTGATAAAACATGTCTAAGAACCATCGCTAGAAAACCTGCTTTCAAATAAAAAAAACCGTATTCAAATCGGTCCACCCGTTTAAGAGCTACGGTGCTACAGACAGACACACATAGCGGACAAACTTATAACACCCCTCTTTTTGCGTCGGGGGTTAAAAAAGCAAATAACAACAAGGTTTTTAATTAGATAAGTATATTTTCGATTTTGCGAAGATAAAACTTTAACTAGCATTTCTATTATTTTCCGACTAGTTACAATCGCAAGACAATAACATAGTATTCTAACAAAAAAATTAAACGACTTCAAAAAACCATGAAAATGTCTAAAAAAGCGTAAGATAGGTTTGTAGATTTATTAAAATAAAAAAAACCGGCCAAGAGCGTGTCGGACACGCCCGAAATAGGGTTCCGTAGCTATTAAGAAAAAAATAAGTAATGTTTTTCTAAGGATTTCGCATTCTGTACGGAATATTCCAAGTTTAAGTAGGTATATTTTATACCTTACGCTGCTATTTACTCTTAAACTACTAATAATTCTCAAGAAAACATAACCGTTATAGTTTTTAAATAATTTATTGAATCAGGCGCTACTTTGCGGAGGTCCATATCAATGAACTAAAAGAATTTCCTTGCTCACCTGCGGCCTTCCGATAGCTAATAAGCTTATGCAAAATATGCGTGTTTATGCAGTTCCTCCAGTTCAGTTGTGTTCTTACAGTGTGGAGGTGGAGGAACTGCATGAACACGCATATTTTTTGCATAAGCTTAGCTATCTTAAGGTCGCGGGTGAGCAAGGAAATTCTTAGTTCATCGGTTTTTTTTAGTAATTTTCATGGTCTTTTCGAGTATGTTCATTTTTTATTTAACTGTAACTAATCTGAGTTACTTACATAATAGCTTAAACTTATATAATTGCTCGTATTTTTTTTAATATTGCTTTTTCCCGATGTACTGTACTGTACTAGAGTAGTTTTGGTGGCCAATTGTGGTCTTTGTCAGTTTCATTTCACCAAATAGTTACTACAGCTACTACAAAACATACCCAAATTACCATAGATGTGCCTACAATATTTGAAGAGTTCCCGCGATTTCCCTGGGATTTACTCATCAAGATTCTGATTTGGTGAAAATGGGACCACCTCAGAAGTATACCAACACACTTAGATTAAAAAAGAATTGGGACTCGATCCACAATTGGCTAGAAATCGGTAAACATAATTAAAAAAAAATTACATAGGTACATACAGTGGAATATAGAAAGTTCTCCTTTGTTTCTGAAGTCTGTTGAATACGAGAGGTTCTACGTATCTACTTACATATTTATTTCACAAGATTAAGTTTTTAATTATAAATATGTGTACCCACTTAAGTAATTTAATTTATGCATAAATATATTTGGGGTTTTCGATTTGGGCCACCTTTTTATTGTTTAGGTACTTACCAGTAGTTTGTGCAAACTGAACCAGTTACTTACTCACTAAAGTTATATTTTACACATCACAGCTGTAATTACAATAAAAATGCTCGCAGCATTACTTAATTTCGTACTACTTTGTTTTTTTAGGTTGTGGTTGAATTATGTTTTAAGATGAAACATTGATTTTTAAACAATAATCAATAAGAATTACCTATGTCCTTCTGCCTCGCAAGAACAAGATTTAGGGCATGGTTACGAATCAATGATGCGTAGATACGTGGGGCTTTTGATACCTTTTGCTAACACTGGGTCTAGACTTTCACATAAAAGTGCTGAAATGAAATAAGGGCGTATTTTATACGTAACTGGAACAGTTTGTCGTAAAATATATGATTGAATATGGTAGCAGCTGTGCATTTAAATATTTAGTTCCAGTTTAATCCTTTTTCAACTATTTTATGTGAGATTCTGGCACGCCACGTTTTGTCGCGGAGATAAAGTATGATATTAAATAAGTAAATAACGTAGGTACCTATCCCTTTTTAGCCAGAATGGAACAAAGGATAAATGCTTTACGTCTACGATAAACATAGTTGATAATCACTGTGTACCTAACCTAATTAAAAACGTTAATAAGAATTTCGCGTTTCTCCGTAAACGTTTGTAGTGTAACTATTATTATCATTTGACCGATGGCGTGTTCCTAATTTTTGAAGATATCTACCTATGTCAATGTATTGTCTTTCCAACTATATCGATCACAATAAAAGTTTTATCATTATAATTTATTAAAGAGGAAACGCGTATCTAGTCCTACTGTTTGCAGTGGAGGAAAAAACTTTGGTCTTTCTTTAAAAGAAAAAGTGATTCTTTTGATTTTTCAAAAAAAACGGGTAAGCTTGGAATACATTACAGTAACTTCTCAAACGGTAGCATAATTAGAACTTTATAACAACGGTACCTATGCCATTGAGGGTTTATTGGTCAGGTATGTGCTGCCACCTAGCGTGGAATAGCGGAAAGCTCACATATCTCTAAATTTGCATTATAAAGTAAACATTTAAATCCAACACAGGTAAATAGTTAAATACATAGCTGCAGAACTACCATCCAGCTACTCGAATTGGCAAATTGAAATTTGACAACGAAATTGATGTAACCATGCTCAGTTTAACTTATTTATGATCAACTTGTTTCGTTGGCATTCCATTTCCTCTTGTTTTTAGGGTTCCGTACCCAAAGGTGCTAGCATGACCCTATTACTGAGACTCCGCTGCCTGTCTGTTCGTCCATCTGGCACAGTGATCTATCTCTTGAGCTGTAATACACTTGACATTTTCACAGATATGTATTACTGTGGCTGCTACAATAATAACCAATACCAAAAATAAAGTTAAAAATTAAAGAGGTTCGTCATACAAGAAACGTGTTTTTTTCAGCGTTTTTTGGTTTCTAGAGGTTTCTTGGCATTGTCAGGCTTTGCTAGGCGGCCAAGGTGACAAGCAGCAGTTACGGTTTAGCGCCATCAGGCAAAGTATAATATACAGGGAAGCCATCAGCCACCGACAGCCAAAGAGGATGAGAATTCAAAATTGTTCTTTATTCAAAACACTTGCACAAGTTTGAACATGAAACTACCGTGAGACTCACTCATATTAAATATATTGACATGTCAAGCTAAACTCGATTTAAGACGTGAGTTATACGGGTCAATATATTTAATACTTGCACAAGTGCTTATTAATACATTTCGGCGATTTTCTTTACAAGCTTTTTATTAATTAGCAATGTAACTTTGTTTGTTCGGATGGAAGCTTTCAACTCAAATTTGAAGTGGATATCTTCAACCGATTGAGTTGAAATTTAATAACGCAGTATTCTTATAACCTGGAGCTGATCTGATGCTGAATCTAGAAGGTGGCCACAGGAACTCTGTAATAAAACGACACGACAGCATCGCGTTTGGACTCGTTTGATTCGTCTTGGCGAGTACTTTGGTAACGAAAGGGCAACAGTACTTAGAGTTCAGTAATAAAAACTTATTACCAACTCGCACATGACCGATTTTTCTATTCCGTGCCACTACCTCAAAAGGCGTTACGATTATGACGGAAAGTATTAGTAACTTAACGCGTTTAATCGCGCGAAACGCGAAAGCCGAATCTTTATTTTATAATTGAATAACTTTAAAATGAATTATAAAAATGTGTAGAGTTGTAGCTTTGTTAAAATAGACTCAACATTTTTCATAAATCCAATACCCAAATGTTAGAAAGGTAGCAATGCTACTGTCAAACTTAAATTTTAAGTTCTACCAACACGTCTGAATTCCGTAACTATCTGATGCAGTTACTATATCTATTAGTAATACATATAATATTTTTGCGCTAAGACATACAAACAATAATCGCAGTAACAACCGTGTCTAATATATGAACCAGTTATTGGACAATTTACGATTTTCCCCAGTTAGGTAAATGTTTTAATAAACAAGTTGAGTGTTGAGGATCATCGTCCCATAGCCATTCTCTCCTCTGTTGCCAAGTTGTTTGAGTCCATCTTAAACAAAAGTCTAGCCTCGCAAATTAAGCCATACCTGTGTGACTCAAAGCACGGTTTTAGGCCGAGGCGTTCTGTGGAAACAAATCTTTTGACCCTGGTTGACTCCATTTCTGAACATTTAGACCAGGGTATACAAGTTGACGTGCTGTACTTTGACTTTAAAAAGGCCTTTGATCGCGTGGATAATGACATACTGTTAAGCAAATTATGCAAAATCGGCTTCTCGCCTAAACTTCTCCGGTTTTTTGCTAGTTATCTACGCGACAGGCAGCAGTACGTGCAGCACGGCTGCTTCGTTTCTGATTCCTATCACACCCGTTCAGGAGTCAGCCAGGGTTCGATTCTGGGACCTTTTCTATTCGGGATCATGATAAATGACTTAGCTTCCCTCCCTGAATATGCTAGATGCCTACTCTATGCCGATGACTTAAAGCTTGTTTATGGCGTGCAACAACCCTCTGATTGCGAATCGCTTCAGGAGGACATTAACCGTATACTTCAATGGAGCATTGAGAATAAACTTTTGTTCAACAACGGGAAGTGTTCGGTTATGACTTTTAGTCGCGCTCATAGTTCCTTTTCTGCAAATTACCAGCTGGGAACGGAACCTATTACTCGCGTCGACACTGTTAAAGACTTAGGAGTTATTTTCGACACACGTCTCAATTTTCATGTCCACATGAGGACCTTAGCTTCTGACTGCTTCCGGAGTTTGGGATTTGTTATACGCAACGCCCGTGACTTCACCAATCCCCGGGCTATTAAGCTTGTTTATACTGCTTTAGTCAGGAGCAAACTAGAGGCAGCGTCCATAGTGTGGAATCCTCATGAAGTCACGTACTCCTTGCTTCTTGAGAGGGTCCAAAAGGCGTTTTTGAGGTTTTTGTACAAAAAAAGTTACAGGTACTACCCTTTCTGTTACCCTACAAAGTTCCTTCTTGGCACCTTAGGTCTTAGTTCTCTGGAGGTGAGACGTAATTACGGGCTCATGACCAGCGTGTGTCGAATATTGCGTGGAGATTCTGACTGGCCCGAGTTGGTAACGCAACTAGTGCGCCTACTCGCGCCCCCAGTGTCCCAATCCCGGTTCAATTTTCGCCCTCGCAACCGTGACCTGCTGGCAGTTCCCAAAGCTCGCACAGTGTCACACAAGAACTCGCCTCTTATTCGAGCTCTATCAAATCTTAATACGCTTCTCGCATCGGCGCCACAGTGTGATATCTTTGCTAGTAGCTGGGAGAATTTATGTAGCGAGTGTATGAGGTTCTGTGAGGCGAAGGATAACCGTCCATCTTCACTAAATTGTTTGTAAATGTTAATTCTGTTATCTTTTGTGCCATGTGTCATGTGTTGTGCTTGTTAATATTTTATGAATTTCACAGTGCTTTGGCTTGTCTGTAATGCTGTGTAATTATTTCATTAAATAAATAAATAATAAATAATGTATGTATATATAATATACCTACTAAAACACATCTTTATCGATGTTAACTCCAATAATTTCACTATTTTATCACAGTCCCATAATAGTTAACCGTTATTAATTCTAATAGTTGGAATAACATTTCATTTAATTTCGTATTCTATACTAAAATCCTAATTTAAAAACTAGATTTTGTCATAGTTACTTTTTGACTAGCTTTAGCCTTGGCACTTCTCACATAGCCACCACTAATAAATATCCTACCATATTTTTGAGCTGTTTACAAAGTGGAAATATATTAGATTTTTTTTTTAACTTAGAAATATCAAACTTCTTAGCAATCGTCAGCCCAAAAAAATACTTTCGAACTGAGCGAGCGTACCGAGGTGCGTTTAAATTTAACAAGAAAGCTTTGTAAATAATAAAAAATCACAACAATTACGATTATCACCACTGATGTATTAAACTGTAGATACACATTGCCAAACAAAATCCCCATCAAAGAATGTCCGAACTATTTATTTGTTTGTGTAACAAATAAAATCATCACCCACACAAATTAATTAAAAGAATACGTGACGAAATTTGAACCTAGTCTTTACTAAGTTACAGTTGAATTTCGCTAGCGGCCATATTCCACAATTAATAAAAATATTTACGTGTGCGTAGAAACACTGATCCCACCACACAAACAAATAGAAAGAATACGTGACGAAATTTGAACCTAGTCTTTACTCTATTACAGTTGAATTTCGCTAGCGGCAAAACTCCACAACGCTTGACACTTGACAGCTAACTCCACAATTTCACATACGCATGCTCGATTATGAATGTAAGCCTTATCAGAAACGGCAGAGGGATTAATTTCACTTGCTACATTGAAGGCGACGTTGCAAGATTGCTTGGATGAGTTTGACGTTTCTTAAGACGGACGAATTTAGATTGTAGAACAAAGAATACATTCGGGCTTTCGGAGAGGACTTTCGTAATAAAAAGTTTTTGTCAATTAAATTAAAAAAAAAAAATAAAAGTAACTTTAAGCTAATTTTCTTTAGTCCAAATGTTTACCGTTTTTGAGATAATCTATATACAGCCGGATTAAGACTATTTGATGCCTTAAGCAATGCACGCCTATGCCCCCCCCCCCCCTTATCGATATTTTAAATAAGTATTTATTACGACGAAATATTATATTTATGAAATACGATAGAGATTATGGGAAGGCACGAGCGAGCGGATTTTCAAACAGCCTTACCTTTTATGTGCTAACAAAAAAATTTTTGGTGCTGTTTATGGTGCCCCCAAGACGTGATGCCCTAAGCAATCGCTTAATTTGCTTATGGGCTAATCCGGCACTGTCTATATATAAAATTAAAATAATAAACTGACTAACTGACTGTTGATATATCAACGCACAGCCCAAAACGCTGCACCTAGAGACCTACTTTATGCCCCTGGTTACCGAAGTACTCGTCAAGGCGACAAACGAGTCCAAACTCGATGTGGTCGTGTCGTTTATCACAGAGTTCCTATGGTCACCCGCTAGCTTTATCATCAGATCAACTCCATGTTATAATAATATTGCATTGTCATCGGATTTAAGTATACATGCGTGTAAAATTTCAGCTCAATCGGTTGAAGATATCCACTTCAAATTTGAGTTGAAAGATTCCAACCGAGCAAACATAGTTACATTACACTGCAAATAAATATAATGCTTGTAATAAGTTTTTGTTAAAAATTTAATTTTTAATACAAGCTTTTTTGCCGAATGTACTTTTTGTTGACTGTACTTGAATTGTCGTCTAAACTACATATCTGTACCAAATTTCAAGTCGGTACTATTAACTATTGAGGAGTTCCCTCCTGCAGAGACGATTCTGACAGAACCACCAAGTTGTCACTACCAGATTATTGTATTGTCACCAAATTTACATAAGTGTGCCAAATTTCAAGTCGATCGGACCACTGGAAGTGGGTCAAATTTAGCTTCCAAGATTTGACCCACACAAAAATAAATAAATAAATAAGCAAACAGGGCAAGCTACAGAAAAGCTTCTAAAAATATCGCCGAAATGTAAGCACTTGTGCAAGTATTTCGAATAAAAAACAATTTGAATTCTCATCCTCCTTGGTTCTGGCTGTTTGCTTCTAAAACCATTGCCAGCGCACGCCGCGCGCAGCTCAAAAAAAAAATTACAGGCTGTCTTTCAGCACAGTTCATTCGCGGGAAATTCTTCGGACTTCGTATGTTGTGTAATTAAAAAAATAATAAGAAGCTCGACTAGTGTGAATAAATTGTAAACTGTATTATAAACCTTGTAAACAGTGTTAAATACTTATGATTTTTTTAGTGTAAAAAACAATAGGTAAACATAGTGATTAATACGGTGTAGATTTGGCGAGCGCTTTATCAAAGTTGGCTTCATTGAGGTTTGTGGTTCATAAATTGCTTTATTAATTTGTACAAAAACGAATAAACCACACAGTCAGACAGTCAGTACATTATATTATCGAAGCTTTTATAAAAACATAATTAAAATCGCAAACTTCAAGGTAAATATTCAAACGACATAGCTACCCGTTGCTAGGCGAGTCGGTAAATAAAATAGAGTGACGGCAACTCCACTAAACTTTTGTTCCATGTTCTGTTGTTTATCTGTTTCGTTTTACTGATATGCTTTCCTGTGCGTGTGACAAAGACAAGGCATTTGTCAATGTTGTGGAATTCTGGCAACGTTTATCTTTTAATTAGCATTTAGAAATGGCTTTAAAATTAATTTAATCAATATTTCTCTCTGATTATTAGAATTTAATAGAAAAAACAACAAATACTCGCTGAAAGTATGATATTCCATCAGATTTGTTCCGTTTTCGCGAGTGATTTTTGCACTTTTTAAAGACGCACGTGGGCATCGTTACGCTTGCACTGACAACAACGTACTGAGAAAAAAGAAGGCCACATTTACCAAAGTGGCGCTCATTTGGCTCGGACATATTCGGACGCGCGACTGTGGATCTACAGTTTAATACATCAGTGATTATCACCATAATTAGTTGTAAGACTGTACCTGTGAAGCTTCGAAACCGTAATCCGGGTCTATAACGTGTTTTTCTACAAAAATCACGCTTTGATTAAAAAAAAAAGTTTTTGTTCTACTTGTTATTCGAATACAATTGGCAAGTGTTTTAGTTTGTTCCTGTCAGCAAACGTTTACCCCACACCGTTGTCTTTCTCGAACAAATAAAGACCCTATATACCACCGCTATAGACCAGGCGTTACGGTTCTTTTTTTTTAAAGTTCAGTACCATCTAGTTTGAAACAATTAAAAACAAGGTAAAAAAACCCGTGGCCATAAATAGACATGTACCTAGGTTTTTTTTAATTAGCGACATTAAAATTTTACATCTGTGTTAGTTTTGAACGAGATGATACTAAGTCGTTGGGTGGTTTATAAGCATCACTGAGCACTTTAGTAACTAATGGCAAATGTTGTGCTTATCGTAACCTGAGAATAAATGAATCCACTTGCAATGGGAGTCTACTTTCTATAAAGAGAAAGTATAAAGAAGCCCCGTAGCCCTATATAAATAATAAATAAATAAATATCACGAGACAATTCACACCAATTGACCTAGTCCAAAGTAAGCTTAGCAAAGCATTTGTTATGGGTACTAAGCAAACGGATAAATATAATTATATAGATATAGACACATACTTAAATACATATTAAACACCCAAGACCCGAGAACACACATTCGTATTTTTCAAACAAATATCTGCCCCGACACGGGAATCGAACCCGGGACCTCAAGCTTCGTAGTCAGGTTCTCTAACCACTAGGCCATCTGGTCGTCTATATATAAGTGAGTGGAGGAGGCATGTTCGATCGGATTGTTATTACTATCCTAACTCGCATACTCTACTGTAAGCAATGGTGCTTGCTCTTTTGTGCTCTGACGCGGAGGTTAACAAAAACGTTTACTGGCTCCGGAGGCTTGATAGAATGATCAAAGGATTGATGGTTTTGAAATAGTTATACCACCTAGATAGTCTGTACAAGGCAATTTTTTGACATATAGGTAAAAATAAAGATGAAGACATCACTGGGAGTAGCAAACGAGAAAAGAAATGAGTGAGTTCATCGTCAATTGTAAGTCGCCCCGGTAGTAGTTGAAAGATATATATATTATGGATTAACCTATTAACTATTATTTGTCTTTATTATCAATATACGTTTGCTCAATATTTTTTTTTAAACGTAAAAGATCGGCGTATGCTAAAGGTTTTTGATTGGTTGGTCGAATTCTCCAGTTGTCTAGTTGGTAGGACACCTCTGGCACCTAAAGCCATAGGACGTGCGGATTTGAATTCCTTCCGGCACTCCGAAAATCTTTATTGTTTAAAAATTTTAACCCCTATCAGCAAAGTCCCAATTTTATTCTCAGGTTGAGTTATCGATCTGTAAATTTCGTCGATTTATATCCAAGCTGGTGCGCGGAAGCTGTCGACGATGCTGGCGCGGCGGCGCGCGCGCAGGCCGGGCTCCACGGCCAGCCGGCGCCACGGTCACGACTCGTGCAGCAGCAGCCGCTGGTAGTGTGGAACACCTCGTACGGCGGCACGTGGAGCCCGAACTCAAGGGCCACTAGGACCGCGAATTCAAACTTCATTAGATCTTTTCTGTTCACTCTGAATGTTGTTTCTGTGCGCTGCAAGGAAAGTACAAATTAAGGCAGCAGTGGACGCACCCCTACTCCTCGTATTCCGCGCAGTTATGGCGCTTCGCGCCTTGTCGCAATTCTAACCTAACCTAACCTAAGTATGCAAGTCAATTTATCTAAATTGATTGATATTAATTCGAGATTCGAAATCAAGATTCCAATTATTAAAACCACGAAGTTTATTTTGCAAAATGTCATATTTCCGAATTAGCGATGTCATTTCGGAAAATTGATAATCGGAATACTGTACTTCGGGCCAATAACATTTCGTGCTTTTCATTTGTTATTTTTAAATTCGGAAAAATAAATTACGCGTTTTTAAGTAATCGGAATTATGTCTTAGGAATTGTGAAAATCGTTATTAGCAAATTCGGAATAAAATACTTCGGAGTATTTGGGTGTTCCCAGAAAAATCATGTTGGGTTAGAGTGATATTGATATGAAGAAGTATGAAATATTTGTTATATGTATATCAAACTTTACCTCTATAAGAGCCTTCAAAATTTCTCCTTTGACGTCGTTCAGTTTAGCAGATAGCAACAAGCACGCGCCAGCGCACAATTTTCGATTATCCTTAGTAATTAGATTAGCAAGAATTAATTTTTCGAAGTAGACGTACGCTTGAGCGACTGAGAGCAAATCGATGCCGCCGCTATCATGTTTTGCGATCTTACGCATCTCTTTTTTAATACTGTAAATAAATATTCCATTTAAAACATAACGCTACGCATAATAATAACATAAGGGTGCTTATCGGACTTCTTTCAGTTGATGAGTAGCAATGACATTTGTTTTCAAAGAGTTTCTCACTAAACTGACTGTTTTGCTGAAAAAAATCAACTTTTTAACCTTGTAGGGCATGGATTATGTTCGTAGTTAATTATATTATATTATAACACTAATCTTATGAGTATGACGTACATACTGGTATTTATTTACATACTGCGTTTATTAAGCAACCCTTATTTTACCTTCTCAATTTACTGAGAGTTTAATTTGAGATGTGGAAACTTTTCTCTGAATTTATCATTCAGCTTTCTTCAAGTCTTGTGGACGGACATAGTCAATGATAGAGGTCATGTACGACGTGAATGTTAACAACGTTCTGTGTTGCCCGCTATAAGTTCCGGATCATCTAACACGTTCGGACAGTATTGTACCTGTAATGAAAACAATACGTAATTTTAAATTGTTCTGTAGCATCATGAATAGTAAAGGTTTAGCAGAGAAAATATGTTGACATAACGTTATTGGAAAACTGGAGTATCACTAGAACACAGTAAACATTGACTAGCAATGTAAACAATGATTATAGTGTCATATTTATCTTATAGGATAATTATCTTCAAAGCTGTTTGTCTAGCGCGCTTGTTTTTGGCTTATCCTTTTGTAAATTAGAGCCCGATTTTAGTAATCACATCTGTTAAAGTACTACTCAAAGGTGGTATAGGTAAAAAATGGCGTTAAATTGAAATACGAGTAGGATTGCACAAAATTATAGCTCCCGGTTTCCGGTGCTCTGTAGGCATGTGTGAAAGAGATGAATGCTTGATGTCCACGAGAAACGCTAATGTACTATGGCTTATGGTTATGGTAACTCTACGTCTACGTACAATTTTTGTGTCATCAACGAGGCTTCTTCCCAGTCGAAGGCTTTGCTGTCGACGGTAGACAGCGGCGGCGACGATGCCGTGGTTGTCCTCTGGGACGACTCATATGAAAAGCACCTATAAGAACAAAGGCAAGCTTTAATGAAAAAAAAAACAAATACATTACTCAAGTATATTTACGATGTTAGTTTACCCCTCATGCATGGCATGTGCGTGCAGTTAATTGAAATGGTATGCAGTACTTTAATCGCATGCTTGTAGGTTACATTTGAGTTACTATTATTAACTACCCACTAAAATTATTTTAAAAAGCATGATAATTTAGTGTCCACGGTGAATCATACAAGTCTGTATAAGTGATCCATTAGTTTTGCTCGTACAGTCAAAAATATGGAGGTGGCGTGCGACTGTTGTGAAGAAAGTGTGCGTGTGTGAAATATGAATGATATGTTGTCTGGTTGGTATGCATTCAACATAAGTAATATTGACTTAGTAAATTTTCTTTAATCCTGTATAATAATGTAGTTGACACCATTAAGCATTATGAGTTGAGTGACCAGCTGTAATAAATACACCTTATTTTTCCCTGAAAACCAGATTAATTCCAGTTGACTTTAACTTTGAAATAAACACAACAGTTATTCAAATGAATATGGTACTATACAACTCCTAATTTTTTCTATATTCTACAGTGTTTTACTTGATATCCCTATAAATACAATTTGAATACTGGTATTGTGATTAGTAGCTTAAATTCTGAATAATTATAACTAAAATAATAAACCTAGATTATAGCAAATATGGTCAGGGTGAGGAATAAATGCGTGTACTGTATATGCACGGTAAAGTAAATAAGAGATGTAAAAATAAAACGAATATTTTATTCTAAAGTATATGGGCAGTTCATATACTTAGACTATCAATATTCAGATTTTGCAAATGTAAAAAATAAGTAAATAATATAATAAAATATATAATAAAATAAATAATGTTAAGGTAAGTAGGATTACCACAAAATAACTAGGCACCATTTTAATCTATGAGGCACTAATCACTGCTCAATAGCATGACAATTTATATTACAAGTGCTGCATAGCATAAAAGTAATTTCATTGTTTACCATTTCTTATCCTTGTGCCTCGTCAATAACTTAGTCCTGAAATTTAAATTGGTTAGTGATGAGATGGATGTATGCATGTGATTGACGTAATGCTATTACAAAATGTGACTTCCATTGGTTTTACAGAACAGAAAGAACCAATAGAATATTTTGATAGGTTTTGCCTAGAGAGTAGGCCAAAATAAACAGTGTATTATTGTTTCCCTGTTGCTATTAGCTATTGCTGTTCTGTAATCTGTTCTCTAGTGATCTTTCTGTTGGTGTCAAAACAAAGCATATGAGAACAAATTACTGCATAGAGCTATACTCAACGCCGTATATAGATTCCAAAAAAAACTACTCATGTGTTGCCAATAAAATGAAAAAGTTTTGCATTGGTAAGTTTTAACTTTTCTAAATAATGAACATAAGTAAATTATTTATATATAATTGTAAAGCTAAAATTAAATGCAACTGCATATAAATATATTTACATAATGTAAATATTAATTTCACCAACAGATATATAGTTGAAACTGTTTTGTAGAAGAAAAATTCATATAACAGTGGTAATACTTCAGGTTTAAACATTTGGATACTATTAATCTCATAATTTGCGTATATACTATTTATTGTTATTTTTGATATGCACATAAAAATATTGACAACAAATTACGTATGGAAAACTATGGCAAACATGGCGGCCACAGGGCCACCATGACATCTCCAATTGTCACTTCATTCTTATTCCTCCTTAAATTATCAGTGTGTGCGTGCGGCAGGTGCGTGCGTACCGGCGTCAACCAGCGCGCGCACATTTAAGCTGCGCGGTGTACCATCAGCCAAATAAGTGGTCTATCAATTTTTAAACAAGTTCCAATCAAATGAATATGTAGCTAAAGTCGAACTTTCAAGTTGACAGTCACGTCTATTGGCATTATTGTTTTTTGACATGCAAACGATTATCAGCTTTAGGGTGGTAGACCACATATTTGGGTGATGGTACTGTTGTTCGTAGTGAGCCTACTTGTTCTTTTTACAATGGTAGTATGGCCTGACGTCTGGATTGATCAATGCTTTTTATACTCGTGGTAATTTTCGTTCTTGTTTCCTGTGCAGTTTTCTGTTGCCGGTACCCATTTAAGGTCTAAATAAAATCAAAATATTATAAGACTATTTTTTTTATTAATGTGCATGGATTGGTTACATCTGGAACATCACAATGACAATGATACTTGTGACAGTGACATTTGGCTATCTTTGGTAACTTTTTTGGAATCATAATACCGCATTGAGTATAGTTTCGTTTGCATTATGTGTTAACTTTTATTTACATTTAAAAAAAAACACTGTACAGACTCAGAAGATAATGTCTTCTTAAAGTAAGATTATTTTACTTTTCATGAATGATTCAAAATCAAATAACATGCCAAAGTGAGTCTTTAAAACTAGAAAGTTGGCAGAAAACATAAAACACTGCACAGCCTGTGTTGTCCATTGATAAAGAAAGACTTAATTTACCTGGCTATGACATGAGGGTGGCGGGTTATCATTTTCCAGTTAGCTTTGTCACTGAAATCTCCTTCATACATTTTCCTGTATTGTTCTCTAGTGCACACTCGAGATGGTATCAGCAGTTTTGAATATGAAATGTCTTGGCCATTCTCCTCTTTTTCTAAACCCAGTAGGTCAAAGGGATCAACTCCATTATCAGTGATGGCTGAAAGTGGTCTGGGACCAGATGTATTGCGCCGACGAACTCCATCTTTCCTATAGTCTGACCTGAAATAAAATGGAAATTAACATTGTTCATTATCACTTGCTAATAAAATTATAATCTTTCTATATAATGTAATCTATCTATGAATCTAGGTGTAGGGTGTGTAGGTGGTTGGATAATTTAAACTTTTCTATGCTTTGACACACATCTGTTTTTTTTTTTCTTTCATGCATGAGAGATAAAGTGTAATTTTTGATTAAATGCTTCATTACTATCATACTACGAGGGTTACGAATAGTTTTAGAATATGGAATTGTGCTGAATACTAAACATGGCACCCCTGAACTGGGTGTAAACACCAGCCGCTCATCTCTAAACAACACTCCCTTATTCAAGGGGTGTATTAAACGTAATTCATTTGCTGTAACCTGATTTTCTGGAATAAATGTACTGCTTGTACGGAAGCGACCTGTAATAAAACATTTGTAACATTTAACTAATGATGATTTATTATTATTGTTAGCCTATTCTGTCCCACTGCTGAGCATTTAAAATAATATAAATTTATACTCCAACTGAGACATATGATATTCAACAACTTGTTATCTGTTTTGTACACTTTTTGATATCTTATGTCACTAGTTCTAGTATTATCATTTATCTTGATCAAGTGATAAATCAAATTTTAAGTATGCTTATTTACCAAAATTCAAGCTTTCTGAACTGCTCTTATCATCTATATGATTAATTCCAGTAAGTGAAGAGAGGTGTACTTTTTTGGGTGCGAATGCTGCATGTTTTCTCTGAATAACTCTGTATTTCCTGAAAGAGCATCTGAAATAAGAAAAGAATTACAAAAACCAAGTCTACAAAAGAATAC
>NC_133474.1:14614946-14654524 GCF_025370935.1 Choristoneura fumiferana | reverse complement strand
GCCTCGCAAATTAAGCCATACCTGGTGTGACTCACAGCACGGTTTTAGCCGAGGCGTGTTCTGTGGAAACAAATCTTTTGACCCTGGTTGACTCCATTTCTGAACATTTAGACCAGGGTATACAAGTTGACGTGCTGTACTTTGACTTTAAAAAGGCCTTTGATCGCGTGGATAATGACATACTGTTAAGCAAATTATGCAAAAATCGGCTTCTCGCCTAAACTTCTCCGTTTTTTGCTAGTTATCTACGCGACAGGCAGCAGTACGTGCAGCACGCGCTGCTTCGTTTCTGATTCCTATCACACCCGTTCAGGAGTCAGCCAGGGTTCGATTCTGGACCTTTTCTATTCGGGATCATGATAAATGACTTAGCTTCCCTCCCTAATATGCTAGATGCCTACTCTATGCCGATGACTTAAAGCTTGTTTATGGCGTGCAACAACCTCTGATTGCGAATCGCTTCAGGAGGACATTAACCGTATACTTCAATGGAGCATTGAGAATAAACTTTTGTTCAACATCGGGAAGTGTTTCGGTTATGACTTTTAAGTCGCGCTCATAGTTCCTTTTCTGCAAATTACCAGCTGGGAACGGAACCTATTACTCGCGTCGACACTTAAAACTGGGAGTTATTTTCGACACACGTCTCAATTTTCATGTCCACATGAGGACCTTAGCTTCTGACTGCTTCCGGAGGTTGGGATTTGTTTCCGCAACGCCCGTGACTTCACCAATCCCGGGCTATTAAGCTTGTTTATACTGCTTTAGTCAGGAGCAAACTAGAGGCAGCGTCCATAGTGTGGAATCCTCATGAAGTCACGTACTCCTTGCTTCTTGAGAGGGTCCAAAAGGCGTTTTTGAGGTTTTTGTACAAAAAAAGTTACAGGTACTACCCTTTCTGTTACCCTACAAAGTTCCTTCTTGGCACCTTAGGTCTTAGTTCTCTGGAGGTGAGACGTAATTACGGGCTCATGACCAGCGTGTGTCGAATATTGCGTGGAGATTCTGACTGCCCCGAGTTGGTAACGCAACTAGTGCGCCTACTCGCGCCCCCAGTGTCCCAATCCCGGTTCAATTTTCGCCCTCGCAACCGTGACCTGCTGGCAGTTCCAAAGCTCGCACAGTGTCACACAAGAACTCACCTCTTATTCGAGCTCTATCGAATCCTAATACGCTTCTCGCATCGGCGCCACAGTGTGATATCTTTGCTAGTAGCTGGAAATTTATTTGTAGCGAGTGTATGAGGTTCTGTGAGGGCGAAGGATAACCGTCCATCTTCACTAAATTGTTTGTAAATGTTAATTCTGTTATCTTTTGTGCCATGTGTCATGTGTTGTGCTTGTTAATATTTTATGAATTTCACAGTGCTTTGGCTTGTCTGTAATGCTGTGTAATTATTTCATTAAATAAATAAATTAATAAATAATGTATGTATATATAATATACCTACTAAAAAACATCTTTATCGATGTTAACTCCAATAATTTCACTATTTTATCACAGTCCCATAATAGTTAACCATTATTAATTCTAATAGTTTGAATAACATTTCATTTAATTTCGTATTCTATACTAAAATTCTAATTTAAAAACTAGATTTTGTCATAGTTACTTTTTGACTAGCTTTAGCCTTGGCACTTCTCACATAGCCACCACTAATAAATATCCTACCATATTTTTGAGCTGTTTACAAACTGGAAATATATTAGATTTTTTTTTTAACTTAGAAATATCAAACTTCTTAGCAATCGTAAGCCCAAAAAAATACTTTCGAACTGAGCGAGCGTACCGAGGTGCGTTTAAATTTAACAAGAAAGCTTTGTAAATAATAAAAAATCACAACAATTACGATTATCACCATAATTAGTTGTAAGACTGTACCTGTGAACCTTCGAAACCGTAATCCGGGTCTATAACGTGTTTTTCTACAAAAATCACGCTTTGATTAAAAAAAAAGTTTTTGTTCTACTTGTTATTCGAATACAATTGGCAAGTGTTTTAGTTTGTTCCTGTCAGCAAATGTTTACCCCACACCGTTGTCTTTCTCGAACAAATAAAGACCCTATACCACCGCTATAGACCAGGCGTTACGGTTCTTTTTTTTTAAAGTTTCAGTACCATCTAGTTCGAAACAATATAAAACAAGGTAAAAAAACCCGTGGCCATAAATAGACATGTACCTATGTTTTTTTAATTAGCGACATTAAAATTTTACATCTGTGTTAGTTTTGAACGAGATGATACTAAGTCGTTGGGTGGTTTATAAGCATCACTGAGCACTTTAGTAACTAATGGCAAATGTTGTGCTTATCGTAACCTGAGAATAAAATGAATCCACTTGCAATGGGAGTCTACTTTCTATAAATAGAAAGTATAAAGAAGCCCCCGTAGCCCTATATAAATAATAAATAAATAAATATCACGAGACAATTCACACCAATTGACCTAGTCCCAAAGTAAGCTTAGCAAAGCATTTGTTATGGGTACTAAGCAACGGATAAATATAATTATATAGATATAGATACATACTTAAATACATATTAAACACCCAAGACCCGAGAACACACATTCGTATTTTTCAAACAAATATCTGCCCCGACACGGGAATCGAACCCGGGACCTCAAGCTTCGTAGTCAGGTTCTCTAACCACTAGGCCATCTGGTCGTCTATATATAAGTGAGTGGAGGAGGCATGTTCGATCGGATTGTTATTACTATCCTAACTCGCATACTCTACTGTAAGCAATGGTGCTTGCTCTAATGTGCTCTGACGCGGAGGTTAACAAAAACGTTTACTGGCTCCGGAGGCTTGATAGAATGATTAAAGGATTGATGGTTTTGAAATAGTTATACCACCTAGATAGTCTGTACAAGGCAATTTTTTGACATGTAGGTAAAAATAAAGATGAAGACATCAACTGGGAGTAGCAAACGAGAAAAGAAATGAGTGAGTTCATCGTCAATTGTAAGTCGCCCCGGTAGTAGTTGAAAGGTACCTATATATATTATGGATTAACCTATTAGCTATTATTTGTCTTTATTAGCAATATACGTTTACTCATTTTTTTTTAAACGTAAAAGATCGGCGTATGCTAAAGGTTTTTGATTGGTTGATCGAATTCTCCAGTTGTCTAGTTGGTAGGACACCTCTGGCACCTAAAGCCATAGGACGTGCGGATTTGAATTCCTTTCCGGCACTCCGAAAATCTTTATTGTTTAAAAATTTTAACCCCTATCAGCAAAGTCCCAATTTTATTCTCAGGTTGAGTTATCTGTAAATTTCGTCGATTTATATCCAAGCTGGTGCGCGGAAGCTGTCGACGATGCTGGCGCGGCGGCGCGCGCGCAGGCCGGGCTCCACGGCCAGCCGGCGCCACGGTCACGACTCGTGCAGCAGCCGCTGGTAGTGTGGAAACACCTCGTACGGCGGCACGTGGAGCCCGAACTCAAGGGCCACTAGGACCGCGAATTCAAACTTCATTAGATCTTTTCTGTTCACTCTGAATGTTGTTTCTGTGCGCTGCAAGGAAAGTACAAATTAAGGCAGCAGTGGACGCACCCCTACTCCTCGTATTCCGCGCAGTTATGGCGCTTCGCGCCTTGTCGCAATTCTTACCTAACCTAACCTAAGTATGCAAGTCAATTTATCTAAATTGACTGATATTAATTCGAGATTCGAAATCAAGATTCCGATTATTAAAACCACGAGGTTTATTTTGCCAAATGTCATATTTCCGAATTAGCGATGTCATTTCGGAAAATTGATAATCGGAATACTGTACTTCGGGCCAATAACATTTCGTGCTTTTCATTCGATATTTTGAAATTCGGAAAAATAAATTACGCGTTTTTAAGTAATCGGAATTATGTCTTAGGAATTGTGAAAATCGTTATTAGCAAATTCGGAATAAAATATTTCGGAGTATTTGGGTGTTCCCAGAAAAATCATGTTGGGTTAGAGTGATATTGATATGAAGAAGTATGAAATATTTGTTATATGTATATCAAACTTTACCTCTATAAGAGCCTTCAAAATTTCTCCTTTAACGTCGTTCAGTTTAGCAGATAGCAACAAGCACGCGCCAGCGCACAATTTTCGATTATCCTTAGTAATTAGATTAGCAAGAATTAATTTTTCGAAGTAGACGTACGCTTGAGCGACTGAGAGCAAATCGATGCCGCCGCTATCATGTTTTGCGATCTTACGCATCTCTTTTTTAATACTGTAAATAAATATTCCATTTAGAAAACATAACGCTACGCATAATAATAACATAAGGGTGCTTATCGGACTTCTTTCAGTTGATGAGTAGCAATGACATTTGTTTTCAAAGAGTTTCTCACTAAACTGACTGTTTTGCTGAAAAAATCAACTTTTTAACCTTGTAGGGCATGGATTATGTTCGTAGTTAATTATATTATATTATAACACTAATCTTATGAGTATGACGTACATACTGGTATTTATTTACATACTGGCGTTTATTAAGCAACCCTTATTTTACCTTCTCAATTTACTGAGAGTTAATTTGAGATGTGGAAACTTTTCTCTGAATTTATCATTCAGCTCTTTCTTCAAGTCTTGTGGACGGACATAGTCAATGATAGAGGTCATGTACGACGTGAATGTTAACAACGTTCTGTGTTTGCCCGCTATAAGTTCCGGATCATCTAACACGTTCGGACAGTATTGTACCTGTAATGAAAACAATACGTAATTTAAATTGTTCTGTAGCATCATGAATAGTAAAGGTTTAGCAGAGATAAATAATGTTGACATAACGTTATTGGAAAACTGGAGTATCACTAGAACACAGTAAACATTGACTAGCAATGTAAACAATGATTATAGTGTCATATTTATCTTATAGTGATAATTATCTTCAAAGCTGTTTGTCTAGCGCGCTTGTTTTTGGCTTATCCTTTTGTAAATTAAAGCCCGATTTTAGTAATCACATCTGTTAAAGTACTACTCAAAGGTGGTATAGGTAAAAATGGCATTAAATTGAAATACGAGTAGGATTGCACAAAATTATAGCTCCCGGTTTCCGGTGCTCTGTAGGCATGTGTGAAAGAGATGAATGCTTGATGTCCACGAGAAACGCTAATGTACTATGGCTTATGGTTATGGTAACTCTACGTCTACGTACAATTTTTTGTGTCATCAACGAGGCTTCTTCCCAGTCGAAGGCTTTGCTGTCGACGGTAGACAGCGGCGGCGACGATGCCGTGGTTGTCCTCTGGGACGACTCATATGAAAAGCACCTATAAGGAACAAAGGCAAGCTTAATGAAAAAAAAAAAACAAATACATTACTCAAGTATATTTACGATGTTAGTTTACCCCTCATGCATGGCATGTGCGTGCAGTTAATTGAAATGGTATACAGTACTTTAATCGCATGCATGTAGGTTACATTTGAGTTACTATTATTAACTACCCACTAAAATTATTTTAAAAAGCATGATAATTTAGTGTCCACGGTGAATCATACAAGTCTGTATGAAGTGATCCATTAGTTTTGCTCGTACAGTCAAAAATATGGAGGTGGCGTGCGACTGTTGTGAAGAAAGTGTGCGTGTGTGAAATATGAATGATATGTTGTCTATTGTTGGTATGCATTCAACATAAGTAATATATTTGACTTAGTAAATTTCTTTAAATCCTGTATAATAATGTAGTTGACACCATTAAGCATTATGAGTTGAGTGACCCAGCTGTAATAAATACACCTTATTTTTCCCCTGAAAACCAGATTAATTCCAGTTGACTTTAACTTTGAAATAAACATAACAGTTATTCAAATGAATATGGTACTATACAACTCCTAATTTTTTCTATATTCTACAGTGTTTTACTTGATATCCCTATAAATACAATTTGAATACTGGTATTGTGATTAGTAGCTTAAATTCTGAATAATTATAACTAAAATAATAAACCTAGATTATAGCAAATATGGTCAGGGTGAGGAATAAATGCGTGTACTGTATATGCACGGTAAAGTAAATAAGAGATGTAAAAATAAAACGAATATTTTATTCTAAAGTATATGGGCAGTTCATATACTTAGACTATCAATATTAAGATTTTTCAAATGTAAAAAATAAGTAAATAATATAATAAAATAAATAATGTTAAGGTAAGTAGGATTACCACAAAATAACTAGGCACCATTTTAATCTATGAGGCACTAATCACTGCTCAATAGCATGACAATTTATATTACAAGTGCTGCATAGCATAAAAGTAATTTGATTTCATTGTTTACCATTTCTTATCCTTGTGCCTCGTCAATAACTTAGTCCTGAAATTTAAATTGGTTAGTGATGAGATGGATGTATGCATGTGATTGACGTAATGCTATTACAAAATGTGACTTCCATTGGTTTTACAGAACAGAAAGAACCAATAGAATATTTTGATAGGTTTTGCCTAGAGAGTAGGCCAAAACAAACAGTGTATTATTGTTTCCCTGTTGCTATTAGCTATTGCTGTTCTGTAATCTGTTCTCTAGTGATCTTTCTGTTGGTGTCAAAACAAAGCATATGAGAACAAATTACTGCATAGAGCTATACTCAACGCCGTATATAGATTCCAAAAAAACTACTCATGTGTTGCCAATAAAATGAAAAAGTTTTGCATTGGTAAGTTTTAACTTTTCTAAATAATGAACATAAGTAAATTATTTATATATAATTGTAAAGCTAAAATTAAATGCAACTGCATAAATAAATATATTTACATAATGTAAATATTAATTTCACCAACAGATATATAGTTGAAACTGTTTTGTAGAAGAAAAATTCATATAACAGTGGTAATACTTCAGGTTTAAACATTTGGATACTATTAATCTCATAATTTGCGTATATACTATTTATTGTTATTTTTGATATGCACATAAAAATATTGACAACAAATTACGTATGGAAACTATGGCAAACATGGCGGCCACAGGGCCACCATGACATCTCCAATTGTCACTTCATTCTTATTCCTCCTTAAATTATCAGTGTGTGCGTGCGGCAGGTGCGTGCGTACCGGCGTCAACCAGCGCGCGCACATTTAAGCTGCGCGGTGTACCATCAGCCAAATAAGTGGTCTATCAATTTTTAAACAAGTTCCAATCAAATGAATATGTAGCTAAAGTCGAACTTTCAAGTTGACAGTCACGTCTATTGGCATTATTGTTTTTTGACATGCAAACGATTATCAGCTTTAGGGTGGTAGACCACATATTTGGGCGATGGTACTTTTGTTCGTAGTGAGCCTACTTGTTCTTTTTACAATGGTAGTATGGCCTGACGTCTGGATTGATCAAATGCTTTTTATACTCGTGGTAATTTTCGTTCTTGTTTCCTGTGCAGTTTTCTGTTGCCGGTACCCATTTAAGGTCTAAATAAAATCAAAATATTATAAGACTATTTTTTTTATTAATGTGCATGGATTGGTTACATCTGGAACATCACAATGACAATGACACTTGTGACAGTGACATTTGGCTATCTTTGGTAACTTTTTTGGAATCATAATACCGCATTGAGTATAGTTTCGTTTGCATTATGCGTTAACTTTTATTTACATTTAAAAAAAACACTGTACAGACTCAGAAGATAATGTCTTCTTAAAGTAAGATTATTTTACTTTTCATGAATGATTCAAAATCAAATAACATGCCAAAGTGAGTCTTTAAAACTAGAAAGTTGACAGAAAACATAAAACACTGCACAGCCTGTGTTGTCCATTGATAAAGAAAGACTTAATTTACCTGGCTATGACATGAGGGTGGCGGGTTATCATTTTCCAGTTAGCTTTGTCACTGAAATCTCCTTCATACATTTTCCTGTATTGTTCTCTAGTGCACACTCGAGATGGTATCAGCAGTTTTGAATATGAAATGTCTTGGCCATTCTCCTCTTTTTCTAAACCCAGTAGGTCAAAGGGATCAACTCCATTATCAGTGATGGCTGAAAGTGGTCTGGGACCAGATGTATTGCGCCGACGAACTCCATCTTTCCTATAGTCTGACCTGAAATAAAATGGAAATTAACATTGTTCATTATCACTTGCTAATAAAATTATAATCTTTCTATATAATGTAATCTATCTATGAATCTAGGTGTAGGTGTGTGTAGGTGGTTGGATAATTTAAACTTTTCTATGCTTTGACACACATTTTTTTTCTTTCCATGCATGAGAGATAAAGTGTAATTTTTGATTATATGCTTCATTACTATCATACATACCGAGGGTTACGAATAGTTTTAGAATATGGAATTGTGCTGAATACTAAACATGGCACCCCTGAACTGGGTGTAAACACCAGCCGCTCATCTCTAAACAACACTCCCTTATTCAAGGGGTGTATTAGACGTAATTCATTTGCTGTAACCTGATTTTCTGGAATACATGTACTGCTTGTACGGAAGCGACCTGTAATAAAAACATTTGTAATATTTAACTAATGATGATTTATTATTATTATTGTTAGCCTATTCTGTCCCACTGCTGAGCATTTAAAATAATATAAATTTATACTCCAACTGAGACATATGATATTCAACAACTTGTTATCTGTTTTGTACACTTTTTATTATCTTATGTCACTAGTTTTAGTATTATCATCTATCTTGATCAAGTGATAAATAAAATTTTAAGTATGCTTATTTACCAAAATTCAAACTTTCTGAACTGCTCTTATCATCTATATGATTAATTCCAGTAAGTGAAGAGAGGTGTACTTTTTTGGTGCGAATTGCTGCATGTTTTTCTCTGAATAACTCTGTATTTCCTGAAGAGCATCTGAAATAAGAAAAGAATTACATTAAGTAAACCAAGTCTACAAAAGAATACCTCCAATACCAAGATAAATTATGAATTCTTGATTATTGAACTAGAAAAGTTTTTCATGTTTCTTTTGGTATAAAAGTAGGTAACAACAAATGATGAAGTATTAGAATTAATAAGTAAAACAATTAATTAAAGTATTTCAATAAATTAAGTTTTTGTATTTCTTTGTTTTTTTTTATTTATGAAAAATCACCGAAAAAAAAAACTAGAAGAGTTACCTAAAAGTTCCAATAATTTAACAAAAAAATAAATTCACTCCTGACTACACATACCTCTCTCTGTAGGCATTATTGTTGGCGGCTTTGACGGGTGTGACGCTGTTGTTCTGGTCCGAGTCAGAGCTGGAGTGGTTGTCGCCGGCGCGCTGCGCGGGGCTCGCCTGCGGTCCCTTGCACCGGATGCTCTCGTGCCCCTTATCCTTCTCAATTCCATTCAAAATCTCAACACCCTTAGTATCAGATTTCTCACTACTCTTTTTTACGACGTGACATAATTGCGTATCCTTGAACGTCCCGTCGAGAGAAATGTTTGAAAGAAACGTCACAGCGGCCAGCCTTCGCCTGGCTTTTTCGTATTTGTTCCGGTTAGGCATAATATGCGAAAAATTAAAAACTAATGATAACTTCTTTCTGCACAACTTCGTTCCTGAGGTACACGTAACGTATATCAGGAAAATTGGTTCTAAATTAAAACACTTCGGAAAGCTGATTACTTATTTTAAACCACTTTATGCTATGTTTAACTTTAAAAGCCTTAGATTTTTCAGTAACAAGTCTCTCACCCGTGTCAAAAATAAACTAGTTTACTAAATGAGCGGAATATATCAGTGGGATTGGATTGGTCAACAGAATAAATAAATCATAATTATTTCTGGCTGGACGATTCCGCAATCCGCATTATCCGCAAATAAATTTGACACATTTGTTTGACGTTTGCCAATGCCATTTTGCTTTGCTGTCAGAATTAGAGTTACCATACTTTTTTTTTACCTGTAGATAATTAAGTCATTTTATTCACTAAATACAAGAATTATTTATGTAAGTTTATTGTCAAAGAATTTTTGAAATTGTGAAAGAAGTTTTTAATGGATTTTGAGTTAGTTAAGTTTTCTTTACTAACATCAATGGCTAGGTATAATCTGAAATCCTACTTGAATGTAGTATAGTGGAAATCGCAAAGTATTAGGCCTAAGATAACTGAGCTTCAACTTTTTTAAACAGAGAAAAAGTTCACATTGCGGTGATTAGCGAGACTTGGTTAGATAATAGTTTAGTTCTTCGAATTGGCTCATACAATATATTCAGAAAAGATAGACTAGATTCGTATGGAGGAGTGGCTATTATTGTACCTGATTCTGTCAAAGCTCAGTTATCTCACATTGCTTTGAACAACACTGGTATTGAAATTATTTGAATTAAAAAATTTAACACTCATTTAAATCGTATCGCTATTGTGGTGTTTTTATAGTTAAGTTACCCCTCCCTTTGATAAATACCCTTAGCTCACCCTTTGATAGATATGGATTTTCCAACAAAATCTGCTAACGGTTTCTGTGAGATAATAAAAAAGCGACTTTTTACTATCCAATGTATTGTATATATCTTTACCTACTCAAATACAAAGTTCAGTGTTACAACTGGCCGTATTACTATTTTTACAAAATAGATCCAAAACACTGTCATACTATTCTCTAACCTTGCTTTTGTTGCTATTGAAACCAGATCCTAAATTGAAAATTCAATTGTTGAGGGTTGAATTTTTCTTGCTAATATTATTTGTGAAAGGTATGGATGTGAGAGTGATAGCTTTCGCATCTGAGTTCCCCCATAAGCCCCATGTATTGTATATTACTTTACCTACCTACCCAAATACAAAGTTCAATGTTATAACTGGACGTATTTGATTGAACAAAAAGGATCCAAAGCACTATCATTTTATTATCTAACTTTGCTTTTGTTGCAACTAAAACTAGATCCAAAATTGGAAATTGAATTGTTGAGGGTTGATTTTTTTATACTGATGACAGGGCATTCGTACCGTGAGTAAGTACGGCGTTCATTCTTGTTTTGGATGACTCATCCATCCGTCCGTCCATCCAAGCGACGTTGAATCAGCTATGTATGCTCGTTATTCCATCATTTTATATTTATATTTCTAATTCATGATAAAAGTTACGCAAGGAAGTGTTAAAGCAATGATTTGTAACCTCTGTAGTAATAGTTTAAATATCTATGGTTAAGGAAGAAGACTTGACGCTGTTACATTTGAATTTGTCTCTTGAATGATTTGTGTTGTGTATGAGAATAATAAATATAAATCCACGGTAATCCATTGCATATTATTTAACATGGTAGCAGAGCGGTAAATAAAGTAAATAAAATGAATTAAAGATTGTATACGGTGAAATAGTTTGAAGAAATAAAGTAAGATTAGATTGTTTTGAAGAATGGCGAACGTGAGAGAAGATTGTCCTATACAAATTTTCGATGGAAATAATTACGATAAATGGAGATTTAGACTGCAACTACTCATGGAAATGAAGGGATGTTATGAGACAATGGTAAATGAAATGAGACCGGAAAATATAAAGGAAAATGATTGGATAAAAATGGATTTGAAAGCAAAAAATTTAATTGTCACCAGTGTTACGGACAGTCAGCTTGAAATAATTATATCGGAATCGACTGCGTGGAGCATGATTACAAAATTTGATGCAATATATCGAGTAAAGTCAACTGCAAATAAGTTACTGTGCAAACGTAAGTTATTGAAATTAAAAATGGCGGAAGATGACAACCCCGTAGATTTTTTGAATTTATTTGAAAAGAATATTAACGAATTGAAGAATGCCGGTGAAGAAATGACTGAAGATGATAAATTGAATCATTTATTGTTGTGTTTACCAGAAAGTTACACACGTATAGTGGATATTGTTGATGCATTGCCAGCGAAAGACAAGTCAGTTGAGTATGTGAAGTCGAAACTAATATTAAATTACAAGAAAAAAGAAGAGAATGAGTCTAAAGGACTAGAAACATTTAATATTCAGAAGAGAATGTCTCAAGTAAGAATAAGAAATTGTTATGGCTGTAACGAGCCCGGTCATTACCAAAGAGATTGTCCAAAAAATATGGTAAGGGAGCAAAATGTACCAAGATGGCAAGGAAACTATAATATTAGGGGAAATAGCAACATTAGAGGAATATACAACTGGAGAGGAAAAAATTATAGAGGCACAAGAGGAAATTCGAGAATGATGTCAAGAGGTAGAGGTAATTTTTCAGGTACAACAAGAGGTATGACACGAGAATGTTATTATAATCCAGCCCAGGATGATACGAGTGGAGATAATTCTTTTAATGTCGAAGTGATGACTTCAGCGAGAGATCCGGTGAGTGAAGATTATTCCAATAAAGACAATTTAACATGGTTATTAGATAGTGGATGTTCTGACCACATTATAAATAGTGACGAATATTTTGTAGAATATAAAACTTTAGATAACCCGATTGATATTAAAGTAGGAGATGGTTTTTCTTTAAAAGCGAATAAGGTAGGAAATGTGTTAATGTATTTCTATGTGAACGGGAACTGGCTTAGAACAACGATTAGGAATGTATATTATGTACCCAGCATGAAACGAAACTTCAATTACGAGCTTTAATAGTTATGTAGTTTTTGATAATGATGGAGCTAAGATTTTTAATGGGTCTAGTAATAATGTATTAGCTATTGCTGAGAGGAAAAATAAGTTGTTTATATTGAATGGGAAAGTAGGTAAAACAATTGTAAAATCATACACAACAAATAGTAACATGACTGAAAAAGAAAAATGGCATCGAATTCTTGGACATACAATTTTTATTAATTTGAATAAAATGTGCCAACAAAAGTTATTAGAAGGTTTACCAGAAAGAATTGAAAATGATTATGTGCAGTGTGAGATTTGTTTAATGAATAAAATGCATAATTTACCTTTTGAAAATAATAGACAGCGTGCAAAAGATATTTTAGAGATAGTGCATACAGACGTAAACGGTCCATTGAACCCTACAGGTGTTGCAGGTGAACGTTACTTTGTATCTTTTATTGATGATTTTAGTAGAATAGCAAAAGTGTATTGCATTAAATATAAAAGTGAAGTGTTTGAATGTTTTGAAGCTTACATGAATTTAGTTGAAAATATGACTGGGAAGAGAATAAAGGAACTGCGTTGTGATAATGGAAGAGAATATATAAATAAAGATTTTTACAGGTTGGCAAAAGATAAAGGGATATTCATAAATCCATGCCCTCCATACACGCATGAGTTGAACGGAGTTGCAGAAAGATTTAACAGAAGTGTCATGGATAGAGCTAGATGCTTAATTTCAGAAGCGAATGTAGATAAAAAATACTGGCCAATTTTTGTGGAGACTGCAGTGTATATAGGAAATAGACTGTTAACGAATACAGTAATAAAAAGAACGCCTTATGAAATATTTACTGGAAGAAAGCCCGATGTGTCAAAAATGAGAATAATTGGAAGTAAGGTTTTTGTGAGAATTCCTGAAGCAAAAAGAACGTCGAAACTAAATCCAAAAAGAGTTAAAGGTATTTTAGTAGGATACACAAATACGGGATATAAAATATTAGTAGACAATAAAATGACTGAAACAAGACATGTAACATTTATAGATGAGACTGCTAGAGTGATTGAAAATAATGAAGATGGAAGTGAAGACGAAAATAATGAAGTATTTGAAGACGCGGTTGAGGATACAGGAGATCAATTGGCACTACAAGAAACTAGAGAAGTGATTGAATATGGAAGACCACAGAGAACAAGAAAAGTGACAGAAAAGTATAAAGATTTATCAGTTTATGTAAATACTTGTGATGCGACTGTACCAGAAAATGTTGAAGAGGTATTGCCAATTACAGGAGTATTAGGGGATTTAGATGTTGAAATTAAAAACGGTATAAAATATATATGAGGACAATACAGGGGCAATTGGTTTGGCTAGAAATGGGAAGTTTTTCCAAGAATTCGAAACACATTGACGTAAGTTATCATTTTGTGAATGATTACGAAAAGAAGGGGTTAATTAATGTTCTGAAAATATCGACTGATAATCAGATAGCTGATATGTTAACAAAAGCTTTAGGAAGAATTAAGTTTCAGAAATTTAGAGAATTATTAGGCATTAGAGATGATAAATGTGTACTTAATTATTAGTTTGAATGTATTTAATGGGTTGTAAAGGTCACAAATCAAGGAGGTGTTAAAGCAATGATTTGTAACCTCTGTAGTAATAGTTTAAATATCTATGGTTAAAGGAAGAAGACTTGACGCTGTTACATTTGAATTTGTCTCTTGAATGATTTGTGTTGTGTATGAGAATAATAAATATAAATCCACGGTAATCCATTGCATATTATTTAACAGGAAGAATATCAAAATACCTAGATCAGTGTACACTTTAATAAAGGTGGAACTATTGTTTCGTTCATTTTGATCAAGTGCATGTAATGCAAGTGGCGTGTATGCATGCGTGCGTCGCACTCAAGTACGTTTATGCCATTAGCTCGCAGCGTGGACCCATCATTATACTTTTTCACTGGTCTCGGTGTCAGTAGTACTCATAGTCATAGTATACTGAAATTAAAATCTTATTGGAATGAAAAATTAAACTTGGGGGAAAATAATTACTGACAACATTGATCGAGCTAAGCTGTTCGAGATACCGTTAAAAGCATTCATTTGTGAAACTATGTACACAATACTAAAATGTCAAGGTTTCTAAACGTAAAAGGTTAATTTCTGAATTGAATGTTGTTGTCAACTTGTCAATTGTTTTGGCACCTGTCAGTTCAGTTCAATGAGCTAGCTTCATTTTTCATCTCGAAAGCACTTTTACTCTATATTTTTGTTTGAATAAACAAATTAATAATGGAGCCTAGTGTTCCTGGTACTGCGACATCTTCTAGAGCGACTAGATTCATGATGGAAGGTGTAGGAGCTCGTGTTATACGAGGTCCAGACTGGAAGTGGGGCAAACAGGTGCTACATGGATGTTTATTACTCTGTACTCTACATGTTCTATATCATAATATCATATCACCCTTACTAACAAATCATTATGTTTCATCAGATTTGCTCCCTTTAAGTAAGCCTTGTTTTGTTCATGTTGAACAGGATACTATACTCTGTCCATTTTATAATTTATCTGAAATGCAATTATTGTTTATCAATTGAATATCATTTGCTGTTCTATCCACGTTAAAAGTAGGTGCATGCTGTTTACTTGACAAATTACATATCATTTTTGCATCTGGTTGTCTACATAAATTGTACAACTGTCTTTGAACCTTACAGGACGGCGGAGAAGGGCATGTTGGCACTGTAAGAAATTTTGAATCACCAGAGGAAGTTGTTGTTGTATGGGACAATGGCACAGCTGCTAACTACAGATGTTCTGGAGCATATGATTTGAGGATTCTTGACAGTGCTCCCACTGGTGTCAAACATGAGGGAACTATGTGTGATACTTGTCGCCAACAGCCTATATTTGGTAACTTTTTTGATAACATGCACTTCCTATTTTTCATACAAATTTTATTGTAATTTGTGTTACTGAGAGGGTGGCACAAGGTGTTGTTAACACTTATAATGTCAAATATAATAAAATAACTGATTTCCATTAAATGCTTAAAAAGCTCATGAAGCAGGAAAAATGTGTAGAATTATTTTGCCTGTTGTTGTCCATAAATGGAATGTTAGTTATTATTAATGATATAATTATTAATGATATTAATGAACCCCGTCAACTGTGAAACTTTGTTAATGAGGAAGAGAGCAGTCAGTGGACTTCTCATTCCAAACGCCATACTACATGTAACCGATTTGCTTATGGTTGAATGTACCGATTGCAGATGTTACTAAAACAAAAAAAAAGCTATTATTAATATTAATTTTCTTACCAAAACCAGATATTGTACTTTTAATTTCTGCTTATGGTTTTCCCTTAACAAAATTAATTTTTCTAAATTATAATGAAACTGAAATGCATTGAAAATATAGAGAAGAATTGCTGGTGCTGGGAATTGTATCCAGTTCTATGTCAGTTGGTGAAAGGTCCCAACTTCCCTTCATGTTTGTGTAAATAGTAAAGCATGTATTATGAAAATAATAATGGACTGGGTATGATTTGTAGGTCCGGTTTTTTCGATGTGTTCTAGTTAAGTACTGTTTCAAAGTTAAAGTCAAAGTATTTATTGTATATTACAGGTAAAACATTACACAGGTGTTATGATTTATACATACGTTTCTCTGTAACATGTCAATACAACAAACAATTTATCTTAACAACTATATTATGTAGGATCTAAAGTTATTACATTCATTCTTATACATTATTACATTAAAATCCTTGCACTATCCAATTACTAATCCCAAGAAACAGTATGTCAACATAAAATAATAATAATAAATATAATTAATTAAATTAAACACCAAGCAACAATAATTAAATCAATGCAAAATTTTACCTAATTACCACTATTGTTTCTACTTACCATTAATGTCCACAACATTTTACTGTATAAAATCACTAAATTTTATCTCCTAAAAAATATGGTATTTGACTATTTTGTACATGTTTTATAAATTAAAACGACACAATGCCTGTTATCGAATAGAAAAACAATTTTTAAGCTACCTTTACAAAAAAACAAAGTTATGAGGGTTTGAAATTCAAGATTAGACAGAGAAAGACATACTGGCATGTGACGTCACATGCCAGTACTGTCATACTTGCTGCATAGAGAAAAGCGTTTGAGAAAGAGACAGGTATATAGATTTTTCAAAAAATCACTAAATACAATTTTCAACCGATTTAAATTTTCTCTTCGCTAAACACTATCTGTTTATCTATATTTTCATAATAATATTAAGATATGGCAAAATCAGGAGTTGTCAAATACCATATTGTTCACAGTATAGTAAGCTTTCATAATAAATAACTTTTTTAAAGACGTCTTAAATTCTACAAAGTTTTCCTTATTTCTAATTGTACTTGGGAACTTATTGTATATTCTAGGGCCCATCCCCAAGGTGCTTTTTGATAAAAGAGCTGTCCTTGATGCGGTGGCTGACAGTTTGTTTCCAAGTTGTTTACTGGAGAAACATTGAAACTAGTTGAAGTCCTGCTTAACAAATGTGGCTACTTCATAAATGTACAAACACGGAAACATTAAAATTACCAGTTGAATAAAGTGTGGTTTGCAGCTCTCCTCTCCAGCTCTCCCACAAACCGCTCTTAGGCACTTTTTTTGGGCTCTGGAAACCAAGTCTCGATGGGTCAAATTGCCCCAGAAAACAACTCTGTATCTTAGTGTCGATGTCTGTTTAATTTGAAAAAAAAAAACTTGCAAATCTCTGTCAAATTAGCATGTTATATTTCTTTCCTTACAGGCATTCGTTGGAAATGTGCAGAATGCAGCAATTATGACTTGTGTTCAGTTTGCTACCATGGAGATAAGCACCACATGCGTCACAGGTTCTACCGTATCAGTGCGCCTGGAGCGCAGAGATGCCTGGTGGAGCCTCGCCGGAAAAGCAAAAAGCAAGCTGTTCGCGGTATATTCCCAGGAGCTAGGGTTGTTAGAGGAGTAAGTGCATAGAAAAGAAAAATAAGTGTAGTTGTTTTATGTTCCTAATTACTAGAGAGGATTATATGTGATATAAACAGCTTGAAATGTGCATGCCAATATGCATCATCAATGGTAAAGCATGCATAAAAACTGTCAAAACATACAACATAAAATAAAAAAAAGGCCATAGTTTTTATTTATTTCAAAATTGAGATATCAACAGTAAATTAATTATTAGGTTTTTAATATTTTTTGCACACTAATAATTTAAGAGTGTTTATACCTGCTGAGCTGGCAACGTTGCATTTTTGTTAGTTTTTCTCAATTATTCCATAAAAATTGATTGAAAATTAAAAATGTTTTCTGATAGAACACTTCTTAATATATAAGTTAATGTGTCTACTCCAATAATTATTCGTGATAGACTTTTATATTCCTTAAAAACGAATTAATGTTTATGACCGGATTTTAAAGAAAATAAATGAGGGTAGAAAGAGACGGTGAATGCGATCGCGAACGTCGCCGCGTTAGACAGCCTCTGGTTGATGTTGGTATTTTAATTCCAGGTTGACTGGCAATGGGAGGACCAAGATGGAGGCAATGGCAGGCGGGGTAAAGTAAACGAGGTCCAAGACTGGTCAGCGGCCAGCCCGCGCTCTGCTGCGTACGTTGTATGGGACAATGGCGCTAAAAACCTCTATCGTGTTGGATTTGAGGGAATGGCTGATCTTAAGGTAAAAAAGATAAGGGTACAGTTTAGCTCAAACAAATTGCTTAGCGCTATGAAGTAAATAACAATTCTTGGACTGTTTTATAATTCAAACTACTGCCATACAGGTACTTTTGCGCTTGCTTGTGCTTATATAAACTACGCAATATTTTAGCTAAAAGCTTTGAAATATTACTAACAACGCCTTCGCGTCGTGTGTGGTGTTAATAGTTGAGTCTGTGTAACAAATTATGTTGATTTACATGGAAGTGGAGGAGGATGGATTTCTGCATAAAAATATATTATTTGTCGCACAGACGTAGCTGTCTTGCACTTGTGGCTCTAAAATAGTTGAAAGTTGGTAGTCATTATCCCAAATATGTAAATAGCGCCTTAGTTATGTATTAGGTAAAGATTAAATAATCTAATCTGTTTTTTCTTTGTTTTCAGGTGGTAAATGATGTAAAAGGTCAAAATGTTTACAAAGAGCATTTACCGCTCTTGGGAGAGCTAGGTCCTGGCCGCACAGGTCCACATGGATTGCAAGTTGGTGATCAGGTAAGGGTTTTTAATTAAATACCATTTCAAAAGAAGACTTATACTTGACTAAAATAAATAGGCATGGGTATGACCTGCCTGACTGAACGATTGCAAGCGGTGCCACGGCGATTGGCGCTGCTTGACAAAAACCCGCGCGTCATAGGTTTTACGGACAATTACCCGCTGATTTAAAAGTGAATGTTCGGACATTCGAATGCCAACTTATTAAATTTCTTTTGGACAAATCACTGTACTCAGTAAAAAAAAGAATACAGTGAAATTAATTTTAAATCTTTGACAGATGATTACATTTTTAGGGTTCCGTAGCCAAAATGGCAAAAACGGAACCCTTATAGTTTCGCCATGTCTGTCTGTCTGTCTGTCCGTCCGCGGCTTTTCTCAGGGACTATCAATGCTAGAAAGCTGTAATTTTACACGTATATAAATGATTATTTTTAGAGTACCTCCCATAGACGTAAAGTTGGGGTGATTTTTTTTTCTCATCCAACCTTGTAGTGTGGGTTATCGTTGGATAGGTCTTTTAAAACCATTAGGGGTTTGCTGAAACGATTTTTGATTTTTTCGATTCAGTGATCTGTTTGCAAAATATTCCACTTTAAAGTGCAAATTTTCATTAAAATCGAGCGCCCCCCCCCCAAATTCGAGATGGTAGTAAGTATATCAAACTTACAAGGAGAACTATAACAGTTAAGTTTTCTTGAGAATTATTAGTAGTTTAGGAGTAAATAGCAGCCTAAGGTATAAAATATACCTACACTTGGAATATTCCGTACAAAATGCGAAATCCTTTGAAAAATATTACTTTTTTTTTTCTAATGGCTACGGAACCCTATTTCGGGAGTGTCCGACACGCTCTTGGCCGGTTTTTTATTGTCTGTACCTGCCTTTAAGTATCACATTTATATTTCAAAATTCTGTTTATTTTTGTTTGTTTTGTATTTCACATTTTTACGTTTTGTGACTATATTATATTATTCATTAACATTTGATTTAACCATGTAAATACAGTCATGTCTCATGTGCAGGGAGCGAAACTTTGGTGCCGATGACAGGCATGTGACGGCAAGCTACATACAGTGTTTTTATCTAGATTTTTACATGATCAGTAGGTATTATCACTAATAACAACTTATTGTCCTCTTTAGTTTACAGATATTGACACTTGAGTTGAGACGGCTAGTACTTATAAAAAACATAATTGACTGTTATTGTCATATTAAAAAAAAGATAGTTGAAGACAATAAAAAAAAATTACCTATATTTAATTCAAATAAATCAATCATTAAAATCACCGCACATTGCCATGTGGTTGGTTCCAGCTGACCATCCACGTTGGTATATTTTTTTAAACTCTTCTATATGCGGTTACCCCGACCTTACAGTACTCATATTTTTATAATGAAATTTTTATTATCCTTCAGGTTAATGTGGACTTAGATTTGGAGATAGTGCAGTCGTTACAACACGGGCACGGGGGATGGACAGACGGCATGTTTGAGTGTCTCGGCACCACAGGCACGGTCGTGGGCATCGACGAAGATCACGACATAGTCGTGACCTACCCCAGCGGCAACCGGTGGACGTTTAACCCTGCTGTGTTGACCAAGGTAATCGTGAGGCGACACGCGGGCGCTAGCGATTGTATTCACTATCTCTTTCTACCCTAACCCTAAACCGTGTGAGAGAAAGAAGTGGTGAAAACGATTGTGATTTAGAGTGTGTTAGGCAATACGGCCTCTGGTTCCTATTTCATAAACTTGAAAAGTGTCAGGTGACCGACAATTTAGACTAAATTGTGTAGCCGATAATAAGTGGTTTAACATGGAATTCATCAGATTTATTTATGGATGTATATCACATTGTCACAGTCACTTGTCACCTGTCACTTATCAACAGTCTTTCAATTTATTTGCTGACGCTACCGCTACCTTTAATTTTTTTTATTGAAATTGGAATCCTTTTTACCCATTGACGGCTACAGTTTTTAACGGCGGGATATAGAACCACTTAATATCTGAACGCAGGTGTGCAGCGGCAACATGAGCGCCTCAGGGTCTGGCGTGGCGGCAGCGAGCACTGGGTTTGCAGTGGGCGACCTCGTGCAAGTCTGCGCTGATCAGGAGCGAGTTAAAGCCCTACAGCGCGGCCACGGCGAGTGGGCTGAAGCAATGGCACCGGTCAGTATAGCAGTCGTTTTATCCCTTTTTGATCGAGTTACCTAAATTGCCAATGAATGCATTACGCCTAAATATGAAATTTGCCTAAAAAGCTGTTTGCCCTAAACGAGAGATGCTGGTAAAGCAGTATGCCTGATGTGTGAAGTTGCCTAAGAAGCAGATTGCCTAAATTTAAATTACCTGTAAAGCAGTTTGCCAGAAATACTAGATGACTAAGAAAGCTGTTTGCCGTAAACGAGAGATACCGATGAAGCAGAATGTCTGAAATTTGAAATGACTGAGAAGCTGATTGCCTGAAATACAAGGAGACTAAGAAGCGGTAACAGCTATTTCTAAATAAATAAAATTAACGGTGGAACTGGTTTTTGGTTTAACCCCAAATAGCGCGACGGGAGGACGGGGGCAGGGCAGCTTTGGTGTTATTTGCTTTGTAAGCATTTAACCACTTAGGCATATTGCTTTGTAGGCATTTAACCATGTAGGCATTTTGCTCTGTAGGCATCGACTTTAGGCAATCTTCTTAGTCAACTTCACACTTCAGGCATACTGCTTCACCGGCATCTCGTTTACGGCAAACAGCTTTTTAGGCAAATTTCATGTTTAGGCATAACGCCATTATTGGCATCTCGCTTTTTAGGTAATTCGATCAAAAAGGGTTTTATCTATCTTTGGCAACATTTTTGTTGAGTTTCAAAAAATATCAATCTGATCGTAAAGCAAATAAAAGTAAATAATTTTAATTTTATACTTATATGGCCCTCTCATTGTGAGAGGAGGCCTGTGCCCAGCAGTGGGACGTATATAGGCTGGGATGATGATGATGATGATGACTTATATGGCGAAACGTTTCTGTTGACTGGTCGCGAACTTTGTGGACCGATTCGCTAGGAGTACATAAGCCGGGCGAGGTTGCGGCGGAGTCAGTTTTGAATAAGATAGAAAAGAATAAGAAAATACTCGAGCGATGAACATCGGAGACAAATCGTGACAAGCTAGTGATTTTATGATTGCTAAGTGAATAAGTGTTAAAATGATTAACGTTTGGCTATGTTTTTCTACTTAAAAACCCTACGGCTCGTAACAGTACTTAAGTGGAGCTGTCACAATTTTGCTAGCCTTTGAACATATATGTGACTTCATTAGGTATGTTAATCTACCTGGGTCTGACAGCCGGCAACGAATGCGTTTCCTATACATACCTACTAGATCTTTAATTCTAGACTCTCGGAAAAATCGGCCGCGTTCAGCAAATTTATCACGACAACGATCTCAAAGTGGAAGTGTTCAATACGTCGTGGACTTACAACCCCAACGCTGTCACGAAAGTTGCCTCGTCGATCGGCACTCTTCCGGAAAACTCTTCAGGTAAGTTTATACACACTCGCACACAGTTACACACCCACTCCGCCTTTAGTATGCGCTGGTTGGGGACTTAGAGTGTAGTGCAAGAGCTAAACGGTCGAAGGATGCATGTGTTTCTGTATGTTGCGATTTGGCACCCAAGTTCACCCAACCCCAAAAACAAGACAAATATCGACGACACAGTACCAATGCCTCCTAACTAATAAATCATTGATATGCAATTCATGACTTTGGTACCCCCTTGTCAAACCAGCTAATTTGCATGTTCGAGATTTATCAGTTTCGCGGTGTTGGTGCTTCATCATCGATATATAAATTGTGCCAAATGTTTTTGCCAAAGGTTGTTTGTTTGTGTGTGTTTGTGCCTTCGTTTTATGTTGGTGTTTTTGTTTAAAGATTGGTGACTAGGTAACAATGGCATTTGTATGCAGCATTATTGGAGAGTTCAGCGCTCAAGCATTTTTTTTAATTCTAGATCGTTAACATCGTTAACGATCGTTAACAATGAATTTCGCCTTCTGTTAAGTAGTTAACAATTACTACTTTTACATCTTTGAAAAAACACCTTATATTTGTGATTTGGTAAATATATGAAAGCTTTGACTCAGGTGATCGACTGTCAGCGCTTCTAAAGAAGCTATTCGAGTCGCATGTGACTGGTGATACGAATGAGGAGCTGGTGAAAGCGGCGACCAATGGTGACGCGGCACGCTGCGCTGATATTCTGGCGCGGACGGACGCACACGCTGACGTTAACGGCGTGTTTGGTGGACACACTGCCTTACAGGTTGGTTCCTATACTGTGCTCATTCATCATTCTGATTTTTTTCTTCTCAGGCTGCTGAATGTAAAGGTGACGTTGGGTTTTTGTGCCTCTCTGTATCTATTATCCCTGCATTGCATGCCCTTATAAAAAGTTTTTCAAACGCTTGACGTTTTGAGCAAAGCAAACACAGTTTTTTTTTTCAGTATCTGTGGCCCATGACTTCGTCTGCGAATAATTATACTTACTACGGACGAGTATTTGACAAATAATTCACAAATTGTAAAGTATATCGAGAAAACTGTCTCAAAAAACCATACAATTTTTCACATTCATGGTATAAGGGTACAGCACGCACGCACGTACGAAGACCCGAGTTGGATTCCCGGCTCCAGCATACTTCTTTTCTGGTTTTTCATTGTGCTCTAGTTAATAGGGTACTTAGTTACTATTTTACCTACCTAAAAACATTCACAAATTTCGGCATTTATGAATTTCTCTGCATTTTGTCTCTCTATAAAATGATCGTGTTGATTTGTGGTGTGCAATTAAGGATATTTGCATTGTTTTGTATTGTATAATATTAGTAATATAAAATGGTAACGTCCAGGCGGCGGCTCAAAACGGCCACCTGGAAGTGATCCGCGCCCTGGTGGAGGCGGGCGCGGACGCGGACGCGGAGGACCGCGACGGGGACCGCGCGGCGCACCACGCGGCGTTCGGCGACGAGCCCTCGGCGTTGCGGGCGCTCGCCGCCGCCGGCGCCGACCTCAACGCGCGGAACCGCCGCCGCCAGACGCCGCTGCACATCGCGGTCAACAAGGGGCATCTCGGTGTCGTACGCACGCTGCTGCAGCTGGCCGTGCATCCCAGCTTGCAGGTCAGTGCACTCTGTTAAGTCGAGTTTAGACTTGCAAGAAAAATTGTGCAAGTTGCATTACATTGCGAGGCCGTAAAGCCAACGAGTTTGTAGTGGTCATTCGAGCGCCGCAATGTAATGCAACTTGCACGACACATTAAGGTGCTAGCAGCGCGGCATATTTTAGTTCCATACCATTCTGAAGGTACTGTTTTATATGCTCACTGCTAGCATGCTCTTGAACTGTTACATTTGCTAGCAATAAGAATTCTAGTTAATACAACCACGTTGTAAACATAAATGACTATTTCTCAAAAAGTTGTCCATTTACAATTTTTCAGTTGTCCACTTATTAAAAAAAAAACCCTGATGCTATTTCATTACAAAAAATAAGTAATATTGTTTTTAAATATATACAAAACCTTGTGGAAAAGTGATAACAATTGTATTTTCAAATCATCCAGGAACCCATTGAAATATACACATAAAATTTCATCCAAATCGGTACAGCCGTTTTAGGTAACAAACACACGATGTACAGAAGAATTGTATATATTAACATTGTTAAAGAAAATTGGTCTTATAGTTTCTGAGATATTAACAAATAAGTTTTTGGTAAGAATTTCATTTTTAATACAAGCTTTTTTTGCTGACTGTACTTTTTGTTGACTGTACTTTTATTGTCACCCAAACTACATTTGAATACCCAATTTCAATTAGATGCCATTAACCGTTAAAGAGTTCCGTTCTGTGGAGACGATCCTGGCTAGACTACTAGGATGTCACCATTAGATTATTGTACTGTCACCAGATTTACATAAGTTTACCAAATTTCAAGTCGATCGGACTACTGGAAGTGGGTAAAATTTAACTTGCAAGATTTGAGCCAAATAAATAAACGAACAGGGCAAGTTAAATACATTTCGCTTTTCTTTATCTACCAGTAAATTCCTAACTGATGCCATGACTATTATTTCAGTATCAGATGGGTTAAATGACGCCCCTTTTTTCGCACCGGAAGTGACTATTTTTTGGTACTTTCGGCAAGTTACGCCGCGGCAGACTATTAGATTCGGACTCAGCATCAGTTTTATGGGAAACCATTGTGCGTTTCATCGCGGTATCAAGTAGGTACGAAATTTTGCAGTCCGCTCTCCGTCTATTAAGCCGGGAGAAAATCAGTTTATCGCAGAGATGTTAGCCTGCTCCCAGTTAGATGTGTCGGCATTAATCCCCGTCTCATCCACCGCGGAACCGTCATGCCGTTTCCCGGGACCCGTGTCTCTTGGACTTTTAATCTAGGCGAGTCGAGTTTCACTCTGTAATGAGTGTTGCGACGCTCTCAGACATGCGGTCGCCGTAATTGCCAAACTTTGCCCCATCCTTAGTGCCCCGCGCCTCTCCAGCCTTCACTTGTCACGCTCTATTGTTCTCATGGTAACGCGTGTGTTAGATGCCTTTACGATTCTACTTAGTACCGCTGTAAATCATAAGTTTAGCAGCTGACGTTGTTATTACGCACGGTGGCGGGTGAAATGAAAGGCCTACCTGGGAGCAGTATACCTAACATTTTCCTCGTACAGGCATTAAATTGCCGTAAAACTAAGTATTCCAATTCCAAAACAATACCAATAATAACAAGGCATTGCTCTTTCGACTTTATTATAACGTGTTAAACTTTCGTGATTTTCACTCCTAGTCAAAATACCACAAACGGGACTTGACACCCTACACTTCAGTCTACTCGTGACCACGGCCACTGTAATGTGGTTGAAACGTCGAGGTAAATATTACTCGTGTGTTTTCGCGTGATAAGTCCTGTTTATGGTATTTTGACTAATTTACATTTACATTAATACCTTTAAACGAGCAATTCTTGTATCTCGAGCAGTACAGTCGTGCAAAGATATCGACACGGCCAAAGTTGCAAAAATAAAATATGTATACACGGTCTTAATGTTAAGTGCATAAAGTCGTGTATATTTTTGTAACTTTAGCCGTGTCGATATCTTTGCCCTTGACTGTACTCTCAGCAAAGCTCGGTCGCCCATGTACTTTCTTTGAACTAATATTGCCGCAATTTTTAAAATACCATTTGGGGTGATCCATAAATCCCACTAACAAAAATACAATACAATACAAATATTCTTTATTGATCACCAAAAGCAGCTAACAACACTAACACTATAAATAACACTAGCACTAACATAATAAATGCGAAAGTTTGTAAGTCTGCTTGTTTGCTTGTTACCCCATCACGTCTAAACCGCTAAACCAATTTAGATGAAGTTCGGTATACTGATAGTTTGAGTCCCGGGGAAGGACATAGGATAGTTTTATCCCGGAAAATTGCATAGTTCTCGTAGGATAACGATAAACGGAGTCGCTGGCAACAGCTAGTTTTTGATATTTTTTCGCCCCCAAATTACACTTAGGTATAAGTTCAATTATTTAATTCATTTGTCAGCCGTACCTCCTCCATTTATATATGTGATGTATTTTATGATGTGGATTTTGGATTTAAGGTTTGAAATCTTTAAGCCACTCTCTTTTATAAATACTTATTAATGATTAATTATATTATACGGATTAATTATATTATATTGATACGACCTGTTACCGTAAGGTGTTACATTGTTGTCGTGTTTTGTGAGCCATAAATGAATTAGATGTTAAATGTACATATGTAGGTACAGTACGATTACTTGGAGTTAACACTTGACAGATGGGCGTGCCTTCAGACAACTTTCAAGTTTGAGGTCATACAAATAAAAAAGTTTTTACATAATCTGTAAACGTGGGTAGCGGTATACTAAAAATGGCTTTATTTGTACGTCGTCAAAGTTGAAAATTGACTGAAGGCACGCCCATCTGTCAAGTGTTAACTCCAAGTAATCGTACTGTAGGCAGTTTTGGGTACTGGATTTAGCACATTTTCGAGCAGTGTCGTGAAAAAACAATTGTGTGCCATGGCTGGCACATGATTTATCTGGATCGTGTGGATTGATTTGGAATGCAATGATATCTGTCTCACGCTCGATCGATCCAGATAAGCCACGCCACCATATCACCTGATAAGTATTCTAGTTAGCTAGTATATTAGCTAGCATAATAATGTTGTAGTTCAGTTGTAGTTGGAGATCAGTAAAGAAGTTGAAGTTTACCCGCATAAGGTCCAATTACGAGTATTTTTCCCCTAAAAATTGTATCAAAATTCTGTTGATTATATAATGTACTTTTGTACCGCAGTTGCATTGAAAGATAGAGGTCCAATGTTACACGATTTAACGCAGCTACCTACCTACATAGTTACATGCGACGGGGATCGGGGAAGGTTTAATTTTGTTAGTTTGTCTCACAGTTTCAAACAAACATTACGCTCGTTGGCATGACTAGGAACGCTGATTAGCTGAGAACCGTCGGTCTGAGAAGCTTTGGGTGTAACTAGTTTCAGGAAATAAGGCGTGAATTTCCTTCCCCGATGACTCTTAATTTGTTTTAAGCTTATCAAATGCAGTTCTCCAAATTTTATTATTAGTAAAAGTGATTATAACATTAAATAACTGAAAACCAGAAAGTAGTTTGCTCAGAATCGAGAGTAGAATCGATTACACTATGTTTTAAGTTAGGTTGTGTTTGTGTTTTTAAATCCTTTTTTTATTGTGCCCGGTCTAAAAGTTACGACTGCAACAGGCGCCAATTTTTTTTTCTCAAACATCCTAGGATTTCCTATAATGACATTTGTCGTCTTTATCTTCGTGATCATAGAACGCCAAGTACGTCATTGTATAGCACTTATTGAAGATTAGTTCTATTTTCAAATTAGAGGATAGTAATGGAATTTCATACAACATTGCCGGCCAAGGCCAGCAAAGAGATTGTCTTTTGTTCCAGTGGGGACTATCTATGGCATACTGCCAATTAAAAAAAAACGTACGTAGTTCGTGAATGTGTATTTACTTTTTAATCTCTTATTTGACTAGATTAACAAACATCAACCTGAACAGCTTACAAAAAATAGCTGAAAAAGAGTAATTTGGCGGGAATAGAAAAAAAAAACAAACACTTATACGGTTTATACCTAAAACGAGTGTTTTTTTTATTCAAATAAGTGTTATTGTTTCCGAAATGAGTTCATCATCAAGTGACATGGTATTATTCCCTTGGATTTATTTGAGAAAAGCACTATACAAGCCTAGTCCGCGAACAGGGACTGTCGGCCTCGTATCTCTAGATGGCCTCGTTCGTTAGCACTCGGCCATCTATTACTACTCGGCCGGCAATCCCCTATTTCGCGGACTCTGAAGTAATGTACTATTAGCGAGGTTGCATACTATCTCGATATTTTAATACTGGCCGGTTTGCTGCCACTGTGTGATTTCCTTCTAAAAACGTCAAAGCGCAACTGACAAATGACAAATACAAATCATGAGTGTAGAGTTAGAAATGAAGTAGAATTACTGGCTTAGCACAACACACGAATATCTTTTAAAATAATGAAGGTATTCAAAAAAAAGTTAAACCGACTCCAAAAAAAATAAAAAAAAATGGAACCGACTACAAAACTCTTGAAAATATTTTTCTAGGTACCTACTAGCTCAAAGTCGGTGCCTCAGCACGAGCCAGCAGGAGTGGAACAATAGTCGTCTACCTCACTACATACTTTTTTGGAGTCGGTTTTACTTTTTGTTAAAACATTTTTTTTTCTCACTTTTTAGTGATTCGTAGCCAAAGTACATCTTACATCGATTTCATTAAGCCCAAACACGGCTTAGTTACGTTGTTTAATAACATAGTTCCGTTGCCTACCTTCCGGCTTCAGCATCAGATCAGTTCGAAAGAATCATTAACTTAAAGCTTCTTCTTAGTCGCTTACTAGGTATATTAACCATGATTATTTATAGACGCGCGAGCGTTCCTTAGCTTCAACGAGTTTCATTGGCCATCTACGGTCTTCTTCATCAGATCCAGTTTACCAAATGATAATTTCTAAATGTAAATCACTCATCACTCATCCCAGCCTATTTGCGTCCCACTGCTGGGCACAGGCCTCCTCTCAGAACAAGAGGGCAAGAGGGCTAAATGTAAATGCTTGTCTTTAATACTAAAAATTCCAAAATCGCCATAGGTTTGCCTAAAAAATTTGGGGTTTGCCCTCGATTTCCCTAGGATCCCATCATCAGATCTTGACTTGGTGACAATGGGACTACCTCAGAAGAGTACCTACTCTTTCAAACAAAAAAAAAATTAAAAATCGGTCCACAAAATTGACTGAGTAATCGGTGAACATACATAAAAAAAATACAAACATTGGAACATAGAACCTCTTCCTTTTTTGAATTCGGTTAAATATTTTTGGGGTGTCTGAGGTTTCAGTTATTCAATTTACATCTTGTAGGTGAGGGCACCAGTCATGGACAGGAACCAATAATGGAATATTTTTTCCGCTAACCCAATATTAAGAAACGGACGCTACTTTTTCTAAAACTAATAACACTTAAGTATGTGCAGATAACTGATGATCATAAGTTCATCGGTCTCTAAGCTCCTTCTAAGATAGGAAGCGTTGTTGTCATAAGAAGCCTTGTCTTGGCTCTTGGCTACACTTCCCTGCAAAATACAGTATGTGAGTACAGATTGACGTGGCGAGGAGTATATACGTACCTACCCGATTTATGACTTTCTTGTTAGCGACATGACAAAGTTTTTTAAAACATAAACATATGCTTGCAAAACGTGCTCGCAGTTGGCACAATGTGATAATAAAATTCAAGGTAGAGTAGAATCAATTACAACACCTAAATGTTTGACAGTATATATTTTAGCTATGACTGGGCAAGAATGTCAAACAATCTGATGACTGATGAGTAGGGAACCACTGCTGCACTGGTGCGCCCGTTTAGTGCGTGCAACATTTTTCGATTGTTAATTAAACAAACTTACTTTATCGTGTAAATTATTAGGCAGTCTCGTTTAAGTTATATAAGTAGATGACATAATATCCTAACCAACAGAAAGTTGGAAAACCCCCGATTATGTCACATCAAAGTTCAATATTTCAAAAACGGCTAAACCGATTTTGATGAAACATGTCTAAGAACCATCGCTAGAAAACTTGATTTCAAATAAAAAAAAACGCATTCAAATCACTACGGTGCCACAGACAGACAGACACACATAGCGGTCAAAATTATAACACTTCTTTTTGCGTCGGAGGTAAAAAAGATCTGCTGTTCCAAATGTATTTTAAGAAACATATTTCGTCTTGGCAAGTCATGCAATTCTTGGTCATTAAAACAGATAGATGCAACTGCATAACTCTGCCCCTAGATAGTTATTCATGTTCCTGGCTATTAGGTACAATGTGGTTGCCAAGTCACGAAGCGTTGTCCAAAATATAAATACTGTTGGTACAGGTATGAAAACTTTGCCCCCCCCCCCCTACTGAGATCACGTATTACTACTGCTTATACATTTTCTAATTTTAAACTTTCCTTTAATTACGGTATTTGACTATTTTGTATATGTTTTATAAATTAAAACTACACAATGCCTGTTATCGAATAGAAAAACAATTTTTAAGCTACCTTTACAAATAACAAAGTTATAAAGGTTTGAAATTCAAAATTAGACATAGAAAGACATACTGGCATGTGACGTCACATGCCAGTACCGCCATACTTGTTGCATAGAGAAAAGCGTTTGAGAAAGGGACAGGTATATAGATTTTTCAAAAAAACACTATAAATCCAATTTTCAACCGATTTAAATTTTCTCTTCGCTAAACACTATCTGATTATCTAAATTTTCATAATAATATTAAGATATGGCAAAATCAGGAGTTGTCAAATACCGTATTGTTTACTGTATTCTGTGATGAATAATAGGAGGCTAAAAACACATGTGCTTTATCGTGAAAATAGGTAGGCAAATTAAATACTGCTTAAACTCATTTGTTCAAAGAGTCTGCGCGCAAACCATTCTAAAAAGCTTATAATTGACTCCGGTATTCCCGCTGCGAACTTTCTCTGAAATCTTTGTTTAATTAAATAACTATCACAGCGAGCTAGCGCCATATTGAAACGCAATTGGGCGTAAAGCTATTTAAATCTGAATAGGGCATTGTGAAGGCGCATCACCTTGATTCGGAGATGTCGTCGTCTCCTGCTTATTAAGTTAGAGTGGCTTTGGCCGCGCCGCCCGCGCGCCGTCCGCTGCCTCCGGGCGCTGCTCTCACACACAATCAACCTTAACGGGCTAAATGCCCTCCTCGGGACTCCGTCTGTACATCAACCCACAGCACTTCTCCTATAGACGTTTTTACGGTTGTATTAATGGATCAAAAATACACTGTTTGTTAAAATTACTGTTCGAAGTCAGAGCTGTTTTACAGAAAATACAAGTATAAATACTCGTAATATATTACTTTTTTTTTAAGTTTAAGCTTTTTTATTATTACTCACCTTACCTTGTCCATTTTATCTGTGGTATCGAAGCTTCCGATACAATGCAATGCAATTGAAAGCGATTTTTTTTGGTTGTTGTACGAGTACCTACGAAGATTAGTTCATAGAAATGAGCTCCTTGGTTTCTAAGGTATTTATTTAGATAATATTTTAAGGGCTTAGTCCATACATATATTTAAATCGAATAGTTATAAAAATATCTATATTTTGATTTAACATTAACTTATTATAGGTATTAAACCTATATTAAACCATAATAATTTAAACTGCAGGTTTCGTAGAAGTCTACGCCATGGATTCGGCTTCGTAGCGTTCGCCGCAGTTTATAGCGCAGTTTTCGACCTGCATAAACACGCTAGTTGCTTCTAAAAAGGATTTGCTGTGTACATTTACTTAATATGTGCTTCTATTTCTTCGTAAAAGACTGCCAGAAGTCAGAAAAGGCGCCTGTTACGTAAATATCTGCTGGGCGTGTTGCGAATTGGACAGAATACGCGATGAGGGGCGCCGTATACTCTCTAACTATAAGGTGGAAAGAGTTAGAATAACTTGCGTTTCGAATTTCTATACGTGACGGACGGCTTTATGATTACATTGCCAAAAATCCTTTGAATGCGAAAAATGCGCGAAGCTTTTTACGTTTGCTCGTCATAACACGGTATTGTTCCAATGTAAAAGAGTAAGTAAGTAAGTAAGAGGTAAAATTCAGTAGATTAAATTTGCGTGCCTATTGTTCAAAATTAGGTTGTGTTAGTTTATGTTTATTTTCAATGTTAAAACTTAGGTTAATGCACTTTAATCAGACTTCACTAATTTTACGTCAACTCTTTACTCAAAGCTTAGCGTTTTTAAATATGTCACTACCACCAACCACAGCTCGTGGATTCAGGTCATTTAATAAATTAAAACCTTAACAATTGGCACGCTTGCCGCTACGCTGCCCTATTGCCGCATGCAAATAAATAACGTAAAATGTAACTGTTGCCTATTCTATTTTAGTTAAGCAACATTATAAACAAACAGCGCGTCCGCTTGCCACCAAACGGAAATTCACAGGCCTTCCATTTCTGGTTATGCGTCGATTTATATTCTGCGCCCACTCGCCGCCTGAGAAATCTCATGTTGGAGGTGCTCTTTCAATTTGAATCGGAACACTCGGATCGGGGAATAATGTATTTCGATATCGACCCTCCGCTCGGAACGGATCCTCCTGTTTATCGCCGCTCTCATTTATTCGGGCGTCGTCGCGCCTTTATTTTTTCAACACAAACTCGGTGTCGCGCTGTTTATCCGCTGCGCGATACTATTAGCAGGGTCTTTGTTTTGAGACGCAGTGAGATTGCGTCGCTCTGACTGAAGGATAATTGAATTGTCACATAATACTACGTACCGAGTTTTCTTTTGGCTTGTCATTGGTTTATTTTTGACGAGGCACTCGTGGTGTTGTGATGATTCAGGCTTGCACATAACATGAATCACTTAATGCCACTAGTTTTCCGGTTTGATATTTTAACCCTTAGGATATTAAAAAACAAAAGAACTTATTATTTGTCTCCATGTCACAAAACGGTCTAATATTTAATCCTACTAATATTGTGAGTGAGTGAGTGAGTGAGTATGTTTGTTACTTCTTCACGCGGAAACGGCTGGACGGATTTGGATGAAATTTGGCAAAAAGTTAGTTTATATCCTGGATTAAAACAGGATACTTTTTATCCCGATATTCCCACGGGATAGGGATTAAATCTTGAAATAACAACCGCTGGGCTTAGAGTCATGAAATTTGGTATGTAGATAGCTGGACATCTGAAATAACACATAGGCTACTTTTTATCTCAATATTCCCACGGGATATGAATAAAATCTCGAAATATTAACCGCTGGTTTAGAGTCATGAAATTTGGCATGGTTGTTATAATATAACGTCAATGAAAACCACGATGTAATTTATGGAATTCTCACGAGAATTTAATAAAATCCCGGAATTTCAATTCAACTGCTGTACTTATCTAATGATTTACGCGTGCGAAGCCGCGGGTAAACGCTAGTACATAAAATAATTATGTAATATCTATTTAGTGATACATGACAATCGATGATCGATGTATTTTTATTGCACGATAAACTATAGGTACTTCATCTGCATCCAGCGGAAACAGACATTTCCCCGGATATAATAAAAAAGTTACCTTTATTCTGAGATAGGTTTCAATCTTTGAAAGAGTGTTTATAAACTTTTCAGAAGTTCTAGAGACTAGTCGGTATTCCCTTATCTTGTCTTATTTTTTTTTGCCTAATTTCGATTTGTTAACAACTTTTACTATAATTAATTGTTTGTCTAAGGTCAGTTTGTATAATTTTGCATAAATGATCATTTTCATAACTCTTGTTATGTCGAATAATATTTTAAGTATTTAAAACTCACTTTGTCGATTCTTTTTAACTAATCATTACTTAGCCGAATAACGTTTTTACTTTTAGATTAGAACTGCGACTACTAAAATAGGTTAGGTCAGAACTGCCACCACAACAGCGCGCGAGCCGAGCGAGCGTAGCGAGTGTGCCGCAGTTCCGGCGAAGCGCCAGAACCGAACTTATGTTAGACGTATAATATTAGATGAAAAATAATTATGTCAGTCGAACAGTATACGAAATATGTTTATATAAAATGAAAATAAGGTCATTTAAAATTAGGCGAAACAAAATTATGTTAAGTAAGCTGTACACAAAATGACTCACTTAAGAGCGTTTATGCCTGCTGAGCTGGCAACGATGCATTTTTGTTAGTTTTTCTCGTTTTTTTTTTATTAGCCTATTTTTGTGTCCCACTGCTGGGCAAAGGCCTCTCCTCTCTTGCTTCATTCCTGCCTATCAAAGGCGAGCTCCCGCCAACCCACATTATAGGCATCTAAGTCGTCCCTCCATCTCCTCTTCGGTCTGCCTCTATTACGGTATCCGTCACTAGGGACCCATTCCGTAACAATTTTGGCCCAACATTCTGGGTTCATTCGGCAGATATGTCCAGCCCAGTCCCACTTCAACTTGTCCGTCTTTACGCCCACGTCATCAATTCGAGGCAGATATAAACGCTCTTAAATGAAAATTAGGTATAATGAGCCTTTAGGTTGACCAACATTAATTTATCTAAAATTAGGCAAACCGAAAATAGACAAAACAAGGTACAACCGACTAGTCCCTAGGCATAAACAAACAAGCCCACGGTTTATAATTAGAATTTAGAAAAGATATGGATCAAAATAAACTTTTGGTATCGTAAATATATTTTTAAAAGGTGATTTGCTTTTAAAACTTTATTCAAGCTAAGGCCGGATGTACCGGATCGTGCCTTGTATGCCAGCTATGCATTACACGGGGGCGATCTATGAATACCGCTCTCAGACGTTGTGTGCAGGTAAAAGGCCACTCACAAAAGTCGATTGTTACAAAGCAGCTCGTTCCCAAGTATCTCTATACGATCGTCTAAGCAGGAGGAAGAACTAAGTTTCCTTCCAGTCGTCTTTGTTGGGCAATTGAATGGTGCATGCTCATATTGGTTTGAATAAGCATATGTGATGCCTTACAGTGTGCTCTGATTTATACCGCTTTTTAAAGCTATTCAAAGATTTTGTGTGTGCGTTGTTGTTTGTGTGCGTCAGAATTGGATGACATTTCGTATATATGTATATTCAACGCCGTATTTAGATTCCAAAAAAGTTATCATAATGGCCGAACGTCACTGTCACAAGTGTCATTATCATTGTGTCGTTCCAGATGTAACCAACCCATGCACATTAATAAAAAATAGTCTTTTAATATTTTGTTTTTATTCAGACCTTAAATGGGTACTGGCAACAGAAAACTTAACAGGGAACAAAAACTCAAGAACGAAAATTAACACGAGTATAGAAAGCATTCGATCAATCCAAACGTCAGCAGGGCTACTACGAAACTCGAAACTCGAAGTTCGTGTCGTGCTGTCCCTCTGACACTTATGCTATTTAATATGAGAGCGAGAGAGACGGTACGATACGAACTTCGAGTTTCGAGTTTCGTAGCAGCCCTGCAGGCCATACTACGAAGTGAAAAATTCGAACTTCGAACGACTTGCCATCCCGCTGACGCTTAAGTTATTTAATACGAGAGTCAGAGGGACTACCAATACGATACGAACTTCGATTTTCGAATTTCGTGGTAGTCCCCCAGATGCCGAATGAAGTGACAATTGGAGATGTCATGGTGGCCCTGTGGCCGCCATGTTTACCATAGTTTTCCATACGTGATTTGTTGTCAATATTTTTATGCGCATATCAAAAATATCCATAAATAGTATTTACACAAATTATGTGAATCTCATATCGTATCCAAATTAGAGATGGGCCGAGTACTCGTTTACTACTCGGTACTCGGTGTATTCGGCAGTTTTTTTGATACTCTTACTCGGCCGAATAACTCGGTTCCATTGACGAGTATACTCGGTCTAAATAAAATTATTATTTAAGAGAAATCATTATGTATTATAATAAAACAGGCTAGTTTAAAAATGTTATTAAGAGTATTTATTAATTAAAAACACAAAAATGAGAATTATCAATTAATATTTAAGCAATTAATTCGCGGATCGACAGAATGCGATTTTCTTCAAAACAACAACTGAATAATTTGCGGGGGAGAAGGCGGGGATTCCCGCGACGTTCGCTCGCGGCGCGGTGGTTGGTAGCGCCGCGTGAACCTGTCTAACCTGTATTCGCGCCTCAAAACTGAACCGAGTAACTCGGCCGAGTACTCGGTTTGAGAAACTTTGAACCGAGTATACTCGGTTACTCGGTAAAAGTTGTACCTACTCGGCGCATCTCTAATCCAAATGTTATTTAATCCATATGAAGTATTACCACTATAATATGAACTTTTCTTCTACAAAACAGTTTCAACCATATATTTGTTGGTGAAATTAATATTTACATTAAATTATTTATTTATGCAGTTGCATTTAATTTTAGCTTTACAATTATATATATAAATAATTTACCTATGTACTTTATTTAGAAAAGTTAAAACTTACCGATGCGAAACTTTTTCATTTTATTGGCATTAACACATGAGTAGTTTTTTGGAATCTATATACGGCGTTGAGTATAGTTTATAGTCCGACAACCTCGTGCGCGACGCTCCCTAGGAATGAGACGCGGTGGCGGGGCGGGGGCGTGGTACTATTGACATCAGCGGGGATTGGAGGGGTACCGGGGAGTAAAACCGTGCGCAATACACGAGCACGACGCTCGATCACCAGCGCGCCCGCGCCATCAGATCCCAGCTGATATCCTGACCCTCATCCAGAGGAAGAGGAAACTGCGCCGCCACCACCAACGCACCAGATGCCCGACCACGAAGTCCCAGCTGAACGCGCTCGCCGAGAAGATTTCGAGGGGCCTCGCCGTATACTCGGAATACTCTTGGCTCGAGCACATCGCTTCGGCTGCAGAGGACTGGAACGGCATCCACCGCCTATGCCGCCGCCTGGCGAACAAGCCAGCACCCATACGCCCGCTTCTTGCCAGTGACGGAACCATCCGCTACAGGGCAGAAGACAGGGCGGAGATCTTCGCGGACCACCTGGAGATGCAGTTCTCCCTTTACCCGTCTGACAACCACCAACACGAGGCAGACATCGGGCAGCGACTGGCGGAGTATTTCGCGGCACCGATAGCCCCCGATGAAGACCCCATTGTCTTCTCCCCGGGCCAAGTCGTGAGGATGATCCGACGCGTCCCGCTGAAGAAGGCGCCTGGCCCCGACCGCATCCCCAACGAGGCGCTGCGTCACCTACCCCCGCGAGGCATCGCGACGTTGACGCGGCTCTTCAACGGAGTCCTGCGGACGGGCCATTTCCCGCGCCCCTGGAAGCTTGGGCGCGTCATCATGCTCCCGAAGCCCGGGCAGAATATTCTTCGCCCGGAGAGCCACCGACCAATCGCCCTGCTGTCGACCACATCGAAGCTGTTCGAGAGGCTGCTGCTGGTGCACCTGTCGCCGCGCATCACGCCGCGCGACGAGCAGTTTGGCTTTCGGGCCGAACCTCCACCACGCTGCAGCTCGCCCGAGTCCTACACCAAGCCGCCGTTGCCTACAACAAGAAGGAGCACTCCGTCGCCGTCATGCTCGACATGGAGAAGGCCTTCGACCGTGTATGGCACCTCGGCTTGGTGTACAAGCTGACGACGTCCACCGCCCCCCGACGCGTAGTCAAGACTGTGGCCACCTTCTTGGAGGACCGCCACTTCCAGGTTGCGGTGGAGGACGCGGTGTCAACCGCGCGCCCCATCCGCGCTGGTGTGCCGCAGGGGAGCTGCCTGTCGCCCGTATGCTACGGTCGATATACTGACGACATCCCCGTCAGCGAGGACGTTATGCTCGCGCTGTACGCCGACGACGCCGCCTACATCACATCGTCCATCAGACTTGCGCATGCGGCGCGCAAGATGCAAGACTGCCTAGACACCCTACCAGCCTGGTTGGATGAGTGGAGGCTCCGTGTTAACGTCGCGAAGACCCAGGTCATCGCCATTAGCACGAAGCGGCTGCTGCCACCACGGCTGACGATGCTGGGGCAGGCCATCGAGTGGTCTCCCACGGTCAAGTACCTGGGAGTCACCATCGACCGCCGCCTCACCATGGCCCCTCACGTCCGGACTGTCATTGCCCAGACGCGCGCAGCGCGCGACCTTCTACGCCCGGTCCTAAGGTCCCGCTTGACACTGCGAGCCAAGTTGGGCGTGTACAAGACTTATGTCCGGTCACGCCTAACGTATGCAGCCCCCGCGTGGTACGCGCTGGTGGGAAAGTGCAATAGGAAGCGACTCGATGCCCAGCAGTCGCTATCCTTGCGCAGCAGCCTTGACGCCCCGTACTACGTGCGGAATACCGTCATTGCTCGGGGCCTAGGCGTAGAACCCCTGGGCCATTTCATCGGCAGCCTCACTACCAGGATGTTTGGTCGTGCGGATAGGTCGCGCTTTCGCCACCTGTGCGAGCTGGCGCCCTATCACCGCCGACCGTCGGACAACAAGGGCCTGCCGCGCGACCTCGTGCGTGCAGCGAGCCCTTAATTACTGGACCAGACATCCTTGGACCTGGACTTTACCTACCTTGCCGCCGGCTGATGATCGCTCGCTGGACCTCCCCGAATGGGGTCCCATCCGGCGGGCTTAATCTCGCTGGCGGTTTAAGAAGAACACCGGACTTGACATCCACCGAAGCCTAGCATCATCAATCGCGCTCGCATTCAGTCGCGGCCGCGCAGTTAAGCGGCTACACGGACTACAGAGGCTATGTCACAAAACGTTCAATGCACATGAGATTATAATCCGGAAATGAATCGACAGACAAAGGAGGTTGTGTATACTTCGCAGAAATTAAAGTTCTTCATCCGAATGTGTCAATGACATTCATTTGGCAAAAACAGTCTCTGAAGCGACTGGTTTTTTACCGATCACAATTAAAAAATTGTTATAGACCATAAATTGATGGAAGTACAGGGCACCAGCGTATCTTTTAAGTTGCAACATCCCGAAAAAGAATTAACTTAGATAATTTCGCGGAAAGCGCCATACAGCGAAAAACTTACTTACAGTGGTATAGGTAGAGTCATTTACGATGACGCGTGCCGTAGTTCTCAATACAATGTCATTAATGTCTAATTTTGACAAAATCACGCGTCTTCGTGGATGGCACTAGGTATACACTGTCATAAAGTAACAACTAACAAACAGTTTTAAGCGTCTTCCTATTTCCTTCTCTTGATAAAGTAATTAAGCACTTATTTTGTGCTATTATTTCTAAGTAGGTCTCATAAATATTTATTACTTAACTTTAAATATATCTTCGGCCAATTAATCTACGTGTGTAATCAAATCACGCGCTGACATCACGTGCAACCTCGCCCCCGCCACCGCGTTTCATTCCTAGGGACAAAGTTATTGGGCTATAGCAGATACTTAATTGGATTTCAGGAATAACACATAACATATGCTACCTTTTATTCCGATATACTCATGATATCTGGTCGTACGCAGATCCCTAAGAACTATAAATCTCAACCGAAAAATCTAATGAAGAGAAGATTTTGCACGTGTGGGTTCTATAGACTATGTAAATTAAATTCAGAAATCTCAATTCAACTGTCAAACCTAATGATTTA
>NC_133474.1:14601580-14614936 GCF_025370935.1 Choristoneura fumiferana | reverse complement strand
TTAAAGTTAACATGAACCTGGTAGGGTATAGCATTTGTTGTTATAATTGTTATTATCTATGTATTTACTATTTTAAAATCTTTTCTTTTACAAAAACTATTTTCTGTACCTATATTAATTAATGAATCCTTACAATAACTTAACTTAATAAAGGAACATCAAATATCACTTGAGATCAGAAACATTTTCCCACTTGTAGCAAATAATGCGTTGTGCGCGTGCGTGACGTGAGAGGTCACTTATTACAAACCATCCTCCATAAATTCCGAGATCGGTAGTAACATTTATTCTATAGGAATTTTTTAAATTTTTATTAAAGGATGTGCTATTTGTTCACTTCTTAAATCTATGGAATTCTATTGTATAATTGTATTGCTTTGTAATATGGACCGTTTTAAAAATACTTAATTTTGGTTCAGGGAGAACTAGGTCAGTTTACGTCGCATGTTATTTGAAAAATTTAAAAAAGGTGGATATTATTTCTGACGAACAACGCTACTTTCAAAATATACAAAGAGGGGAGTGTCAATAATAAGCTTTTTAAAGTATGGTCTACAGCTATTTGTTGGCAAGATATTTGCTAAGATTCGGAGACATTTCTTTTGCATAACAAACAGTTTATGTGCATCTGTGCTGCACCCCATAGCAGTAGCCCGTTATGTTTTGATTGAGTTGATTTTTACACTTCTCCAAGAAATGGGAGCGCCAAAGTTCGCAAAGGTACTCTTCGCTAGCCATACCGTAATTTTGTCCGAATCATCGTTTGTCATACTTTTAAGCTTAAGTTCTGAATAATTTAAATGGTCGTCCTATAGAAAACTATTTATAAAAATTCTGAACAATTATTGGATTCAGAGAAAAAAGAGTTATGACAATGATCATTCTGATATACATTACATTCTGACTTTTAACAAGTATGCTAGCCGATATGGACCCCCATGGAATATCAAATTTGAGTATTTTAATTTTATTTAAGTTTGCACCTCAAGTTACCTTCACGCTTCTCTGACAAAAAAGGGTCATGAGATAGGTACGGACGGACGGACAAACGGATGAACATTATTTTAAATTCCAATTCAAATCGATCTATGTTTGACCTAAGGCCTCTCAAACAGAGGATCATGAGTTCGTGCCAGACACGCTTTAAGTTTTTCGAAATCTTCTTTAAAAAACTGTTAGGAAATCGGTTTACATACGCAAAAAAAAAAAATGGTTATGTGTGAAGTTCTCAATTCACACTAGGTCTACGTGGAAACTAGAGCCTGAAAACGTAATAAACGATTCCTTATAAAACAACCTCCTTAAGCTAGTTGAAAAAAGATTTAGGTACAGTGCGTCCGCAATACTTGGAAGTTTACCTGAAACTTCGGGGTAAAAGCTCACTTTGCGGGTAACTTTTTGACTACGTTAACTTTTACCAGTAGAAGGGAGTTGTGAATTTCGTAGGATCACCTAGTTGACGTTCATATCTGAACTTGGGTGAATGGAACTCGGGTAACAATGAGATTTACGGCGTTTGTGTTTTGTTTAAAAGTTGGGATCTATTTTTAAGTTTAATACTGGTTTGCGAAGGATAGTTTGATACATTATTTTGTGGATAATTCATTAATAATGCAACACAAACTATATTCATGAGTTACTACAGTATAGTAGTTAGTCTAAGCTAAGTCTGGTATACATCTCAACAAACTTGCAAATAACTTGCAAAATTCATTGATAAACTTCCAAATTTTGAAATTAAATTCAACTCCACGTACAAATTTAACCGCGCACTTTACCTATCCAAAACAACACGATCAACACGATCCCAATAGCACGGCGAACTGTTAATAATTAGGGATCATATCAAGGTCCCTCATGGGGTCGGAATACTTCGTTACGTTAACAGAATAACTAAAATTCCGAGGCCCGAAGGTAGAAGCGTTAATGAATTTTTGTGGTAACGGTAACGACATTGAAGCGTTACTCCTGCAACTCAGTTACATAGCTTGACTAGTAATCACGTAAATATTGCAAACAATGTTAGAATGTTTGAGAGCAAAGTGATGAAGGAGAAATTGCTTACACTAGGTAATCTAAGGCGACTGGTTGCCAACTAAAAAAAAAATAAGTTGAAAGCCAAAAATAAACGCTTACAAGATATAAAATCTTACAAGAAAACAATTGGCTAAGCCAATTGTTTGTTGCCAACGTTAGCATTACATTAGGTATAAGCAAGCTCATGAAAGTAAATATAAAATGCAACTACAGTCTGTTAGGTCTAATTAAGTTTGTCCAGGTTTATTGAAGCCCTTGGGGTGGGAAATCCGCACGCCACCGAGTTTTTGCAGTTAACTCGAGAGCAAAATAAGACTAAATTTAGGCTATTAAAGTATGTTTTTTACTACCTTCTATCTTACTACATTTTTATGCACACTGGTATTTAAGACAAATCAATGTAATGTAGCCATGAATGTTGGGACTTGTCAAAATAGTCTTTGGCTGTTTTATTTTAATTACGAGGGGTTTAGAGTAAAAGTGACAATATTTTCTGTATGCTCGACCAAATAAAACCAATTAGGATAGTATTTTCATTCATTGAAATATATATAACATTCGTGATGACAATTCACATTTGTTGTAATTTTTTGATAAAATACACTTTTTTTTTTTTTATTCGACTGATGGCAAACGAGCAAGTGGGTCTCCTGATGTTAAGATTACCACCGCCCATAGACAACTGCAACACCAGGTATTGCAGATGCGTTGCCAACCTAGAGGCCTAAAGATGGAATACCTCAAGTGCCAGTTATTTCACCGGCTTGTCTTACTCTCCACGCCGAAACACAACAGTGCAAGCACTGCTGCTTCACGGCAGGATTAGCGAGCAAGATGGTGGTAGCAATCCGGCGGACCTTGCACAAGGTCTACCACCTGCAAACACTTAGTGTAAGAAAATAATTTTTCGATATCGAAAATACAAACTGAGACATGGATGCACAGAAAAACAGAAAAAGAGACCAGCACTGGGATCGAACCATGTCCTCAGCATTCCGTGCTGCGTGCTATAACCCCTACACTACTGCTGGACAGGAATTTAGACATGAATTTTTCCCATGCTACATATCTCAGGTTGCTTATTTAAAGACTCCTAAAAACCAATCATAATCTTCGAACTTCGACTGACGTGATGGTTAAGAAGCAGCATTCTTCTGTAATGTTGCAGCATGTTGCTGGCAACACAAGAGTTTGTTAGCGTTAATGTTGGCAGAACTTTTTTCTCTGATACTTCGGTCGCCCATCGGCCATAACATGTTTTTCTACGTCTAATAAGACAATTCAGTTCTATATTTTTGCTCCTGTCTAACTGTGTAAAGTGTTGGTGTTTAGCATAATAAATCTTCTAATACAGTGCAAAGACTTTTTCTTGGGAAGAAACAAACACAATTTACAGTCCACGCTCCCAACATTGGTCCATTCTCACCGTCAAGACAGACAGAAGATTTTGCGAGTACAAGACCCAGCCCAACACAGCGATTGTCTCAGAATCTGCAAGCAAGAAGTGCAATCCATACAGTACCGCCGATACCTACTGCGAATACTGCGATAAATGCATCTCAGGTTTGAGCCGAGAAACGTGAATGAGCAACGAAAACAACGATTTAATTAATTCTTGTCCTACTTTCATCTCATCATATAAGTTGCTGCGAAAATAATTCAGCATCATTATCAAGAAAGAAAACATTAAAACCAAGATATTTTAAGCATACGTTCCAGTTTGAAGACAGAAAAAGAAGCTTTTTCGATAGGTTCATCAATCAAGCGCGCGGGCAGTTGCGAAGGTTGGCAGCACTGACGGCGTCCCGTCCCTACTCGAACCGAACGAGCGAAGACGCGTGAGTGAACAACAGAGGAACTTCGCCATTTTGTGTCGCCCCGCGTGTTTAGTTTGCAGTTTATTTCTAAAATTTTATTGTATTAGCGCTTATTGTGATATAATTACTGGAATAAGTACAGTACATACAATACGATGGAGGCCAAAGAAATGATCGCCAAACGAGGTTATATAAAAGGTACAATAACTAGGTTATTTTCTTTCGTGTCCTCCGAATCTAATATGGAAAATTGCCATCCCGAGACCCTAATTGCGAAACGGGAAAGACTATGCGACGCATTTAAGGAGTATGAGGTGTATAATAAACAAATCATATCATTGGATTCGGAGGACAAAGAAGATTATGCGGAGGTTGAAAATAAATATTTTGATTGTTTAGCAATATTCAACGAACGTATTAAAACTAGTAGTTCTGTAGCTGAACAGAGTGCCTGGAGTCAGGTTGCAGTAGTAAACCTAGAGCTAAATTACCTAGCATAAACATACCGACCTTTTCGGCAAATTTCGGATTATGTAGCCTTCATACAAATATTTACTTCGGTAATTCACAACGACAAGTCGCTTGATAATGTACAAAGGTTGTATTACCTTCGATCTTTTCTCAAAGACGAGCCGTATGATTTGGTAAAAAATCTCCCACTTGTCAGTGAGAGCTATCCTCAGGCAAGGCAGTTGTTAGATGAAAATTTTTTAACAAATATAAAACGTTTCTGAGTACGTAAACACTCTTTTTAGATTTAAATAAATTGCCTAAGTATCCCAACGCTAACGACATACGGAATTTCGTTTCAGTAGTGCGGCAAACATTAGCTGCACTTAAAAATTTGCATGCGGCAGTGGAGGCGTGGGATCCTGTGCTGCTGGGAATTTTAACGCGTAAGATCGACGCGTACAGCTCGCGTTCATTCCAATTAGAGCGCGATCAAAGCAGGAGCCGACGATTGAAGAATTTTTGGCGTACATGGACAAGCGTGCTCTTGCATTGGAAAACACGGATACCCATCCTGACAATGCAGGGCCAGGGAGAGGCCAGCCTTCTTCAGTGCAGTCTGTCAAGAGTAAGGTAGCGTTAGCAGCTGCAGCCAAGACCTCATGGAATGTGTACACTGTAAGTGTTTTGATCACAAATTATATTCTTGCCCAAAATTCAAATTGTTACCTTCAAAGGAAAGAGTTTCCTTTGCGAAGAAATTTAACTTGTGTACTACATGTTAAATCCTCATGTGGGTAAATGTAGATTCCACTTTCGGTGTGGAATATGCAAAAAACCTCATCACACCCTTCTGCACAAGATGAAGAAAGCGAAAGCAACCCAGTTGTGCTCCTGTCGGGGGCCTCCGCAAGCAATGTTTTTAATTCCGACAGCGAGAGTAAAATTATATACTCAAAGTGGTAGGGAGGTGCATGTCAAGTGTATTTTAGATTCGGGCTCACAAGTGTCACTGATCACCACAAAAGCTATTGAGGTCTTAGGGCTTACCCCTGAGCGATCTGATATTAACCTCATTGGTGTGACGCAGAACAGAGCAAGATTAGCTATTGCATTCCCTACAAGTGCATTCTTTGACATCCCAATATAAAGTCTTAGTAAACTGTCATGTGGTGGAAAAATTACATGTCAATTACCACAAATGCAATCAGCATGGATGGAATAATATTCCCGCTGGTGTCACATTAGCTGATACAACATTTAACCAACCTTCAGAAATAATATGCTGATTGGGGCTGACGTTTTTTCCAGGTCCTCTACCGCTTGAAGAAGCACACAACCTGTGCAATGACCGAGAAAAGCAGCTCAGCCTCAACTCCGTGCATCCTTACACCAAGTTTGGCCACGTCGTCGCAGGCGCGTTAGTTTCAGACATCATAAAAAATCAGGTTGTATCACTTTTTTTGTGCTAAATGTGAATCAGATGTTAGTGACAGTATCAAACGACTATGGGATGTTGAGCGAGTCCCGAACTGCTGATAGAAAAGGACTCAGAGCAAGAGTTAGCCGAAACATTTTTGCTAATTCTGTAAATTAGAAAATAATAAATTCAAGTCGATTTGCCAATCAAGGTCGAGACAAATAAAATTAATGAAACTTTGGGTAGTTCATTTGACTTAGCTTTGCACAGGTTTTCTCAGCCTCGAAAAACGATTGCAAAGAACGTAAACTACTTACTGATTATCAGACTTCATTCATGAATATGTTGAGCTTGGACATGGTCACTATGTGACAATAAATTCATATAATTAATGAGGACCGCTATTATTTTTTACCGCATCATCCGTTATAACGAGCAGATAAAAGCACGCCTACTAGGGTGGTATATGACGTCAATAGAGAACTAGTTAAAAAGTTTCATTAAATGATATGTTGAAGATATGCTTCAGTAAAATAAAATGCGACTTGCTTTGAACAATTATAATGAAATAAAAAATATAAGAAAGGAACAGATCAAGCACAAGAGAAACGTCCTACGTCCTCGGCGTCTGTTGGCAAGTGAAGGGCGGCGGCGGCGCGGGCGGCGCCGGCGGCCGGATCGTTTCTTGCAAAAACGTAAACATCCTCGGGGGCGTTGAAAGCCATAGCATAGCTTTCAAGTTAGTAGCAAGCCTGGTAGCGGCTTTCTTAATTCTCCTGGTCATCGTCCTGGGGTTCATCAGTAGGTAAAAGGCACATCTTGTTAACAGCCCTTCGAATAACGCCTTTTGAAGTCGTTACATCAGCCACCCTGTTGACTCCGTCTTTGCCAGGATGTAGACAGCAGACGCGTCCTAACCGCCACTGGAGGGGCGGCAGGTTGTCTTCCTTGAGCACGACCACGTCCCCGCACGCGAGCTCGCGTTGCGGAGTGCGCCACTTGGTGCGCTGCTGCAGCTCGGAGATGTACTCTCGCCGCCATCGCTCCCAGAAGTGCTGGCGTATCTTTTCGATCAGCTCGTATCTGTTGGGTCTAGTTGCGTTGACTGGCATTGTAGGAATAGACGTGAGTGGTCTCCCAATCAAAAAGTGGCCTGGGGTCAGAGGAGAGGGATCAGTACAATTGGACGAGAGAGGAGACAGCGGGCGCGAGTTTAGAATGGCTTCTATTTGTGTAAACAACGTCGCTAGCTCCTCAAACGTCAGGGCAGCATTTCCAGCTACGCGTTTTAAATGAAACTTGGCCGATTTTATGCCAGCCTCGTTAATTCCCCGAAAATGTGGCGAATAAGCAGGGCTGAAGACGAATTTTATTCCCTCATTACTAGAAAATTCATAGACTGACTGACGGCTAGATCTCAATACCCTACCTAACTCATTGCGAGCACCGACGAAATTTCGACCATTGTCGCAATATATTTCCAATGGTCGACCCCTCCGCGATATAAATCTGCGTAGGCATAAAATAAAAGCTTGAGTACTTAAATCACTAACTAACTCTAAATGAACTGCCTTGCTACTAAGGCAAACGAATAAACTTAAATAACATTTAGTTATACGGTTACCTCGGCCCTTACGGCTACAAATCATGAACGGTCCCCCAAAGTCAATTCCACACGAGTAGAAGGGAAAAATTGCGTTAGTACGCGCCTCAGGTAAGTGACCCATTATTGGCTGCACCGTGTCCGCGCGCAGCCGGGTGCAGGTGACGCATCGCCGCGCTACTCGCCGGGCCAAGCACCTACCTCCTATGGGCCAGTATTTATCGCGAATTGATGCTAACAGTAATTGTTGACCTGCGTGGAATAGCCGTACATGTTCGTTAGTCATAATTAACTTAGTAAGATGATGTTTCGAGTCTAACAATATAGGGTGCTTTTTATCAAAATCAAAGTTTGAGTTATTCAAACGACCACCCACTCGAACAATTCCATTTGAATCTATAAATGGCGTTAATGGTAACAACTTGTTCTTACTTGGCAGGGTTTTTCCATGTTCAAGTAATTGTATTTCATTAGGAAATGATTTTAATTGGCTAAGTCTTATTAAAATATTTAATGAGTTATTTAATTCATCTGAAATAAGCGGACCCGATAGATTTTGTTTGTTTATACGACAGTTATTAACAAAACGCAAAACGTACGCAAAACTTCTATTTAATTTAACAAAAGTGGAGTACCTATTAAAGTCAACAAATGAGTCATCCTCATTAGACTGGTCACGATCACGCACGGTCGATATTAATGACAATGAATTTACTTTTATCTCTGGTAACTTATTCGTTGTGTATGAATGCTGTGGCCACTGGGCCTGTTCCTCCTTGAGGAAAGGAGGACCCTCCCACCACAAGGAAGAAGAGGACAGATCCTGAGGATCGACCCCTCGCGAGGCCAGGTCAGCTGGGTTCATACTAGTAGGTACGTGTCTGAACTGGAAACCACATGTAAGTTCGTTAATTTCGTTAACCCTATTACAAACAAACATCTTTAGTTGTCTTACATCTGTTTTTAACCAACCAAGTACAACGGTAGAATCAGTCCAAATAGTTTTCTGTCCTATCTTAAAGCGTAAAGATTTTATCACTTTAGAGCATAATCGTGCCCCTAACAAATTTCCTAATAATTCCAATCTTGGAATTGTTGTAGGTTTTAAAGGAGCAACTCTGGCCTTTGCACATAACAGGTTCACTGTAACTTCATTGTTTATGTTAATCGTACGTAAGTAAACACACGCGGCATAAGCCTGCATTGATGCGTCAACAAAACAATGTAATTCGATTGATATAGGGTTTTTACACATAACATTTCTTTTAATTTTTATACTTGATATTAAATGTAAATTATTAATAAAATTAGACCAAATATCTAAAAGCTTTGGTGGAATGGGCTCTTCCCAACTTAACTTTTCAATCCATAATTGCTGTAAGAATATCTTGGCTTTAATAATAACCGCACAAATTAAACCTAGCGGATCAAATATTTTACAAGTCGTCGAGATGACCGATCTTTTAGTGGGAATTGGGGGTAGTTCGATATTTGCCGAGAACTGAATTATATCCGATTTAGGACAATAACTTAAGCCCAATACACTCGACTCTTTGGTTAAATCGACTAACTCGGAGATCGCATCGTCATTATTAAAGGCCTGCGAACAGTTAGTTCGAATTTTTCTTAAGGGGAAGCCTGCCGATTCTAATACCTTTTTAACATTTTTATATAAGTACTGTAGCTCGCTTTCGGTCTCTGCCCCTGTATTCAAATCATCGATGTAGAAATCATTTTTAATTATATTGGCTATGTTTTTATCGGAGCATTCATTAGCTAATTGTAGTAGACATCTAGTACTTAAAAAAGGAGCAGAGGCCATGCCATACGTTACAGTATTTAATTGTAATATTTTTATGTTATCATCACGATCACGGTCTATGCAAGATGAGCCCCTCCAAAGTATTAGCTGTAGATGACGCTGAGAAGGATGCAGGACTATCTGCCGGTACATTTTCTCCAGGTCACCGAGAAGAATGAAGCGGTGCCCACGAAAACGCAGTAAAATTGAGAATAAGTCACTTTGAACGACTGGACCTATAGCCTGAATATCGTTAAGCGAGTTTCCTGACGATGTTTTTGCCGATCCATCAAAAACAACTCTTAAACGCGTTGTCTCACTTTTTTCTCGTATAACGCAGTGATGTGGGAGGTAATATCCAAAATCTGGGCGTTGTATTTCGCTTAAATGGCCCAAAGTTCGATATTCCTCTATAAATTTTGAATAAGGTTCCTTTAATTGAAGATTTTTATTTAATTTATTTTCCAAATTTAAGAATCGCTTTTTTGCTAGATAAAAAGAATCCCCAAGATTAGATTCAAGTTCCTTTAATGGCATTTTTACACAAAACCTGCCATTTTCCAAACGACTAGTATTTTCCAAAAAATGATTCTCGCAAAACTGTTCTTCTAATGAATATGATTTCGATTCCGAAGGTAGTTCTTCAATTTCCCAAAATTTCTTAAGAGAATTGTCTAAATTAATTTGATTGAAATAACAATTGACCTTCGCCTTAAATGTGTTGATACCTACGGGGCCGGCAATTAACCATCCCAACTGCGATTCTTGTAAAGTAGGCATATTAACACCTAATTTGATTTGATTGGTGCCTATAATTGACCAAAATACGTCAGCCCCCAATAATATATCTATAGGAGAAGGCTGAAAAAATCTAGGATCTGCCAGTTGAATATTACTAGGTATACCTAATTGGTTTATATCTATTTCGGTGCCTGGCAAAACACCTGTAATAGTCGGCACTAATAAACAAGAAACTTGCGTCGTGAATGCAGTAAAGCATGATTTTAATTTTATTTCACAACTACCTGAAATATCAGTCTTAATATTATTAAGACCGCAAACACTTAAACAGTTATTTTGTTTATTGAACCCTAATTTATTCCTCATATTTTCTGTTAGAAAGGACGACTGACTACCAGTGTCTAATAATGCCCGAGCGACAACACTTTTGTTATTGTTTTCATTAGTAATTTGTACCTGCGCCGTGCACAGGAGCGAGTGCGTCATCGTTATTGCTGCTAACGTAACGGGCTGGGGCCCACTGGTGGCACTGCTCATTTTATTCGGCGCGGGTTGTTCCGGCGCCGCATTGTCAACACTATATTTATGTAATAAAGTATTATGCTTTCCTCTACACACTTGACATGAACCCTTTAGCCGACACTGGTATGTGTTATGACCACTACGTAAACACTTACTGCACAATTTGAACTTAGAAACTTCGCGCATTCGGTCATTATAATTCAAGTCCTTAAACTTTGAACATTCATAAACGAGATGACCTTGACTACAAATAACACACAAATGTCTCGTGTTCGGGTCGACGGCGGAAAAAAAGGTTCTTACCGATTTATTATGTTGAAAATTCGGTTTATGTTCATGCCTATTATCAGATCTATTACAGTATGCGGTTTCCAAAATATCCGCGCGGTTACGTAAAAACGTGTAGTAGTCGTCTAGGGTTGGCAATGTCGATAGATTATTTTTATGTTCTTCCCACTTTCTACCCGTGATGGAATCTAACTTTGATGAGACCATGAATATAATTAAAACATCCCACTGCTTAGTAGGAAGGCCCAGTGTGCTCAAAGACCTTAAGTTTTTAGAGATATGATCAATAAGAAACCTCAATGCCTTAAATGATTCCTTTGCAATAGGATCTATGCTCAATAAGGCCTTAAGGTGATTATTTATTAAAAATATTTTTATTGTTGTACCTTTGACACAAAGTTTGCCACGCATTTTTATAATTATCGGCGGTAAACTCAATGGACCTAATCACGACAGCGGCACTACCCATTAAACTAGACCTTAGGTAGTGGAATTTATTGATCAATGGTATTGAATCATTTGAATTAACAAGAGAATCGAAAGTATCTCGGTACTCGAGCCATCTCAAATAATCTCCATCAAATGATGGCAAAGAAATAGTAGGTAGTTTTATAGCATTTAAAGGATGTGAGCATTGGCTTTCGTTCGAAACACTTTCGGTGTTTCTAGAAGTTTTATTAGAACTCGACGATTCTATCAACACTTGAGCTGTGGAAAGAAGAGAAAAGAATTGAGTTTCGATAAACTCCCTCTCTGTTAACTGCTCATCTATAGTAGCAGAGTTTAATTCAATTTCCGATTGGATGTCGGTAAAATCGGACAATAATTCTTGGAATTTATCAACGCGCATGGATAGATCTTTAATTTGAACATTCGTTAACTTGTTTGCACCCACTTGGTTTAAAACATTTACATGATCTTTAAATTTTGTTAATCTACCCTTTATAATGCTACGTTTCTTTAATAAATCCCTTAAGTCCGTATCTCTTTCTTCCAAAGTCATGTTTAGATTTAAAACAATAAATAATACGCAATGAATTAGGTAGATATAAAGAAAAACAGACCAAACCCTTCCAAAAAAGGTAAGGTGTGGTCGTGGTACCTCGACCGTCGCCGTCCACAATCAGCTGCTCAAGCCGAGCACGGCAGCGCGGCCAGCGACCACCGGCAGCACCGAAAGGAACTTCTATCGCGCTTCGCTAGCGCGTGAGGGTTTTATCTGGAACTTTCGGCAAATAGTTTAAATATCTAATAAAATAGGTACGTTTTTTATTGTAGGTGGGTAGATAAGTAGTAAAGAGATAGCCAAATAAAAGGCGAGATATATTTATGAAGGTGCTTGGCTAAGCAAATTAACGAGAAAATAGAATCAATTAGAAGAGAAGAGCAAATTTTAAATTATGCGAACTGGGAATAATATTTTGCGTAGCGACTACTTGTAGGTAGATATTAGCGCAATAGCCGAAGTGGTGAATGTAGGAAAATAATTACGCGTTAGCTAGAAATTAACTATCTTAACACTTTCGGAGCGGCGAGTCGTTTACACATATAAAAGAGGAAAAAAGTGGAAATAGGTAGGATATAGCCAACTTCCCTCGGGAGCACTCCTCAGCAATCTTGTCCGCATCAACCAAGGGCTTGAAGGCAGCATACGCAGCAATCCAAACTCAAAATTCCTTTGTCTTCTTTTCCGTTGAAATTCAAATTCGAGTAGCGGTCTTCCGTTGGTACTCGAAATCCGACGAATATGCAGGTTTGGCGTTGCTACTAGCAACTTATTTTCACGGTCGCCAAATTTGTTGAAGATATGCTTCAGTAAAATAAAATGCGACTTGCTTTGAACAATTATAATGAAATAAAAAATAAAAGAAAGGAACAGATCAAGCACAAGAGAAACGTCCTACGTCCTCGGCGTCTGTTGGCAAGTGAAGGGCGGCGGCGGCGCGGGCGGCGCCGGCGGCCGGCTCGTTTCTTGCAAAACGTAAACAGATATTTTTATAAATGGCCCTGACAGTTCAAAAGGATTATTTGATATTGTGCTAATTATTCAGGAATAGGAGAGTTTTCTTTGAGTTCTGATATAAAGAAATGTTTTTTCGCAATGTATTAGTAAAACCCACAGCAAACATAACTCCAAAACATTTTTTATGTGTGACACCCAGTCAAACTATAAAATGTTCGTCTTGATACTGTCACATACGGTAATAAGTCTCAAGCTACTTTGGCCACAAGGTCCCATTCACGCTGCTTAATTGGACTTGCACAAAGGTATGGGAATGAATTGCCAACTGCATCCTTATATTATTCGATTTGGGTACATTATGTGGATGATATTTTATATTCATGTTCTATATGCCACTTGGCTTGAGCTAAACGCAACTGTGTGATTGTTAGAAATATGGAAGCTTAAAATTTACATAAGTGGGCACTAATACTCCAGCTATCTTATTCTGATATACTGAAGCTGAACACATTCAGTGAGGCGAGACTTTCAAAGATAATTTTAGTATGAAAGCTTTAGTAATAAAACTTATGTAAAACAAGACTGCTTCACCATTAACAGTCCAGAGGCGTTGATAGAATGTACTAACAAACGGGCTATTCTTTAGCTTATATAAAATTTTATGATCCCATGGGATTTGTCAGTCCAATCGTTATAAGAGCTAAAAGCATCATA
>NC_133474.1:14594398-14599994 GCF_025370935.1 Choristoneura fumiferana | reverse complement strand
TCGGATTTTCTCTCGTTTCAAAGGTAATTAATGACAATCTATCATAATTACTGTTATCTCTATTCACTGGCTGAACGCGGATATAATTTTCTCCTATGTATTTACCGTGTATGTGACGCGAAATGTCAACGTTACTTCCGTTCACTTAACGGTGATACCTTGCGATCTGATTAACACCTATTTCATAACTTTCTAATATTAATTTAAGTGGATTATATCACATATCTATTACCTTTGAGTATCTGAATGTTAATAAGGTTCATCATATATGCAACAAACGATCAATGTCGTATTATCATGGCTAAAGTTATGATCGCCGAGACCTTCATCTAAAAATATCTCACCTATTCAAGTTTTTCCATTACACTTTGATTATGAGTAAATAACAACTACATTTGGCTATACAAAAGATAATTATGTCAATTTTGTCATTGTCCAATTCAGCTGCTTGGAATCAATCATCTGTTGACCTTTGATCAATCAAACAAATACAGTATGAGCTTATCTCATGTTTTGTTTGCAACCTTATAAACTTCAATACACGTTTGACTTTAGATAGTAAAGTCCAATAACAAGATTTTGTTTGTTTCACACAATAAATACAACAGTTGTGTTTTTTTAGTCCAATTAATAAGAACTTCAGATATCTGAAGAAACATGACAAATAAGACTAACCCTAAATAAATACAAGGAAAAATATAATTTACATTAGAATGTGAATCATCATGAGAGAGCAACTTTTTAGCATTAATTATTTTTATTATTTGGAACTAATTAGAACAGTATATACCTAATTACTCATATATTTATTAACTTACCTACATTGTTCTCTCAGATAATGGGCTGTCAAATAAATCTTATTATTTAAATAATGGTAGTTGAAGATAGAAATGCTTTGTTGTTACCTAAAATTAATTCAATAAAAGACTCAATATTATTACAAGTTAGTATTGAAATTGTCCTTTTTTCGTTATTGTACTTTGTGTAGGGTAAAGCAACTTAACATTTAACAAAGCTTGTAAAAAGTAATGCACAACTATACTAATTTAAGTTTAATTTTTTTAAGGTTTGATTTAACACTCAAATTGTAACACACTTTCTCGATATTTCAAACAAATGGACTAAAATATCACATGTACATTATTAGCGTTATTATTATGCTTTTAGTATAGAAGTTCACACAATTTTAAATAGTTTCGTTGTTTCATTTAAAAAAGTGCAAATTTTACCATTAAGTTTCAAATGTTAAAATAAATGGAGTATAAATAATTACAAAGGAGATTTTGCCATCTGTACTCTACTGAAATAATTATTATTATAGTAATTAATCAGTTCTTATTAAAAAGAAAAAATCTTAATGCATAAATTAAGTGTAGTGTTAAATCTTATTAGAGAATTATTGAATCAGGCATTACTTGTGGAGTCCATGTCAATGAACTAAAAGAATCATTGCTCACCCGCAACCTTATGGTAGCTAAATAATGCTTATGTATGCAAGACATGCATGTTCATGCAGTTCCTCTGCCTCCACACTGTAAAACACACAAATCACACAAACCATCTGTCACCACCACCACACTACACTGACGTGTTTCTACTCTAGAAACTCATTCACTCTGTTCTTATTAGATACTTATCTAATTATGTTTGACTAAAAATGCAAAATGCAATTTTCCAGATGTCTCAACCTCAAAAATGTTAGATTCAATGTGGGGAGGCAGCAACCCATACCATCAAACAAGAAAAATCTAGCATTAACATCAGAAACTAAAGTAATTGTACAAGTTTTACGGGCAAGCAGGCACCTTCCACAGCCAGCAGGCTCTTGACTATGGCACTAAAGTTGTGGGTGGAGTGTCCCCTAAGAAAGCGGTACGAACATCTTGGCAAGCCTGTGTTTATCTCCCGTCTAACGAGGTTTGAACGCGCGAATGTGAATTGACTAGAAAATGTGGCTATCGTAATTGCATCGTTCGTAGTTAAGATGCTGCTAGTGGAGCCAATGGTGTGTATAATTTTAAACATTATCATCATCCCCTCTATATGGTTAGCTAATGATTCGCCAACAATTTTTACGCAGATTATTTATTGGCAGACCACGTTTCCCGATAACGTACGCCGATGAATTTGTATGCAGATGTATTGTTTCGCAGACTAATCTTTCGTAACTAAACTTTAGTGGACTATTCAGTTACCTATGAGTCAGTAAGCCGAACAACTATTAATAGAAATTCGTTTAGACGATTTAATCACTACACATCTTAAACGTTTGCTTGAACAACTTTTCGCTTTTGAATTTAGTTTATTTTATATTAAACTTCAAAACAAACTAAATCGCGACACCCCAGCAGTTCGTTCTGGCCTTGTTGGTCGTGATTCTAACTAACACTCCTCCTCGCTAACGCTCGTCGTCGCACCTAACTACATCTTGATACATGTGATAACTCTGCGTATCGTGTTTCGGCGAACAGTTGTTCAGTTAACTGAAACAATCGACTAAACGTAGCTCTGCATACCGCTATCTTTCTACCGACTACTCGGTGAACGAGTAATAGGCGCAACGAAATTATACCAAACGTGCTCGCCCAAAAGAAAAAATCTGCCAAGTTGTCTGCGAAGCGAAATCTGCGTAATTAAACTCGGCGATCTATATACGTGCCACTGTTGGCACAGGTCTTCTCTCAGAATTAGAGCGGGTATTGTTGAACTCTCTCTTTAGCTTCACTTGTAAAGTTACATGTAGTTCTACATTATATCCTCCAGTTTTATTTTGTATAGTAACTTTTACTCTTAATATGAGAGGAAAACCCAAAATAAAAAACTGGAGGATATAATGTAGAACTACATGTAACTTTACAAGTGAAGCTAACAAGAGAGAGTTCAACAATACCCCGCTCTAATTCTGAGAGAAGACCTGTGCCCAACAGTGGCACGTATATAGATCGCCGAGTTTAATTACGCAGATTTTCGTTTCGCAAACAACTATTGGCAGATTTTTCTTTTGGCCGAGCAGCGTTTGGTATAAATTCGTTGCGTCTATTATTCGTTTCACCGAGTAGTCGGTAGAAAGATAGCGGTATGCAGAGCTACGTTTAGTCGATTGTTTCAGTGAACTGAACAACTGTTCGCCGAAACACGATACGCAGATTATCACATGGTATCAAGATGTAGTTAGGTGCGACGACGAGCGTTAGCGAGGAGGAGTGTTAGTTAGAATCACGACAACAGGCCAGAACCGAACTGCTGGGGTGTCGCGATTTAGTTGTTTTGAAGTTTAATATAAAATAAACCTAAATTCAAAAGCGAAAGTTGTTCAAGCAAACGTGTAGTGATTAAATCGTCTAAACGAATTTTAATAGTTGTTCGGCTTACTGACTCATAGGTCAACTGAATAGTCCACTAAAAGTTTAGTTACGAAAGATTAGTCTGCGAAACAATACATCTGCATACAAATTCATCGGCGTACCGTTACTCGGCGAAACGTGGTCTGCCAATAAATAATCTGCGTAAAAATGTTGGCGAATCATTAGCTACCATATAGAGGGATGATGATAATGTTTAAAATTATACACACCATTGGCTCCACTAGCAGCATCTTAACTACGAACGATGCAATTACGATAGCCCACATTTCTAGTCAATTCACATTCGCGCGTTCAAACCTCGTTAGACGGAGATAAACACAGGCTTGCCAAGATGTTCCGTACCCGCTTTCTTAGGGACACTCCACCCACAACTTTAGTGCCATAGTCAAGAGCCTGCTGGCTGTGGAAGGTGCCCTGCTTGCCCGTAAAACCTTGTACAATTACTTTAGTTTCTGATGTTAATGCTAGATTTTTCCTTGTTTGATGGTATGGGTTGCTGCCTCCCCACATTGAAATCTAACATTTTTGAGTTGAGACCATCTGGAAATTGCATTTTGCATTTTAGTCAAACATAATTAGATAAGTATCTAATAAGAACAGAGTGAATGAGTTTCTAGAGTAGAAACACGTCAGTGTGTGTGGTGGTGACAGATGGGTTGTGTGATTTGTGTGTTCTTACAGTGTGAGGCAGAGAACTGCATGAACATGCATGTCTTGCATACCATAAGCATTATTTAGCTACCATAAGGTTGCGGTGAGCAATGATTCTTTTAGTTCATTGACATGGACCTCCACAAAGTAATGCCTGATTCAATAAATTCTCTAATAAGATTTAACACTACACTTAATTTATGCATTAAGATTTTTCTTTTTAATAAGAACTGATTAATTACTATAATAATAATTATTTCAGTAGAGTACAGATGGCAAATCTCCTTTGTAATTATTTATACTCCATTTATTTTAACATTGAAACTTAATGGTAAATTTGCACTTTTTAAATGAAACAACGAAACTATTTAAAATTGTGTGAACTTCTATACTAAAAGCATAATAAATAACGCTAATAAATGTACATGTAGATATTTTTAGTCCATTTGTTTGAAATATCGAGAAAGTGTGTTACAATTTGAGTGTTAAATCAAACTTAAAAAAATTAAACCTTAAATTAGTATAGTTGTGCATTACTTTTTACAAGCTTTGTTAAATGTTAAGTTGCTTTACCCTACACAAAAGTACAATAACGAAAAAAGGACAATTTCAATACTAACTTGTAATAAATATTGAGTCTTTTATTAATTGAATTAATTTATAGGTAACAACAAAGCATTTCTATCTTCAACTACCATTATTTAAATAAGATTTATTTGACAGCCCATTATCTGAGAGAACAATGTAGGTAAGTTAATAAATATATGAGTAATTAGGTATATACTGTTCTAATTAGTTCCAAATAATAAAAATAATTAATGCTAAAAAGTGCTCTCTCATGATGATTCACATTCTAATGTAAATTATATTTTCCTTGTATTTTATTTAGGGTTAGTCTTATTTGTCATGTTTCTTCAGATATCTGAAGTTCTTATATAATTGGACTAAAAAAACACAAACTGTTGTATTTATTGTGTGAAACAAACAAAATCTTGTTATTGGACTTACTATCTAAACCAAAGTCAAACGTGTATTGAAGTTTATAAGGTTGCAAACAAAACATGAGATAAGCTCATACTGTATTTGTTTGATTGATCAAAGGTCAACAGAATGATTGATTCCCAAGCAGCTGAATTGGACAATGACAAAATTGACATAATTATCTTTTGTATAGCCAAAATAGTTGTTATTTACTCATAATCAAAGTGTAATGGAAAAACTCTGAATAGGTGAGATATTTTAGATGAAGTCTCGGCGATCATAACTTTAGCCATGATAAATACGACATTGATCGTTTTGTTGCCATATATGATAACCTTATTAACATTCAGATACTCAAAGTAATAGATATGTGATATAATCCACTTAAATTAATATTAGAAAGTTATGAAATAGGTGTTAATCAGATCGCAAGGTTATCACCGTTAAGTGAACGGAACGTAACGTTGACATTTCGCGTCACATACACGGTAAATACATAGGAGAAAATTATATCCGCGTTCAGCCAGTGAATAGAGATAACATAATTATGATAGATTGTCATTAATTACCTTTGAAACGAGAGAAAATCCGGGACAGCC